>NW_022109491.1:2149387-2161003 GCF_000313985.2 Echinops telfairi
ATGCACACTGCTACAAATAAGAGCCCACAACACAAGGAATCCAGGATAAATAAACCCTTCAAGGCCAACAATGAGAATAGAGAAACCAGGAGGATAAGTGGAAGGTGAGGGGAGAAAGGGGGAATTGATAATAAGGAACAACATATAACCCCCTCCCAGGGGAATAAACAACAGAAAAGTGGGTGAAGGGTGACAGAGGATGATGTAAAATATGAAAATAATAATCTATAATTTATTAAGGGTTCATGAGGGTGGGAGGGCGGAGAAGGGAGGGAGGAAAATGGGAAACTGATACCAAGGGTTCAAGTAGGAAAAAAATGCTTTGAAAATGATGATGGCAACATATGCACCAATGTGCTTGACATAATGGTTGAATGTATGGATTGTGTTGAGATGTAACAGCCCCTAATAAAAGTATTTAATTAAAAAAAGGAATATACTGATGTGAAAATGAACATTAAAATAAAAGGGTAAGGAATGTAAATTTGTGATGTCCACATTGGGTGGCTGCCCGGCTGCCCACCAGAGAGATCCTGATTATAAGTGCCATTTTAACCACCAGTGTACTAAAATCAACACAAAAGTAAGTATCTGTTCTGCCAAGCCTGTGAGAAGTGGCTGGATCCCCTCACTTCATTTCACTGTGTTGCTCATAACAAAGTAGAGATGACATTGTGAAGCACGAAGATACTGTGGAACCTGTACACAAATCAGAAAAGAATTGTTTGAACAGGAAAAGGGGGGATAGCATGATTTAAAATCAGAAAAGGTATATATTAGGGTTATAGACTTTTACCATATTTATTCACTCTGTGTGCCTAGCAGATAGTCCAAGTCGTTGGTCTATATAAAGGATTCTTCCTTCATCAGGATTGGAAGAAGACTGTAACAACCTAGTATATATATATACAGCACAACCATGCTAGCTGAAAGGCAAGCAGACTGGAAGCTTGCTGACAAAGATCAAAGATGACTGCCTTCTATATGATTACAACTCAAAAAGAAGGAAAACAAAAATCCTCACAACTGGACCAATGGACAACACCATGATTAGATAGTTAACGTGTATTGTGCCAACCTGGCCAATGGACATATGTGGGATTAACTGAAGGGTGGAGAGATAAATGGCTCGGCGAGCCTTGCCTTTCTTGTCTCTTGCTCTTTGATCATCAGACCAGTGTGCGGCTGCCTTGCTTGTTCTGTGCCTTAATTTGCAAGCTACACTACCTGTGGGACACCTAACCCGTGGAGTGTGTCACTGTAATTTGAGGTTCCTTCAAGACCTGCTTTGCCACACTATTGGAATATACATCTCTTGAGCTGGGGACTGTCAGACCCTGTCATCTGGCTTACTGTTGGTGACTTACCTACCTTGCTGTTTGCTGCCTATGCCCGGATAGCCTGAATTGCTCTATAGAGGACTACCTGGCAGCCCTCAAGACTTGCAGGATTGCCAGCGTCTCACAGCTGTCTCATGGGAGTGAGTTGCACTGAGCCATTTGTACTGCTTTATAGATTAATTGTTTATTTATTATGTTATCTATCTATCCATCTATCATCTATCTATAATTATTAGCGTTCTGGTTTTGTTTCTCGAGAGAACCCTGTCTAAAATAATGATACAAACAAAACAAACTCACTGCTCGCGAGTCAATAGCGAGGTTCCATGGATTTTTGAGACTGTCACTGTTCACAGGAATAGAAAGCTCAGTCTTTCTCCCACGGGGCTACTGGTGGTTTCAAACTGCTGACCATGTGGATTGCAGCCCAATATGTAACCCCTGCACCACCAAGCATGAAAGTTCCAAGCGGTCATGGATTTCATTTTATCGCCAATTCAAGTTCTTATGATTGTTGTTATAGGATGTATTTGGGTGCATTAAGGATACAATTTGCACTATTTTAAAACTGTTGAGAGTATTCTCACATATGATAGCCCCAAACAGCCCGTTTCTATTGAATCAGTTCTGAATATGATTCATAATGGCCCTGTAGCACAGAGCAGAACTGCCTGATCGGGTCTCAAGACCAGTTCTCATGGAAGCAGACTGCCACGTCTTTTCCCCATGGAGAAGCTAGTGAATTTAAACCACCAACATTTTGGTTAGCAGCTTAGCACCTAACCACAGTGGCACCTGGCCTTCTTCACATTCACATAATTCTTCCTAGTGTTTATAAATCTTTCTCTGAAATCCACCATTGCTAGGAATATTGATATTTCACCTACCTTGGAACGTATACTGATAGAGGATACGTGAAATGACCTCTCCATAGCAGATCTCTCTATATTGCCATGCCAAATGAGAATAATAGTTCACCTGGAGCATAAATTCTGCCTTCTGACAAAATACGTGAATCTTGAAGACATCTGGCATCCATGATTAACTCTAGCATATGGACATACCTTTCATCTCCTCTCTGGGCAACACTATTGACTAGCATCTATGGAAAATGTCTTCTTTGGAATTGAACAATGTCTAAAACCTGCAGTACTTTCCCACTTGTTGCTTTTGGGGATGACAATTTACAAGGAGTGACAAGCTTGCTCTTAGATGTCATCATTGTGTGAAATAAAAACTCACAATGATGCTCACCGTCCTGGAGTTGACTCAAAGCTCCCCTGTAGGGCAGGTGGACTGCCCCTGTGATTTTCCCGGATTAAGAGTCCCATCTTTCTCCCATGGGGTACAATAAGATGTGGTAAGTGCAAACACTCATATCCTTCATCCCTACTACTGAGAGAGAGTATCTCCCAGCCCAAAGGGTTCCCCATCATCCTTTCTGTGCATCCCTCGCCACGGACACACCGGCAACACTGCTCTACATTTTGTAAAAATGGATTCATACTGGACTAGTCTGGATTTTTATGTAGAGGAATTCTACAGTTGATTTATTCCTGTTTGGCATTTTTTCCAATGTTCTTGAGATATATCCACATTGTATAGTGTCTCCATACTTCGTTCCTTTTTTTAAAATAAGGAGTACTTCATTGAATGGATACACTGCACTTTTTAATTCTTCTTCTTCTTCCATCCTGCCACTGATGTATAAAAAGGTTATCCCCAATTTCATACTATTATGAATAATGTTCCCATGAGGGTTCTTAACTCTTCATCATGGAAACGTGTTTACTCTTGGGTAAATACCTGAATGTGGAGTTTCTGGGGCACAAAGTTGGTTGGTGTATGCTTGGTTTACAATAATGTGCCTAATTGTTTTTTCTACACAGTTGCATAATTACACACTTTCAACAGTAATGTCTAGGAGTTTCAGTTGCTGTGTGTGTGTGTGTGTGTGTTTTCCAAATGAATTTCAACCACTCTGGCATGTATCTCATGGTATGTCATGTACATTTAGTTTGTATTTCTCTGATGACTAATGATGTCGAGCACTTATCAAAAATATGTATTGGCCAAGTCTCATTTCTTTCTTTGTGCAATATTTTTTCCTGTATTCATTATTGATTTGTCTTTTCATTACTGAGTTGTAGGATCTCCTCATGTCCTCCAGATCTATTCCCCCGGTTATGGCATGCATATGAGTTTATATAACAATATCTTTTGATAGACAGAACTCCAATTTACCTTGTTTTTCTTTTTACCTTGTGTGCTTGATGTTTCTGTGCCCTAAGAAATCTTTGTTGATCCCGAATTCATGAAGCTTTTTCTTATGCTTTATCTTTGATGCTTCACAGTTCAGCTTCTCTGCTTAGGTCTACAGATCATGTTGATTTAAAGTTCATTTGGGGGGTGAGATGTGCATTGAGATTTTATTCCATATGGTTGTCCAATCATTTTAGCATCATTTGTTGAAAGACTTCTTTTTATATTTCCTCAATGGCATGCTTCAACATTTTGCCCCAAACCAATCATTCATACACTTATGTGTCAGTTCTGGACTCTCCTGGGAGTTATGGATTCATTTATCCACCTTTGTGCACAAGCCACACTAATTTGGCAAGTGTTGAATTTGACCGTTTCGAACAGGGGTGAGTAAAAGTATCTGCTATTTTCTTAAAGATTTCTTGATAATTCTAGGTCCTTTTCATTTATATATGAATTTTAGAATCTATTTGGTAAATTAATAAGTAAATCTAGTTGGCATCTCTAAAATGATATCTGCTGAGTTGTGGTTTGTGCTAGGGAATTTTTAGGTGACTGTTGAGATAATAGCTTAGCAGTACTGAATCTTGAAAAATAATTTTGGCATATCTCTCCATTTAATTAGCCCATCTCATCTTGAATTTTTGTTCTCTGAAATACTTTGTTGTCTTTAGTAAAGGGTTCTAATACAACTTCCATAAATTTGACCCCTATTTATTTTATGTATATAAAAAGATTATCACTGGTATTTTTAAAAGTAGGTTCCGAACTTTACTGCACAATATAGAAATGTAATTTCTTGGTGGATGTTGGTGTTGAATCTTGCCATCTTGCTAATCAGCTGAAACAAATTGCTGTCAAGTTGATTCTGACTCATAAGGCTCCCTGTGTGCCTCATTGTCATGTGTGTTCCATGTAGAACTCCTCGCCACAGGGTGTCCAGTGGCTAATTTGGGGGAAGTATATTGTCAAACCTTTCTTCCAAGATGTCTCTGGGTTGACTCATACTGATAACCTGTTAGTTATCAGTTTTCTGAGTTACATCTTTGCACCACTCAGGGACTTCAGATCTCCTGTTAAATTCCCCTTCTAGGGTTACTAAACAGCCCCAGTGGGTTACTCGTTAGGTTGATAACCAGAAGGTTAGCAGTTCAAAACCACCAGCCATTCCACAGTAGAAAAACAAGGCCTGTGACGATTTACAGCCTCGGGAACCCACAGGACCAGCTCTCCTCTGCCTGGTGGGGTAGCAATGAGTCAGAATTGACTCAATGGCAGTAGGTTGGGTTTTGAAGGGCTACTAGTTTTAGGTTCGAGCAGCGGTTCTCAACCTGTGGGTCGCAACCCCTTTGGGGGTCAAATGACCCTTTCAGAAGGGTTGCCCAATTTATAACAGTAGCAAAATGACAGTGATGAAGTAGCAACAAAAATAATTTTAAGGCTGGGGGGTCTCCACCACATGAGGAACTGTATTAAAGTGTCATGGCATGAGGAAGGTTGAGAACCACTGGGTTAGAGTTACATAAACAATCATGCCATGTGGAAACACAAATACTTGTACATATGTTTTCCAAGTGTTGCCATTTTTATTTCATTCAATTATTTGCATGTGCCTGCATTTATTTGTTGTAGTGCATGGGCTAGTGCCTCAAATATATAATGTTGAATACAATGATGAGAATAGTTATGCCCAGATTATTTCCAATCTTACAGAAAATGTGCTCTGTCGGTACCTTTTTCATAGATTTCTCCTAGGATGACTGAAGAAGTCTTCTATTTGTCATTTGCTGATTCTTGTCACCTGCATGTTGCATTGCTATAAATGTTTTCTTAATCTATTGTTATGACTGTATGACTTTTACCCTTTCTTCTGATAATGAAGTAGATTTAAATGATTAGCTAATGTATTCTATACCAATTTATGATTTTATAAAGTGCTGGAAGGTAAGTCTGACACCTATTACCACATTACTCTGTCAAGGTTAAAATGAGAAATCTCTTATCTACTCTTCAGAGTGTGAAATATTCTTTAGGACTTAGCCAGTGAGCATTTAGTATGAACAACAACAATAGCAGCATCAGTAACTATTGAGTCTAGGATCGTTGCTTACATAATTTAATTCAATCATGGTTGTAGCCTCACCAGGTAGATGTTAATTCTTCTGTGGAAATGTGGATGTAGAGACAGCACTCAGAGTAAGTGTCCTGCTCAACAAAACATTGCTTGGAAATATAAGAGCTAGCCTTGAGACTTTCTTTCCCCCCAAAGACACTTGTTTCAACATTATGCCATCCTATCACCGATGGGCTCTGTCCCAAAAGATCTTTGCGTCTCTCCACAGCTGACATCAATCGCGATCGTGCGGTGCCCTTGACGGGAACGCCTAGTGAATTAGGTAAAACCAAAGGAAACACTGTGGTTCCGGTACCATCTTCAGGGTTGTTTTGTCTGAGCCGTTGTTGCAGCCCCCCTGTCAATCCACTCCTTTGAGGGCATTTCTCTGTCCCTCACACTCTACCAGCACATGGTCCTGCCAGGGCGTGGTCTCTTCTGGGATCCTGTCTAACGTCCATGAGGTGGAGCCTTGCCCTCTGTGACAGTTAGGTTTTGTGTCCAATACTTGTACATATTCCTTTCCAAGTGTTAGAATTTTATTTCATTTAATTAATTTGGCTGGGCCAAGATCCTCAGTGATTTGGAAGTAAAGGCTCCCCCATAAAGTGAACTAATATAATGTTGCAAGCAGGTGTGCAGCTATTCGGGTGGAGTGATACTCCTTACTCAAGTCCCAGTCTGACGATGTATCCTTGGGTGTCTGGCCTTCTTCGGATCTATAAAGAGATACTGTAGAGAACTCACTTGATTTTTCTCCTTGTTGGTGTGGATCCTGCATTTGTTTCATCCGCCTCTGGTTCTTTGGACTTGAGACAATGACCCTCTATATTGCCTACGGTCTAGGGAGCTGCCAGAGGCTTTCCATAAGGTCTATGATCTCTGGGAACCTCCAGAGCCTAATATATATTCTGCCAAACAATCTTTACATCTACCAGCTAAGTTCTTCCTGTGCCATCCTCCTGTTTTGTCGTCCTGAATCCTGGCAGCTATGTGATCCAGTAAATCTTAACATCTCCAACTTAACATCTAACATATGGGCTATAATAAGACTGGACTTAAATCAGACTGACTCTACAACTGTGTAAGCCACTTTCTTGATAATATGTTTTAATATATCACTGGTTTTGCTTTTCTAAAGAACACAGACTAATACACCGTTGTTGCTGATTTCAGTAGTGAAGATTATTTAGGATAATCCAATGGATACCTACTGTGTGTAAGACATTATTGAGTAAGGTGCATCACTCTCTAGCACTGAAATTAAAAACCAATACTGCAATATGAAGTTATCTTGAACTATGTTTCCTTCACGCTGGGTACATTAATTCTTGTTGCAGACAGATTTTGTATCAGAATATCTGCCCATATTCTGAGTTTGACAGTCCAAAGCTTCATTTTTCAATTCTAAGCCTTGACTTATAGATAACATGAAATATGTATGGATGTTTTACACAGCCCAGCCATGGTTGTGTGTAAGCAGAACCTTCTATCACGAAGATATTGTCTCACTCCGAAGGATGCAAAATCTATACATGGCAAGTTTCAGCCTCCCCTGTTCTCTGAAGCTTCTCATTCAGAGAAGGGTGAAGATGGATGTGAAACAGCATGGTCGAATCTCATTCAACTTAAAAAGGTTATTATTAGGAATGAATATACAAGGATACATCTTCAGTGGGTTAAAATTCACTGAGAAACAGCAGCTAAATGGTTTAGCTCAGCAATTCAGCAAAGACTCACTAAGCAACTGCTTCCTGCTTTGCATTCGTCATTTAATATACGTATGCTGTGGCCTACTATGTGCAAAGAACTGTGCTCAGCATTTGTAAACATGGTGATAGAAAAGATGAATATGCTCTCTGGGCCAAAAGAACCTAAATCTTTTGCACTTAACTTAAATCTTAAAGCTTTTTCACAAAGCTGTCTGCCTAGACAGTTTTTATCAAGTTGATGATAGTTATGACGATGGTGGTAATATAAAAATTACTAACACTTAACATACTTTTACTGAATTCCAGGCCTTGTGTTAATAGTATAGCTCAGTTAAATCTCACTTCAGAGACAGGGATATTGAGGCATACATATAAATATAAATAAGTATAAATGTATGCCTGAGGCCACGTTTATTATGTAGCAGAGCTGATTCATGCAATCAGATCCTGTCCTCTCAACCAGTGTGCCTTAGGTCCTTCATAAATAAAAGTCTGTTAGAATAAAACAAGGCACCCTGGTGATGTAATGTTTAGTGCCCAGTTGCTAACCAAAAAGTTGTTCGAACCTCCCCAGCAGCTCCACGGGAAGAATATTGAGAGATCTCAGTGGGAGAAGACTTCCCAACACACCCCCACCCCCTGAAAAAAAACAGAGCAATGAAGGCATCTGAATGATCTAGAATTTATGTTATATATTATAATTATTAAGCTAAAAATACCTAAGGAGAAGACACCTTAGAATATTATTCCCCCCACCTCTCAGCAACTTATCTTTTGTTTGTTTGTTTTCCCTTTCTTTCACATTAATACCATTCAATAATCTCTCATTACATGAAGAATACAATCCAACTTCTATCAAATGGCCTCCCAGGACTTTCATAAAATGACCTTCATCTAAGTACTTGTATGAACCACCAGTGAATTTGCCTTTTGCTCATTGATCTTGGGTCACCACACTCTTCTCTGGCTTCCTCCCAAAGACCTATACCTCCTGTCCTCCTGGCACCTGATGCTCCCTCTGCCAGGAATACTTGACCTCCCAATCTAAGTATGGCTATTTCCTCTACCCAGGTCTCAGTTCCCAAGTCCCCTCCCTGGGAGGTTTGCCAGAGCCACCTGGTGGAACACATGCCTTCACCCCACTCATTTACCTTCCATCAAAAGTTATTTTACTTTGATTTAATTTGATGGCATTTACTATGCCAGAAGCTATGCCACCAGTGTTTTAACTACCAGAACACGGTTACACATGGTGGACAGGTTTCAACCAAGCCTTCAGACTAAGGCACACTAGGAAGAAAAGCCTGATGATCCATTACCAACAATTTACTAGGGAGAATCTTACCCAAAACAAACAAACACTGCCATCAAGTCGATGTGGACTTGTGGTGACCCTGTGAGTTTGCTGTAACTGTTTAGGAGAGTAGAAAGCCCATCGTTCAACCTCAGAGGGGCTGGTGGTTCTGAACCGTTGATCTCGTGGATTATAACCCAATTCATAACCCCTCCACCACCAGGGCTCCTCAGTGAGCCTTAGGGAGCAAAATACAGACTATTGTTGAGTGTGTGCTGAGGGGTTCATGTCCTCAGCTGGAAGGCCACAATGACTGGAGTAAGCCAGTGACGATGACGATGGTGCAGGACTAGGCAGCATTTTGGAGGAATGTACATAGGAAGGCCTTGAGTAGGATCTGACTCAGCAATAACTTTACTCATTCATTGTTTGTCTTAATGATGTCTACATATACGCTTCCTGGGAACTGGGGCTGTGATTACCTTATCAACCATGGTAACCCCAATTCCAGTACATGTCACAGAAAACATGCTTAATAGGCATTTTTGAATGGAATGAATAAATGAATGACTGAGCAGTACCTAGGGAACTCAGTGTATTACCACTTCCCTGCCTGTCTCATCCTGCGACCAGCTGTTCCTCGTTTCTAATGCACAGCTAGTGCATATTCTGTCAGTAAAAGGCAGAACACTGGCTGCCACCCAAGAAGCATGCAAGTCTAAAAGCATCTCTGAATACTTCCTAGGAATTCAATTAACCCAGAAATGTTTGGTTTCCTAAAACTTCCAGGTTAAAATGCCAAATTCCGCACAACTGTTTGTCTGAAGTCACAGGAAAGGTAGCACTATACTTCTCCACTGACACATGAAACGATGGGTTGTAAGGCCTGGGTATTTTCTGACATGTGAGCATATCAACCTGCTGAGATGGAGGTCCTCATCGTATCTATTGACTTCAGCACTGCTAACCCAAACCACCCACAGGGAGGGCCAGGAGACAAGCATACAAGTCACCAATCTGGAGCTCAGAAACACCATAACACCAGCCAGTTAGTATGGAGGAGGACAATTCAAGAGAAATAGAAGATGCCCCGGAGAAAATGTGCAGGAATAAAATTACTTTGGCCATGAACTGCGCTTGTTTGTTTTATTCCCAAACTGTAGATCAACCAGGTCAAGTGATTGACAGTAGTCCCATAAATGATATTACTTGCAGTTTTACTTTGGCCCAGTCCAGATTTTCCAGCCTGGCTATGACACTACTGATTCTAAAATAACTCCCAGGAATATCATTTGATTAGTTCAGTAAATAAAATATTTGCATGCATCATCAGATTGACCTTTTTCAACAGCCTTGTTTTTCCAACTTATTTTAAATTTTGGAATCTTTGTCAATGCGTAAGAAGTTTCAAAATAGTACACAGGGGTTCTCTGGTACCAATATCTGCTCCTCTTCCAATGGTGACTATAATGTATTACAGGCATTGGCTGGGCCAGGATATTGAAGAGATTTAAACCAAATTTATACCAAGGAATTGGCTCACAAAGGTTTAGAAACTGACAAGTTCCATCCAGGCCATTTCAGGTCTATGGGCCAGATGTTAAGTTGGAGGCTTTTCTGGGTTCATGTGGATGCTGGAGTTGACAACGCAGGAAGCATGAAGGTAAAGCAGGAGGATGATCGCTGGTGGATCCAGAGGTAAATGAGTCCAATATTGACAGGTCAGATGTTAGGTTCTGCTGACTCCCGGGTTTGGTAAGGCAATATGGCAGACCATTTGCTCAAGTCTCCAGAAATGGAGGTTGATAGACTAGATGTAAGATCCAGACCAGAAAGAACTAAGGGCATTCTCCACAGTGTATTATCATGTTAGATCCATACCATGAGGGAGCCCTCAACTACCAAACTACTCAATATCCTGGCTCAGCCAAGTTGATCCAAAACTTAACTATCACACTTGGTATCATCGCTTCAGTATGAAACCCTAGCGCAGGGTTTCCAGATACCCTTTAACACTTCATTTTCTACTGTTTCATGTTGCTTTGAGAGTGCCAATGGATTTGGTCTTATTTTACCTGTTAGATTTTAAACCCATGCAATACAAGGACTCTGAAATAATCTTACTCCAGATCTCCATGATAGCCAGGATACTTTTAGGCATATAGACAGTGGAGTTTTTTAAAACACAGGCATTGTCTAGAGCAGTGGTTCTCAACCTTCCTAATGCCACGGCCCTTTAATACAGTTCCTAATGTTGTGTGACCCCCCAACTATAAAATGATTTTTGTTGCTACTTCATAACTTTAGTTTTGCTAAGGTCATTTGACACCCAAAAGGGTTGCAACCCACAGGTTGAGAACCGCTTGTCTAGAGAAACTTACTCAGAGAACAATCAATTCCCAGCAGGCCTGAAATCCAGTATGTTTGAACTCATTGTTATGCAGTTAGAGTTAGGAAAATTATTTCTCTGGTGTACTTGACCTTTTCTGCCCTTTGTTATGCCTTCTGTACATAAATAGCCAAACTTTTTATTATAAAAATATCACATATGATACAATATAATTAAGCTTAAGAAGAAAATAAAAGTAGACCATAGTCCTATAACTTGTAGAGTCACCATTTTGCATATTTTTTAAGATCTGTTTTTCATAGCACAAAATAGTATGCATGCTAAATGTATAAAGCCTCATATTTTAGGAAACATAACTTGTGTTGAATATTTTAATCATTCAGTCACTTTGCAAATATTTCATGAGTCTAAGTTATGGGGTTATGTCCATGAAGAAAACAGTCTTCAATTCTGGTCAGTAGATTTTAATATAATTGTTCCCTGTGTTAGTCTGGGTACATTAAAGAAACAAATCTACAGAAGCTCATGCATAGGAGAGAGTTTTA
>NW_022109491.1:2161530-2168418 GCF_000313985.2 Echinops telfairi
GGATGCTGCTAACTACCTGTGTTAGGCAGGGTTCTCTAGAGAAACAAAACCAGGACACTAATGAATATATAAATATATATATGGATAGGTTATACAGTGAGAAGGAATATTACAGGTAATTAGTTCACACAGCAGTACAGAGGGATCAGTTCAGTGAACTTTTGTGGAACAGTTAATATACTGAAAGTCCTTCCACTCATGGAGCGGACTTAGGTCCACATTCAAGTAAGCAGACATTAGAGTCTTCCCTCAGACAAAACAGGCAGAGTTTGCCGGCAAGCAGCAGACAACAGGGTGGATCAGCAACAGTCTTTAGCACGGGAGCTTAGTGAAGCAGGCCTGGATGGGATATCAAACTCAAGCAATGCAAGGCAACAGGATCCACAGGGTCCAGCTCAAGTTCAAGTGATGTACATACCAGCAGCATGGCGACGCAGGTCTTGAAGAAGACTCACACTCCAGCAACACGATCAATAGTTTGGCTTGGTCCACAGGTAGTAAAGCACATAGGTTGAGGCAGAAAACGAGCTAGCATAGCAGCATGCTGGAGTTATCACCAGAGAGCGAGAGAGATGGGGGCGGGCCTTGCAGAGCCATTTATCTCTTTGTCCTCCAATCAAACTGCTAGGTTGGCACAATAAACCTATCACTCCACCCTTTAGGGTCACAGGACAGTCCATTATATAACATTTATCTGGTCCAAAATATCAACAGCACAGAGGTTGAGAAACACTGCTCTACTTGGAGAGGTACATAATTCCAGTGAAATCCAAACACCCTTATAATGTTGGCCTCCGTGTGTAAATGTCCTAATGTGTTTAGGAACTTTGCTAAGAATTCTACTACCATTACGATCTTGGTGAATGTTTTGAAGTCCAAAGATTGCCAGTTATAAATTATACCATAAACGAAAGCAAGAGCAATATTGAAGGGGGCCTCCTGACCCCAAAGAACAAATGAAGGAAAGTGAGTGGACAGAAAGACCTAAGAGAACGCCATATATTTTAGTGTTATCTTCTGGCTTCTACTGGGGATACTGGACTCTGAGCATGAAAGAAAGAGGAACTGTGCTTGAAATTGAACATGGGCAAAGTACACTTTCTTAAAGAAACAGTAACTCAGGGTCTGTTTCTGCTTATTACTGTGTCTTTTGTTTTCATTCCCTTCAGTTAAAAAAAATAATAAAAGAGTAAGTATTGAGCTGAACATAAAAATCAATGTTTTGAATTTCTTTTTTTGAAGAAAAAGTAAGTTATTTCATCTACACTTTGAACATAATATATTTTGTTTGACCTAGAAAGGGGTTGAATAAGTTACAGAGGACATGTTGAAAGCTGGAGAGATGGCCCATAACTGCATATATGCCTGTTAGGAACACCAATACTGTGGTAGGCAATAAATAGACTTATTAGTATATAGTATACTATTTATCTTATCTTAAACTTGATCCAGAGGCACCCCTCCCCTTTTTATTCTTTTTTTGCCAGGGGGAGGAGGGGAAGGTAAATGAAGAAGAAAATGAAATGAATGTTATCAAAATAGAAATTTATCACAATCACGCCTTCCAAGAATTATTCATTTTTGTTTTCTTTTGCTGTCACCACAGGTGATTCTTAAATTGCTTTTATTGATTTCAAAACATTTTATTATGCACAATTTAGAAATATGTGAACTGTTGCCAGCAATTGTTATGAATATGGGAAATCACCATCAAACTTTAATAACGGGCTGTTGGCAGGAGTGGGAGGAGCTGCTTTATCATGTTCCTTTGTATCAAAGAAAACACCTGTGTTTTACGGAAAACGATCTCATTTAATTATGGGCTTGAACAAATAGGCTTCATAAAATTGCATGTAGATGGGTGATTTGAATACTTCATAAGCGGAAATCATCAAGGAATGTTCTCCCTTTTCCACGTCACTTTGTGCTGGAAGATTACTCTTCTGTTTGTTTGTTTATTAGGTGGTATACAATATGGCCTTTTATATTCTTTAAGCTTGAGAATGTCTATATATTTACAATGGAAATCTCTAGCATGAGACTCTGTTCAACTGATTATTTTTCCTACGAAAGAATAGAAACATTTTTAGAGCTCATTTTAAGACACTTTCATGGAATAGCCACGCATACCCTGTCACGTTAACAGTATTCCGGAAGATTCCCAGTCCTGTGTTGTGGATGTCATGGCATCTGCCTTTGCCAGTGGGCTCGTCTTTCTTAAGCTTAATGGAAAAAAGGAATCGAAAGAAGTTGGGAAGTATAATATCAATTTCTCACATCTGTTGTAAATTCATCTAAACTAGAACAAGTATAAAAGTTTGGTATATGGATGGGGAGTGCAAAGAGATGAGCTCCTCTCCTTTGGAACAAATTTGTAGTGTTTGAATTGATTCTACCTCTCGGTTGGCACACGAGTTGGGTAGAGAGGGGGGTGCACGGTGAAGCAGGTCTAAGAGAACTTCAGCCATGTCACAAATGAAGCAAGATGAAGTGCTTGTGTACTTGTGTTATGCTTTTTAATTTGTTATCTTCTATTATTTAAAAACAGAACAAAACTGAGTATCAAATAGGGACTTGTTTCTGTTGGATGCTGTCGAGTCGAATTTGACTTGTAGTGACCTCACGTGACCGAGTAGATTTCCACCATTCAGTTTTCTAGGATGTAATCAGTCCAGGAACAAAGCACCAGGTCTTACTTCCACGGGGCTACTAGGTGGATGGGTTTGAATAACCAGCCTTTAGTTGGCAACCACGTGCTTAGCCATTATATCACTACAGCCCTAAAATAGCGACTACTCCTTCTTTAATTGTCATCTATTTCTTATTTACTTTTCATCAGAAACAGCTGGTGAATATTGGGTACTTCCACTGTCTTTGTTCCCATCGTCCCCATGCCCTCTGTATGTCTTGGTCATCACATCAAGCATGATTTTAGCTCAATGCGTAGATTCTTGTGGCAGAGTCGGGGAAGCTGGGAGTATTCTTAGGCTATGGGTCTCTGCGTTCATTGAACCAGTGATTGTCACAGCTAGCAAGGTGGCATCCTTCATGGAGTGCCATGGCAAGGTCTTCCCCTTTCACTTATCGCTGCACCAGGCTGCTTGTCTACTCGTTCACCTTTTGTGGCTTTCCACAAAAGCTGACTTCAAACTGGAGACAGAACCAAAATCGCAACTCACTGTCATGAAATCACAATGACCTTTTCTGACAGGGTAGAACTGTCCCTGTGAGAGTCCAAGACAGTCATTCTTTTTTTAATACTTATTTTAATTTATTATTAATTGGGAGTTAGTCCATATATCATATCATTCCATAGTTCTATCAGACCAAGCACTATTGTACAATTGTATCAGAATCAGTTTCCAAACATTCTTTTTCTTCCTGAACTCTCTGACATGAATTCCTTATGGAAGTAGAAAGCCTGGTCCTTTTTCCTTGGCGTGGTTGGGGGTTTTGAACTGCGGACTTTGTAGTTAGCAGCCCAACATGTAACACTACGCCACCAGGACTCCTAAACAGAAGGCATAATTATCTCTTTTTAATAAAGCTCCCTTGAACAG
Source organism: Echinops telfairi (assembly GCF_000313985.2). Lineage (NCBI taxonomy): Eukaryota > Metazoa > Chordata > Mammalia > Afrosoricida > Tenrecidae > Echinops > Echinops telfairi. Next base: position 2,165,091 of record NW_022109491.1, read on the forward strand.
TGAGATTCTTTATTAATCACTCAGCAATTCCGCAATTAGTGAGCTATTTCTGGGAGTCCACATCCATGAACTATCTCCAATTCACAAGAGTCTGAAATCTTTGCTCGACGTGGTGTCTGTTTTTCAGAAAGGTATGTGGTAGGTCTGTCAGGACATTGTTTTTTTTTTAAAGATGGCATTGTCATAGCACAATGTTCATAATGTTATAAAGTCTTGACTTCGAGGTAATATTTCTAATTCTTGTTTTATTTGGTTCTTTTCCAGCCAGATCTTCAATAAATATCTGACTGATGGACAGTTAGTAGGAGGCAACTTCTAATTTGAGACCAATTTTTAATTTAACCTTCATGTTGTTGAAATAACGTATTAGTGCTCACTCAATAATTGCATTTAATTGATCTGAGGATTTAAAATGCTGCCCTGACACCAAACATTTCAAACTGTGTATATTTCACTCCTTTGAATTTACTCCAGAGACCAGTCGTACCAGTTACATTTAATCAGTTGGTGATATACTTTGGGAGGTAAGCAATTTAGAAGTCAAGTTGTTTATACTTGAAAATGGAAGTAAAAAATTAAAGGTAAAATAGTTTTTCTTTGTCTGGAATTCTCATTTAAAAAAAAAAAGATTGTCTAATTTTTTCTTTTTCTTTTTTCCCCCTGATCTGGGATTGAATTTCTATGTCTACCAATCATAATAGTTACAACTTATTCAATGTCTCCTATGTGTCGAGCATGTTGTCAGCCTGCTTACGTGCATGAAAAATAGATCTCAACATGATATTTTGACGAGATGAATTATCACTTTTTTTTAAAAGTAAAGAAGTGAATTCTATGAAAGCATAATTGTTGCTACTTTTGTCCATGGGAAGTAGTTTTGTAAAGAACACAAGCCCAAGCTGTGCCCAATAAATCAGCTCCCTTGTGTTATTCTAAATCAGTGGTTTTCAACCTCCCTAATGCCGCAACCCTTTAATATGGTTCCACATGTTGTGTTGACCCCCACCATAACATTATTTTCATTGCGATTTCATCACTGTAATTTTGCTACTGTGATGAATCGGCAACCCCTGTGAAAGGATGGTTCGACCTCCAAAGGAGTCACGACCCACTGGTTGAGGACTGCTGTTCTACATGCGGTTAGTGGAGAAGCCTTCTCCCAACAGATTGGGCCGTAGACCCAGGACTCAGTGAATCTGAGATGGACAACAGCCATGTGTCCTGCAGCAAGGACAAGAGCAAACACCAAGCAGTCAATAGGAATGACAGACATGAGTGGATTGCCAATGATCGTGAGTCTTCGGATCCGGAATCTCACTATGCATCTGGTTTGGGCTTGATAGTCCTTTCTTAGGATAATGCCTTATGCATTGTAAGGTGACTAACAGCAACCTCTACCCACTAGATGTCAGTAGCCTATCTCCACTCTTAGTCATGAGAGCAAAAATATCCCCAACCACTTCTAAGTGTCTCCTGAGGAGGAAAATTGATCACAGTTGAAGACAAGTGAGTCCCATAAGGATACCATCTACTATTTTATTTGCCAATTATTTGAGCAATGGTATCTTCCCATTTGCTTAAACTAATCTGAGTTGCTTTTATAGATAACAACCAAGGAATCTTGATTCATATTAATTCAAGAACCTTCCCAAGGTCACAAAGATGGGGTGTAGAGCAGTGTCTTAAGATTCTGAGTGTTTGCCATGAGGAAAGAGACAATTCTGGAAAGGGAAGAGGCTATGCATCGCAGGAAGCAGGAGAAGGATCACGATGCAGAGCACTTCCTTTTCTAGATTTTGACCCATGCAACAGGGGACCAAGGTGCTTTTACAAGTTCAGGCACATTTAGGAAATACTTGGTTAGACAACAAAACCACTTCATATTTTTACCATAAGACTGCTCAAAGATTTTAGTCTGACAAATAAAACCAACACTCACTGCCATTGAGTTGATTTTGATTCCTAGCAACCCTACAGGCAGAGTAGAACTGCCCCTGTAGTTTTCTGAGGCTATAAATCTTTGCAGGATTAATAAGCTTCCACCTTTCTTTCTCCCTCGGAGCAGTTAGTGGTTTAGAACTCCTGACCTTGTGGTTAGCAGCCCAACTAGTAACCCATATACCATCAGGGCTCCTTTTCTAGCATGATAATATGCTTTAATAAGCTCTACCAGTTTCCCAAGTTCCTTTAATCTGTTATTTTTAAGAATAGTGGCTAGTATCTTTCATGACTAACATTCAGCAGAATTCAATATGGTAAAATAAATGGTCTACTAACTCCAAAGGCAGGGTAGTGCTGAAGGGATGAGTGGGGTGGGAAAAGAATGAAGTAATTCCTAAACATGAAAATGTAGACAAAAGCCCGTCCAAGTTGAAGTGGAAGGTCACTGTGTAGGTTTATCTGAGATTAGATAGGGAGTGATGAAGGATCCTGTATTCTCTGCCAACACGTTTCCTTACTTTTCCCAAAGGCAACCAAATTGAATTGATATTAAGAACAACCTGCCCCTTATAGCTTTGGGACATTTTCCCACAGTGTAGACAATTGAGCACAGTGCTCTAAGACAAGGCAAACAGATGAACTTCATTAAAATGAATCACAAATCACGAAACATGTGGCAATGAACATAGACAAAATAGAGTGATGGCAGGGATGCTAATGCAAAAGGTGGCATATTTCTAATTTGCCAAATTATGCTACCAATTTGATTAACTTTCATAGACCATTTCAAAAATTACATATTTTGTTTTATAAAAACACCAATGGACCAAAATCTATAGGCAGGTAATCGACACTGAAACTAGCATCACTTGGTGTGGAAATCTCTCTAAGCAATATTTTCTGAAGACCAACTATATTAACTCCAGAACAGACTATAGTTTTTTTTGTTTGTTTGTAAATCACTTTATTGGGGGCTTGTACAACTCTTATCACAATCCATCCATCCATCCATTTTGTCAAGCACATTTGTATATTTGTTGCCATCATCATTCTCAAAATATTTTCTTTCTACTTGAGACCTTGGTATCAGCTCTTCCTTTTTCACCTCTCTTTTCCTCCCTCCCTCATGAACTTTTGATAATTTGTAATTTTTTTTTCATGTTTTACACAGTCTAATGTCTACCTTCACCTACTTTTCTGTTGTCCATCCCCCTGGGAGGGGGTTATATGTAGATCATTGTGATCTGTTCCCCCTTTCTCCCCCCAGCTTCCCCTTATCCTCCTGGTACCTCTACTCTCATTACTGGTCCTGAGGGGTTTATCTGTCCTGGATTCCTTGGGTTGAGAGCTCTTATCTATACCCATGTACATGCTCTGGTCTAGCTGG
>NW_022109491.1:2169266-2174469 GCF_000313985.2 Echinops telfairi
TAGAAAATCCTGATATTCCTGTATGTCAGTGTTATGTCTTTGGTGAGCTGTCAGCATGTACTTTCCTTAGTCTATTTGCAAATGGAGAGCATCAAGCCACTTCTTCAACCCCACCATGTGTCATGAATTCTTGGCGTGGTCACAGGCATCTGCTGTGGACTGGATTATCATCCCCCACAACTATGTCTTGTAAGTCCTAACCTCTACACACGTAGTTCGAATTCCATTTGGGTATGGGCTGTCTTTGTTAATCTAATGAGATCAGATTCATTTCGGGTGTATCTTGAGTCCATCTTTCCTGAGATGCAAATAATGAACCAAACCAGGAGACATGGGGATGGATAGATGCCAGGACATGAGGAGATTGCCAAGGAACCAGGAAATGGAAACTCACGTGATAAGGACTTGCTTCCAGAGCCAGAGGTAGAGAAAGCTTTCCTCCCTATCAGGTCCTCTGAGTTTGGACATGTGGCGACCTAAATTGTAAGAGAATGTATCTCTGTTTGTTAAAGCCATCTGGTTGTGAAATGTCTGATATAGCAACAGCAGATCCCGAGACAACATCTTTGGATCAGATGCCTCTGGCTCTCTCTGTCTTTGTTGCCTGCATGCTGTAAGATAAGGATTTGGCCAACCAGCAAGGGCTCGCTTAGGGGAGCTCCCAGGGACCTGCTTATGCCTGGCAGCATTTAAACACTCGGTATCATTATGCAAGCTATCATCAATCAGCAGGCAGCTGCTTTTAGGACTTCCAGTTGGGAAGACAAACATTTCTGCTTGTGACTTGCCCCACAAGTGTGCTGGACCCAGGGCTCATCAGACAAGAGAATTGTACACACAATCACTGCCCGCTGCTCTGGACCATGTGAGCAGCTGCTACGTGCTGCTATTGTGGTGCCCACCTGGTATCCCTGTTGGAGATAGGAGTTAGATGTGCAGATTAGAACCTATTTATTCAACACAGAGGGCTTTCTGTAAAAGAACCCTGGGAGGGAGAGAAGAAGCCGAGAATAAACCTCAGAAAAATTCTTTATGGGGTTTAACTCAGATGTGTTATGTCATTGGGGGTTACCCTCTTGAATTTATGTTACATGTTTTTCTGTATAAGAAACTCAGGATTGATGAATCCATAAGGGCAGCATGTAGAAGAAGGGATTATGGGGTGTATGTGGTGGGGGTACAGTGGTGGTGGTTGGTGGTGTGGGCAAAAGGGGGGATTCAGGAAGTAAAAGAATGTTTTGAAACTGAATGTGGTAACAATTGTACAATACTGCTTTATGTGATTCAATGATAGAATGATATGGCATCTGAATTAACTCCCAATAAAATGGTGTTGAAAAAAACCAAATAGACCAGATGATGTACACACAGGAGTGTATGAGATCAGTCTAAAAACAAAATGCAAATAAAACAAAATATAAAGCCAGACCAAAACACTTTTGTGTCCTGAGAAAATGGCACCGAGGTTAGCCAGCAGCATGGCAGGAAAAGAATGCTTTTATATCCAACTCATAGGGACTCACTAAGTACAGACCAGGATCCCTGGTTGTGTGAAGCTTAAATTCTCGGCCACTAATCAACTGGTTGGCTTTTGGAACCCACGTAGTGACTCTCAAGGGAAAAACATCTCGGTCCTGGCTTCAGTAAAGATTACAACCTGCAAACTCAATGGGGCAGTTCTGCTCTGCTACATGGAGTTGACTTTGACATTGATGCCTAACAATAACAAAATGAAGAACCGACCAGGGGACCAGAAACCTGAGGGATTCAGGGTGAGCATCTAGAGGCCCCAACCCAAGGGACTTGTAAGCTTCCTGGAAAGGCAAGACAAACAGGGGCATTGGAGAGAAACTTTGCATGATGAAGAGTTCCCTGTATGCATTCACAGCATTGGCAGGCGTCTAATGTTCTAACGAGGTCATGGTCAGAGAGTGGAGCTCCTTAGAACATCCAGGGGATGCAGGTCTTCATCATTTCAGTGTTCAAAGGGTTGGGGCCAGAGTGCGTCTAATTAAACGGGTTATTCCTCAGGACATATGTACTGGAATCTCCAGGAGTTCTGCAGGCTGTCCTCCATCCTCATCCTAAACCTGGAAATGTCATCCAATTCCTCTTCTCTTGCATCCCTCTTGGCCTAGTCCTCTCCAAAGCTAGGGGTGCAACCGAGGACCCCGATATCTCACCTCTTCACTGTACTTAGTGGTATTGAAGAGTCATCCCCTTCCATCATGATTATTGCCTTAAGAGTCTATCTTCTGGTGAAAAGAGAGCGCAGCTGAGGGGAGGGGCCATGCCATTGGATTGCATTAAATATCTCTCCTAATTTGGGTCTGGTGTACAACTCACTGTGGGTGAGTTCCTATTTTGAAGTAATTGAATGTGTGTGTGTGTGTGTGTGTGTGTGTGTGTGTGTGTAGGCTGATTGTTGAACAACACAAAACAAAGCCAGAAATCCACTCCTGATTCTTCCCCTTCCCTGAGGCTGCGATGCATCAACAGTCTGGTGTGCGGAAAACCAGCAGCGATAGAGAGGTTTTCACAGGCAAGCCAGGGTCCTCTCCTCTCATCTTTGGTATTGAACCTGAATGTGATGCCTCTCATTCTGGGGTGTGTACCAATTATCCTAGGCCTAAGATGAAAGAGGGGTCTGACCTCAAATATGACCCAGCCCTGGGTGGTAGTCATACCCCGCACAGAGACATTGACACTAGTCACATCCTGGAGTCACAAAACAGCTCAAGGTGTGTGGGTGGCCCTGTCGGGGTTGTCAGACTGAGACCTCCCTGGTTGGATGGATAACTGGTAGTTATCATCCAACCCCCACCACCCCCATGCCTTCCTGCAGGCATGCTCCCCACAAGCCCTGCCTACAATTTCTCCCAAACACATTTATTTTCAGCTGTGGAAGAAATTTATTCTGCCTCAAACAGGGAATTGTTTCTGGCCTAGGGTTTGAAGTAGAGGAACAGGAGCTATAAACATCTCTTCATGCCCGTCTTGCTGCCTGTGATCTCGGGTTTTCAATCACTTGGCTTCAGCATTCGACGACTTCAGCTTGGCAGGAGCAGTGACTTCAAACCATGTTCGCAGTCACCAAGTAATAAGGCTATTTGTGGGCCTGACAAGAATAAACATTATTAGCACTGTTTCTCTTGCAAGTCTGAGATTGCACTTGGGTCTCCAGAGAGTGAGGAAAGAGAGAACCATCTCGATGGTGTTGGCAGACCTCTTGTGAGGAGGTCGCGTTCTTGCTACGGGGAGCCAGATGGTGTGAACCATTGTTTTGTGTGTCACATTCATTTCTACCAGGAGCTGGAGTGGTAGAATTCTGGGGAGCGCATCACTCTGGGTGGAATTGGGTTACCTGAGAAAAACAGCTGATGGCTAACAGGGTTGAAGCCAGTCTTCAGTCCAGGAAATGGACTTTTAGCAGTCTTTTAACAGGAAAGGCAATGATACAACTGCATTAAATTTGCCGTGTTTATTTGTTTACTTGTTTACTATTCATTTATTTATTTGTGTGCTGTTGCCAGTTGTCCGTGAGGCAGCTCTGACCCACACCGGTTTATGTGTAACCGAGTGAAACACTGCCAGGTCCGACAACACCCTTGCCACGGCTGGTGTATTTGAGCCCTTGTTGCGGTTAGGGTGCCCATCCACCTCACAGATGTTTCTTTCCCTTGGGTTGGCTCTCTACCTACCAACCATGGTGTCCTTTTCTAGGGATTGGTCTTTCCGGAGGATGTGTTCAAAGGCAGCGAACCACTGTTTCTCCATCTCTCCTTCTAAGGAACATCTGGCTCAGCTTTCTCCAGAGTTGCTGTATGCATTCTCCTGCTTCATTCAAACCAAACTCAAGGCCATGGCCATAGTCTATTGTGACTCACAGCGACCCTGTAGAACAGGGGGGAGTGGGTGGCCCCTGTGGATTTCTGAGACTGTCCGGGAACAGAAAGCCCTGTCCTTGTCCATCTAGTCCATGGTCTACTCAGCATTCTTCATAAACCCCACAGTTCAAACACGTCAAATCTTCCAGCTGCCCTTGTCAGTGTTCCGCTTTAGCACTTTTGTGGGGAGGGAGGGACAGTAAACAAAATTACAGCAAACCAATTGTGGAGTCAATTCTGAGTCCTAGTTATCTCTCCTATGGGAAAGAGGAGAAGGGCTCCCCGAGGGTTTCCATGGCTTTAAGTTTGATGCAACCTCACCGCCACTTCTTTCGCTCACTCGTGGAGCTTCTGTGGAGAGGAGAGGAGTACCATACGCCCACCTTTCAATTAGCTTGTTTTTATTGTTAATGAAAGCATTTTTCAATGAGCCATGGGTTTGTCTTACTCATGTATTAGGTTTTTCTGAAGTTGGTTTTCTGGTATGCTTTGTTGCTGCTGCTGCTGTTCTTGTCCAGGTTTATTAGACAACAAATGGACAAGGGAGATGCCTTTGGGGCTTTGGAGGAAGAACAGCCCTCTCAGGGGAGTGCTTTCTTGTTGATTCCGTCTTCTGTGTTCATTGAGCACCTACTCCACTCTGCATTCTGTTTGTAACATGGGAAATGTGGAAGTAATGAGATGGGAGGACTTGATCTCTAAAGAGATCATCTGCTAGTCAGGAAAGAGAGACAGCAAAGAAACGATTACCATCATTGCTCAGAAGAGAATAAATCAGGGTACATGATTGGGCCTGCGATGGGGATTTACACTGGGTAGTCAGTGGCAATTGCTCTTAGAAGACCTGAGTTCTAAGGGGTAAGGATAAAGTCCTGTGATAGTCTAATGGGCAGGAAAAAATTTCAAGCACAATAAGACACCTTTCTAATAGGTGATCAAGTAAATATTGGAAGAGAATCCGAATTCTACCTGACTTAATAAAGATATATTCTAGGACTTGTGTTTGAATGATGGTGCTGGGAGAGTATGTTGAATATACCATGAACTGCCATAAGAGGAAGTACAACAAAAATTCTACTTAGAAGCATGGATGACCAGACTGTGTGTTACATACTTTGGGCATATTATCAGGAGAAACGTTTGGTAATGTAGAGGGTCAGCAAAAAAGAGGACGCTTCTCAAGTCAATGGATCGATCCCGTGGTGGCAACAGAGGACTCCAACATGGGACACTAGTGAAGAAGGCATTGGATGGTCCAGTGTTTGTTCTGTTGTAGATAGACTCAATATGGGTCAAAACAATCTCCCCAGGACCAC
>NW_022109491.1:2176499-2177796 GCF_000313985.2 Echinops telfairi
TATATATTTTTTTTGTCCAACTTCTCTTATCTAGGTGGGTGTACAGAAATTACAATGTGTGAATAAAAGCCTGTTCTCATGCCACAATCTTGTGAACAGCCAACAGATGGGTGGCATAGGTGTTTGCAGAATAAGGCCGGTTATCACAACAATGGTGTCTAATTGGGACGGTTGCGACACCAGCACAAGGCTGAAACTCCTCCATTTAGTGGGAATTTGGGTTTCTCCCCACAGCTTGTTGTTGTTGTTGTTAACTGCTAGCTGATGATGTTCTATGTCTATGGATGTAAGAAGATAATTTCAGCTGTTAGGGAAGAATCAGTCCCCTACTTGCATCTGTTTTTCAACCCTGCTTCAGGGACTGTGAAGACAAGACGTGGACTCTTTCCCTCCTCTTCCCTTGCCAAGACAAGGTACAGACTCCCTACCTGTGTCGTCCTTTATCCTTATTATTTCGATCATTAGTAATAATAGGTTGGCAACCTAGAGTGCCTTTCTTAACAGCTGGAAGCAGTTCCCTTTGATATTAACTCAATTACCATCTCAGGATATCTTTTATTGAAAAGATATTCTAATGGTGGGGTGGAGGGTGGAGGTGAAGCAAGACACGGAGATAGGTTGTGTTAAAAACTGAAATTATGTTATTTCCCCCCCCCACCAAAATTCATTCCTTTTTTCTGTGTTGCCACTTCATGGCCAATTTTCTATTTCAATCAGAATCTATTCATTTCTTTACACCTCACATTTCAAGAATTGTTAACATGAGACGTAAGTATGGAAATAAATATCTCTACCTTAGTCCAATTGTACCTATTTTCATTGCCACTTCCACATAAGAGGGGATTCTCTCTCTCTCTCTCTCCTTAATAGTCTCAATTTCAGAAATGATCTCCTTGGACAATGCTTCCTCTGAGTTCACTCTGCATCTACAATGGTTATTTTTCACTTATCCTTTACAGCCTTAAGGATCTAAATGTGATCGCATTAATAGCATCTTTAACCTTTATCTCAATCTCCACTATTGAGGTGTTTAGTTTTGTTTTTCCTGTTTATTTTAAGGTTCATTGTCACCTTGACTTCATTCCTCCATTACTTGACCCCAGTCAATATCTCTATCTCACCTCCCCTAGTTCATACCCCTTTAATGCATTCAATACCATTTCTAGCCAAATTTAACTACATCCTTATTTCTAGTGCTCATCTGTATTGTGTTTTTGTCCAACGTATTGCCTTCTTCCCCTTATTCAAGTATTCCCTGGCCTCTCAACTCCATATATTTGGAACTCTGGCCTTGACA
>NW_022109491.1:2179438-2213783 GCF_000313985.2 Echinops telfairi
AATTGTTTTATTTCTATACAATTTAGCAATATTACTAAAAGGAAACAAAGCAGTGTATCTTTTGAAAGCTCCCTAAGTAGAGTCTCATGTTCTTGTCTAGCCTCGCATCTAAGGGCATTTCTCCCTCCTCCTTGGGAGTCCCAGAGTCTAGACCCAAGAGAACAAAGCCACAGAATGAGGACCTTTTCTCTCCAGTTCCACTTTCCACTCTGAGGTCCTGACTTGCCACTTCCCAGGAGCCTGGTTTGGGAATTGTTCTTTCCCTGAAGGGAATAAACCACCTGCTACTCACCGGGCTGTCCTAGGGTTGTGGTTTTCTTTTTATTATTTTAGGGAAGATGGATCAGAATGTAACACTATGGTGCTTACACGTTTTATTATTTTATGTAGGAAATTAACATTAGTCTATGCGAGGAACTCAGTAAATGTTAATTGTTCAAAGAATGCCGGCATGGATGTGATCTTGCATACTCCACTCCTGTTTCTTGGAGCCCTGGTGGTGTCTTCAGTTAAACCTTGAAGTGCTAACTGCAAGGTCACTGGTTCAAACCCACCAGATCCTTTCCAGGTGAAAGTTGAGGTTGTCTGCTGTCTTACAGATTTGCTAAGCCACAGGAATCCTATATAGGATTCCCGTGGATCCAAATCAACAAGATTGCAGTTTTGGGTGACACCTATTTTTTATAACAAACACTTTTAATGTGTAACTGACCTAGAAAAGTCACTTCTGTCATTGCCTCTGGTCCATGCATACAGCTTGGATTTTCTGTTCATGAGCACCGTCGTGTTGTAAAGTGACCTCCCTCACTCCCTTTCCCTGTTACTTGTCATCCATCCCATGGATCTTGGCGGTGGAGAGATCTTTTCAAACAGAATGAATGACTGTCTTCAGATAAACAAGAAGAAAGTTCAGGAATAAAAGTGACCCCTGTATTAGTCTAGAAACTCTGTGGCAGAGAGTTAAGTGCTTGGCTGGTAACTGTAAGGTTGGTAGTTTGAGCCCACCAACAGCTCTATGGGCAAAAGACTTGGTGGTCTGCTCTTGACAAGGGGATAGCCTAGAAAACCTTTGTCTCCTGGAGTTAGTACGAGTCAGCATCAAGCCAAAAAAGAACACACAGTGCATTAATCTACAAAGAATCTCTTCTGGCTCTGAGTTCAGCATTTACCTACCTCATATCAAGGGTTTCTCCTGCTGTCACATTGTCAATGACAAGGACTCCATACTTGGCCTGCTAATGATATGATCGTGTACAAGGTGTGCATCAGGGGGCTTGTCAACAACAGCGAAACAAAACCCTGCCTTAAAGTCAGAGAACTCTCATGGCTTAGTGGGTTATGCACTGACCTGCTAACAGCAAGGTCAACAGTTCAAACTCAGGTGTATGCAGATGATACAACCTTGCCTGCTGAAAGTGAGGAGGAATCGAAACACTTGCCAAGGGAGATCACGGACTGCAGCCTTCAATATGGATGACAACTCACTGTAAGGAAGACCCCAATCCTCACAACCAGCCCAATAGGTAGCATCACGATCAATGGAGAAATGGAGGAAGTTGTCAAGGATTTCATCTTACTTGGACCCACAATCAATGCTCATGGAAGCAGCAGTCAAGAGATCAAAAGAGGTATCATATTAGGTAAATCTGCTGCACAAGGTCTCTTCAGAGTATTGAAGGATAAGGATGTTACTTTGAGGGCTAAGGTGTGCCTGAGCCAAGCTATGGTGTTCTCCCTTGCATCATATGCATGTGAAAGTTGGACATTGAATGAGGAAGACTGTACATGAATCGATGCATTTGAATTGTGGTGTTGGAGAAGAATATTGAAAGTACCATGGACTGCTAAAAGGACAAACCAATCTGTATTGGAAGAAGTATGGCCAAAGTGCTCCTTGGAGGCAAGGATGGCAAGACTTCATCTTACCTACTTTGGACGTATTCTCAGGAGAAACCAGTCCCTACAGAAGGACAGTCTATTTGGTAAAGTGGAGGGGCGGTGAAAGAGAGGAAGGCTCTCAATGAGACGGATCGACACAGGAGCTGCATCAGTGGCTCAGGCCTGGGAACAATTGGGAGGATGGTGCAGGGCCGCGCACTGTTCTGTTCTGTTGTGCAAAGGTCACTGTGCAGACTCAGAGACAACTTTATGTCACCGAACAACAACAATGTCCCTAGAAAAGTGGGCTGGGTCTCAACGGGACACAGGTCTTATATTCTTGCCACTCTCTCTGTTTCCAGAGTTAGAATTTTACTCCCATCGCTAGCACATGGATGCCTTCCAAAAATTGCTCTTAGCTTTGCAAGGCTATTATGGTTATTGAATAGTTCCTTTTTGAAGCAAGCAAACAGATCAAACATAAATAGAACATGGGCAGATGAACTTGTCTCTGTATCCGGAGTAAATATTTGTATTATTATATGAAATTGGCACCAAGTACTATTTGACTTTAAGATTTCCAAATCTGACTCATTGAAAACAGCCTATCTTTCTCTGAAGAAATCTACTCTCCTTTCTTGGAGGGAAAGACCCTAATATATTCCTGCATCAGCCTTTTAAACTTAAGGGTCTTCCAAAGTGAAAAAGTAGATGTTTCTATAATAACTTCAAAACTTATAACAGGAAGCTAAATTATTCACTTTTTTCCCCAAATGAATAGATATTGTGAAAGTGCTCTTAAATCTGTCCATGAGAAATAAGATGGCTCTCTTACGTAACAATGTATTAGAGATTTTAAAACCATAAAACATTAGTTTGAACACATATTCAAGACCAACATAAGACTTCATAAGTAGCTATTTCTTACTGCTTCCCAAGACACTGCCCATGCGACAGGTGGACTGAATGCATTTCAGTCTTCCACCATGTATTTATACTTTTGCTCACATCCCTTTAAACTGTGCCCCTCTTTCCATATTCTCTGTCTTTGACCAGCAGCTTGGCCAGTAATCAGGTATATTTCAATATGTATCTCTGACAGAGCCCCACAATTCATTGCTATCTCTTTCTGAAATCTTAATGCATCATCATCCCTTTATATAGTTCAGCATTAAAAAAAACAACAACAATACCAAAACCAACAAACACCTCTCTTGCCTCCGTACATTGACATAAACTAATATTTTTTTTTACCCAGTATTGAGAAACACAGTGACGGACTGTCCATAGTTGATGTCAAATTCGTTCTAACTCAGAGTTGCGCATGTGTGTAGAGCAGAAATACTAGCCAAGGGTTTTTCTTTGATGTTTGTTGGTTTTTAACCATTTTTCACAGGGTGCAGCTTTGTCTTTCGTTGCATTTTGGTTGTTCCACATGCAGTCCTCTAGCCAGACTAATCTTCCTAGAGACGCTGAGTGGGATTGAACCAGTAACAGTTTGGCAAGTAGTTTAGTGCTTAACTGTTTGTGCCACACAGCACAGGGACTCCAATGTTAGGTTAGACCCTCTTTGGACAGTTTACACACAAATATGAAGTCAATGTGAATACAATCTGTCAGAGCATGGCGTTTCTTTAAAAGACTGGAAAGAGAAAGACCACATGATCCATCAATCCTATATCTCTATCGCTATCTTTATATCTCTCTATATGGGAAGTAAGAGCCATAGCATGAACAATAGATTCACCCTCACAGCAAACATATGGAAACAGCCTAAGTGGCCATCAATGGATAACGGATAAGCAACCTACAGTACACGCGCACACACACACACACACACACACACAGAGGAATACTATGCAATGTTAAAGAATAATGATGAATCTCAAAAATCCCTTATAACATGGGAAAACCTACAGGTCCTAAGGCTGAGTGAAATCTACAGGTCCTAAGGCCAAGAGGCCAATATTATATCAGATCACTACAGTAAAACACCAAGGAGACTTTACAGTCAAGAAGTGCCGTTCTTTGAAGATTACCAGAAGCGGCTGGGTGGGTGGGACTCAAAAACCAACAACAAAATAAAACAAAGACTGAACTCACAGCCATCAGATCAGTTCGGACTCATTGTGAACCTACAGGAGAGTTTCTGAGGCTCTAAGTCTTACTGGGATTCGAAAGCTTCATCTTTCTCCCTTAAGGTGGCTCATGGGTTTGAACCGCAGGCCCTATGGTTGGGAGGCCAACATGAAGCTCACACCACCAGAGCTCACTAGAGGGTAAGTACATATTAAGTTGGGTAGAAAGGAAGGCAAAGTACAACAAAGGGAAGGTCAGCCCAGGTGATCAAGGAAAAGTGAACCATTGGGAAGAGCAGGAGAGTGAATGGCTAAAATGGTAATTACTATGAGAAACCTCAATTCTACAAGAACAGTGACAACAAAAATCCATGAGTGACAATCAAGCTAAACAGGGCCAAGAAGGTAAATGGGATTGCATCCATGCATATATATTGGTTTGACAGAAGATACATTTACATATGCATTTATGTGTGATGTAAATATATCCATGACTATATTAGAGGACTGAGCACAACCAAAAAATCAAACAACAACAACAAATTCATTGAGTGCATTCTGACACAGAGTGATCCTCTTGGAAAGAGTACAGTGGCCCCATAGGGTTTCCAAGACTGTCGATCTTTACAGAATCACACTGCCTCACCTTTCAAAGCTTAAAGCAGAGCACACAAGAAGGGTGAGTGTTTGGGGCTGGGGGCAAACTTAAGAAAACCTATTCACCATAACCAAGCACCTTGAATGAATGAATCGCTGGGCCTGGGGGTTCAGATCCATCGTCTGAGCCAGCCTTGCAAGAGAGAGTCCACAGAGGCAGTGTTGTAAATCCAACTTTGGTAAATAGCAAATGGGTTCTTAAAAGCTTGTGAGTTACCATCAAAGGCCCAACTCTTGGTCTCTCCCCGTCTGAAGCAAAGAAAAGTAATGGACAAGAAAGACACAAAGATATAATTACCGTATATACTTCGTATTTAAGCCAAGTTTTCAGCACATTTTTTATGCAGTTTTGTGGTAAAATTAGGTGCCTTGGCTGATATTCAGGGTGGCTTATACTTGAGTATATATGGTAGCCTAAAAGACTAATGGGCATGGGAACCTCAGCCCCCAAGAACCCCAGGCCTGAAGAACTAGATCACTTTCATATAACATTGTCCATCACTCTGAGAGGGACCAGAGTAGGAAGTACTGTATAGAGAGGGGCGGGGGTGGGGGTGGGGGGATGCGGAACAAAACTGAAAATAACTAAAAACGAAAAAAAGATGAATTTGCTGGTTTAATGGAGACTGGGAGAACCCCTGAGACCATGCCTCTTAGTTATTCTTCATGACTGTTAAAGGACTCACCCCATGGCTCAACGTTCAACCAAACAATAGACAGGCATATGTATCAGGTGAGCAACAACACTGGAGTGGTATACTGCCACCCATAGGAGATCTAAAGGGCAGCTTTGCCCAAGAATAAGCTTAGATTAAAGTCAGGGATGGACAGGAAAGAAGGATGGATGGAAATAGAAAGCAAAGGGAGGAAGTGGGGAGAGCATTATTCAATGTCCCAAAACAAAATATGAGACAATTGTTGAATGGAAAGCTAATTTGCTCTGCACACTTTTTTACCCAAGTCACCACAAAAGTTGAAAAAGTATATATATAGAAATTAAAATACAAAACCAAAATTCAAACTAACAAGATTAATGGGATACCACAGCTGTACTGCTCTAGTTGTACTGCTATTATAGTGCTGTGCAAAACCAAAAACCAAAAACCTCAGTGTCTTACAGCACACATTTATTTTTCTTTCGGGCCTTTGTGAATTGACGGTGCATCCGCTAATCTTGATCAGGCTTGGGCTGAACACATTCTGCTGTATGTGTCCATTGCTGTCGGGGCAGTAGCTAAAATAATCCAAGTACAAGGGAGCAGGGAGCACACACATGCAAAGCCTCATGGAACCTCTGGAATGGACACACTGACACATGTGGCTCTAAAGTCATGTTAGGGTATGAGCTCTTCTAACCGGGAGGCTATGCACAGGTAGGAATAGAAAGGGAATCTTATTTACAAAACTAAAATTACCTACCACAGGATCAGATAGTGTTGCTGAAACTACAGCTCTGCTAAAAGTATGATTTAGGAGATCAATTGTATCATGCTGATAAGTTTGCAATAATGAATTCTTATAAAATATTGTGTTGTTCGTTGCCTCCAGTTGGTTGCAACTCATAACACCCTTGTACATACCCGAATGGAACATTGCCTGGCCCTGCACCCTCTGCACGATTCTCTGTGTGTTCGACTCCCATCTCACAACACAGTATTGAAGCATATTCTATGATGATTCATAAGGCTTACATTGGCTAATTTTGTCAAGTACAGTACATAGTCAGAATTTCTTTTCTATTCAGCCTTGGTTTGGATGCGCCCCAGGAAACCTGTTTACGAAGCGTGAGCCTGCTGTCATTTGACATACAGGAGGCACAGCTTCTAGCATCTTAGCGACACACAGACCATTATAGAATGGCGCACTGACACAAGGGCGTTGGTCCAAACTAATGAGAAAACTTTATTTTTATATCACACATGATGTAATCCTTTCTGCACTTGGCGAAACATCACTTCCACATATATTTCTTTCTAGTTTCCCTGCTTGGTTGTTAGTAGCTAATCTGATATGATGAGTTCAGACACAACAACAAAATGATTAACAGCAAACATAACAAGTTGATTGTGTCAAGTTGATTCCTGTTCCTGGCGGCATACTAACAGTTGTGAGGATGGCACGGGACAGGGACTGTTCTGCTTTTGTTGTGCGTAAAATCACTGAGTCAGGGGACTCAATCCCACCTAACAAGCACAACAGTCTAGGCTAACAGGGTGGTGTCAACAGAATTGTAAATTTTCTGTGTGAACTAAAATAATACAAATGAAAGGAGTGCTACTGAATTTCGCTGCTGTTTTTAGCTCATTACCCATGAGAAATTCAAATGTTTTCACATAGACAGTATGGTAGTTACATAATCTGTTGTCAATTTGAGACTTAAGAGTGAAGGGGTGGAGTTTAGCCTGACAATCAGGCCATAGCTTGATGACCTCCTTTGGAAGTGGTAAAGAGATAAATAGCTCACTGGAGGCAGGATACAGGCTCACTCCCTGTGAGACATTCCTGTGGAAAAGACACATGGAGTTACTCTAGAGCCCTGGAGCTGAAGGGACAACATGGAGATCCCTGCCAGTGCTGAGATGCCTCTATTGCCACTGGATCCACAAGACTTTCCACCCACTGGTATGTGATCTTCCTGAATTTGACATTATTGCATGTGTTCCATGAGTCTGAGGAGGATTTAACAGATTGGTATCAGACATTTGAATTAATATCAGACTTATGGACTTGATCTGGACTGGGCTGGGATGTTCTCTCAATATTTAATTGCTCTTGTATATAAAGCACCTTCTTGCACACACGTGTGTCTCTATGAATTTGTTTCTCTGGTTTACCTGAACTAACACAGGCAGGTAGACAGACAGGTAGAAAACAAAACAAAGAAACACTCACTCTGCCAAATCGGTTGCAGCTCCTGGCAATCTCCTGTGTTTCACCATGAAACTCTTCTATGGAGTGCTCGTGCCTGTGATCTTTGCGGAGTTAGAGCACCCCATTTTGTCCAGGTGCCATGAGGTAGGTTTGAATGGCCAACTTTTTAAGTTAGTAGTTAAAGACAACTCAAATTGCTTACACCACTAAGGACTCAATATACAAGGAGACTTCAAATGATTGGTGAGAAAATGGAATGAAAAGATAAAGGAATTTTTCCACCAACTTTTGTGAAGCCCCTTGCATATGTGTAGCTGAATTATGGTGCCGCCCAAGAATACTGTGGATGACCAGCAAAGCAAGCAGGCCTGTCTTGGAGGAAGTACAGCCAGAACATGCCTTGGAGGTGAAGATGGCATGAATTCATCTGTAGTATTTTGGGCATGTTACCTGGAGAGACCAGTCCCTAGAAAAGGCCACCCTGGTTAGTCAAATGGCAGGACAGTGAACAAGAGTCAGACCCTTGGGAAGCTGGATGGGCACAGTGGCTGTAACAAGGGTCTCAGACATAACCACGGTAGTGAGGCTGGGACAGGATTGGCCTGGACTTCATTCTTCTGTCCATACGGTTGGCAGGAGTCGGAACCAACTAGACAGCATCTAACAACAATAAGCACGTGTGTGTGCGTACATAGACATGTATGCATGTATCAATATATGTAGATAGATAAACAGATCAAGAGAAGTACCCCCCCGAGAATAACCCAGCCTCCTGCAAGGCTAGTAGCACCTTTAATACTTGGAATTGTTCCCTTGTGTCAGAAACCTTCCATTTCCAACAGTGTTGGAGTCACAGTATGTTAGACCCATGGGAGGAATCCCCTACAAGACAGCATCTGACAGGGAAGGGCAGCTTCTCACTATCTCCCATTAAGAAACAAATTAACTACGAATTAGAGGAAATGCAATTACCGTTCCACCAAACGCCACACAGAAGGCATCATACTCTTCAACTGGCATTGGCTTATCCTTTGTTGCCGAAAAACCCAAAAGCTGATAGTGTGGCAGACAGCCAGGAGACATCTGAGTCTTCCCCAGACCCCGGATGCTGACTCCGTGGACCTCCATCCACCAGAAGTGGTGAGCTCCCCTTTTTGTTTGTAAAATGAGAAGAATTAATAGACCTGCAAGTTCCTGGGGATGTCTAACCCCCTTCTGTGATTATGTTAGGATGAGAGTCTCTAATACTGTTTTCTTGTAACCAAAGGGGACTGGGTTGGGCCACTTGTGAAGAAAAATCCCACAGCCCAATTAAGAGATTGGGGAGAAGGGTGCAGGTCAGCCATGTGTCTACTAGTGGTGCCAAGCCATCAAAGATGCCAAATATCAATGATGTGAATATGAAATATGTTCCCAGTTAACTCCAGTTGCCCAGCAAGTCTCTTTTCTCAATGGTATAATGCTGAGTGGTTCTATTCTGGTCAAACACAAACTTGAACGCAATGCTGACCTACAAATGATACTGAGCATTTGGGCGAACACACTGGCAATAGTGAAACCCAATGTCAAATGCAGTGCTATCAAGTTCATTCTGAATCATAGCGATCACATAGACCAGGGTAGAACTGCCCCTCTGGTTTTCCAAGACAGTATCTCTTTATGAGAGCAGAAAGTCTCATCTTTCTCCCACGGAGCAGCTGGTGGTTTCGAACTACCAACCTTGAAATTACCAGCCCAATGCATAGACACGAAACTACTGAGGCACCAGCCATAGTGGAGGGTCATTCAAATCCTGCAAAATCCCAAACACACCACTTCATGTTCTTTGGGAGATGACAGTTATCGCAATTAGCTGAAACCCTGAAGCCAGATTGCACCACATCGCAAAATTGGCTAGGCATACGTCATTTATTTTATGATTAAAACTCCTGACCTTTTACTAATGCCTCCCAGGAGTTGTCTTTGTTTGGAAAATTGCACACACACACACACACACACACACACACAGGAAAAATAAGAATGAAAGCTGGGATAGACTCTATAGATTGTGCTAGCTTCCTGTTGCAAGTGTCTTTCGTGTATGTGAACGAATGATCCCACACAGTCACGAGTGATGGGAAATTACGGCATGACAGACAGTTTCTAATAATTTAAAGAGGTGTGCTTCATGCAGTGCCTGTCATAAATCCTTTAAGGCACACAGCAGAAAGAGGGGGGTCCTCACTTTATGAATAGAAAATGACTTAGTAATATTTAAGAAAGGGTTGCTTCAAACTCTTAAGGCATTTAAGAGAGAATATTTGAAGAGTCATCAACTTATTAACTGGCCAGGGAATCTTGTGGTAATAATTTATCTTCCAAGAATTAATACCAGACTAGTCCTAAGGAGAAAGACGAGGTTTCTACTCTCATAAAGAGTTATAGTCTAGGAAACCCCAAGGGGTGCTTCTTCTACCCTCTCCCACAGGGTCACAAAGAGTCGACTGGATCGCACTGAGGGTTTTTTCCCATTTTTTTTTTGAGGTGCAAGGAGGTGGAAATTAAAGATGTCCCAAATGTTACACTCTTCAGAGTCTGACCACTCCATTGTGCCTGATGTTAACCCACACCCCGGTCCTTCATAGCTTCCCTCGGGGCCCTCAGCTCTGCCATCCACGGCAGCATCTCACAGGACGAAGGACGCTTCAAAGAGATGGCAGGCACATGTGGTTGTGGAGGTTGTTAAGTCCCAAATCCAAAATTCAGATGTCTTTCGGAAGGATCCTCCTCACCCATGATCCTGTGCGCAAGTCCCAAGCACCAGAGGTCAGGCAGAGGCCAGCCGCATGCAGAGCCCAGAACCAGAAGCCACACATGGCCAAAAGCGAAAGCACATCGTGTTTCTCTCCACACTCAGCCAGGAAGCAGAGGTCACAAAAGGCAAGGCTTTGATGAAGTTGCCTTTTGTCTTTCAGCTGACTCTCCCCTAGAGGAAACAAAGGGTGGAGCTTTGCTTCTCACCTTCCTCTGAGGCGGGGCCTTGGGAAACAACCACCTTAATCCTGTTCAGGGAACTCTCCCCACAATAGGATTCTAACCACAGGCAGAACACAGAGACTGTCTGCCAGGGAGCTGACTCCCCCTCACTGGGCCACTACAGAACAGGGTAGGACTGGCCCTGTGGGTTTCAAAGTTACAAATCTGTACAGGAACAGAAAACCTCACCTTTCTCCGGCAGAGCAGCTGGTAGTTTCTAACTGCTGACTTTACAATTAATAGTGCAGAAAATACTATGCCAGCAGGGCTAGAGGCTAGGATTGCAGCATGTCCCAAAAGGGATTATGGCGAGAAGAGACATCTTCAGTAATTGATTCCATCTCAGAACCTAGACATCAACTCTGACCCTTTAAACGTTGTAACTGAGTGATAATCCTTCCACTGCGGTAGACAAAGGAACTAATCAAATGTATAAATACAGGAAAGCTTGCAAAAGCTGGAATTTGTGTAAGATGGAAACCTGCCGAAGGAGGTACATGGCATATTTTGCATCAATAGAGGGAGAATGAAAAGTGGAAAGGCTGCGCCACCATGCCAGGTGGCAAGCTTAAAAGTTCTGGAAAGACAAGTCCGTCCTCTCCGGCTCCGGTTCTCACAGGTTCCATTTGTTATTAGCTGTTAGTTCACTGTGGCTAAGACCTGGAGAGGTTGAGTCATACTGTGCCTTGAATGATTTATATTAAAAAAAAAAACTCATTTAAAAATGATGACAGAACACTTCGAAAACTGCAAGATCATCCAGCCTGCTCATATCATGTCATAAAATTTTCAGTGACTTAGAAAGCGTTCTGATAAACTCCTCAGATGAAGCATACACAAAATCTGGTTAGAAAACACTCAGAAATTGGGAAAATAAAAGCCACATCCCCCTGTAAAGAAAGAGACCACCTGGAATGAGAGGTGTAGTGTTTGTCACGGAGAAATCATCGGTCTGTCTTGATCGTCATTATTCACTCTCTGAGTGATACACTTCTGACTCAGTATGTATCTGTGGGTTATCATAGAGAACACTGTGCATGCAGCACAATAAGGGAATTGTGGATTTGCGTGTCACATAGCTTAACCCTTAGAATGTTTACTGCCCTTGCCTATCTTCTGGAAATTCTGATAAGCCATCTCTAGGCCATGCCCTAACCCATAGAGAATTTGGGAGGAGTCATGTGTATATGACGTTTTGTATGATTTGTAGTAATAACTGAGAAGTTGAGAACAAGTAGTAGAGAAATTGTGAAATAGGTTAGAAATATAAAAATGCTTAACATTGATTTATTTTTCTCTTATACAAATACATGATGCCTACTAAGTATCAGACTCTCTCTGGATAAGTGAAGAAGATTCAAATCCTATGTATCTGAGACTGTGTCATGTCATAAATTTAAAACGCTCGTTCTTGTCTCTTGATACTTAATTTACAAAATGAGAAAAGAAAGGACACTTTTAGGCATATATTTACTTTCTATACAGCCATATGCATTTGCTTTTTTGGTGATAAAATAGCTCTTGATGTCATTTGCAATTACTCCCAAATGCACATACTCAAAAGATATGTTGGTTACAACACTAACAAAATATGAACAGGCCCTATATGCTGAAAACTGGAAAATGCTAATGAGAGAAATCAATGGAGACCTAAATAAATGGGGAGAGATTCCATGTTCACAGAATGAAAGAGGTGGCATATAAAGATGTTAGTTCTCCTTTAACTGATCTATAGGTCTAATGCAATTACTATCAGAACCCCAGCAGGATTCTTTCTCTGTGTAAATGGATGATTAACTTTATATGGCCAGGCATGAGAGCGAGCATAACAAAAACAATTTTGAAAAAAGAAGAAGAAATTGGAAGACTCACACTATCATACTGGAGAAACCAAAAGTCTTCTTTCTCCTCCATTCGGGTCAACTGACTTTATCGAAGGCGCAAAAGCCGTTCGATGGGGGAAGGGCTGTCTTTTCAACAAGTTCTACTCTCGAGGGGAAACTAAAAAGGAAACTCAATGTAAACATCACACCTAATAAAAATTCAACTCATGTTAATTAGCACATGCGTCTAAGTGTAAAAGATGGAAGTATACAACATTTAGAGACAAACACTGGGAGAAATCTTCTTTGTGCTGTTAGGCAGGGTTCTCATATCTGGCAGCAAAGACATGATCCAAAATAAAAGAAAAAATGATACACTGATAAGCTGGAAACACCTCAAACGTCTTTCAAATAAACAAAACAGTGAATAAACAAAAGTTGGTAGCTCTGTAGAATAGAATGTGACTCAGTAATTAAAACATGTTACCATACACAACAATCCCGATACATCTCAATGGTACGATGTGAAGTGGTGCCAGGGGAGCCAATCTGAAAACGTACCATAGTATATGATTCCAAGTATGGAGCATGATCTTTAAGCTGCAAGACACAGCTATGGGAACACAGATCAAGACTAGAAAAGAGGCAGGGCTGCAAGGTGTTGCTCCTATGGGCCACATAAAGGAGGGTCCCTCTGGTGCTAGAATCAGTCAGGACCTTAACTACGGTGATGAGCAAAGGGATTTCCCTAAAACAACAACAACAACAACAATAACACAAACCCAATTCCTTCTGGTCCCAGAGCCACCCTTTAGGGCAGAGTAGACCTGCCTCAAGTCAGTGCTCTTTGCAGAAATCAACTACCACTCTTCCCCCTGAAGAGTGACTAGTGGGATGGAACCAACCACCTTCTGGTTGGCAGACGAAGACTTAACCACTGTGCCACTTGGGCCACTCTTTTATAGTCACCTAAACAAGTGATCAAATATCACGGCTGCACAGACACGTGCACATACACATCAGAGTGCATCCACAAATTGGTGAAATTTGAAAAGAGATCTGTGTTTGAATCAATAATAAGGGGTCAATATCAGCTTCTGCACTCAATAATGTGCTATGGTTGTGTAGAAGGAAGGAACCTTGGCGGCTCTGTTGAGTAAACATCGGACTGGTAACTGCAAGGTTGGTGGTTCAAATCCTTTGGCTGCTCCTCTGGAGAAAGATGAGGCTGCTGCTCCCAGGAAGATTTAGTCTCTAAAACCCTATGTAGGATGGCTGTAATTCAGAATCCACTAGATTACAGTGGGTTTTATGGGTTTTAATGTCCTTTACCAGGGACTGCTCTCTCTTATAACATGTCCAAAGTACATGAGGTGAAGGCCTGCCAACCTTGCTTCTAAGGAGCATTCTGGCTATACTTATCCCGAGTTAGAGTTGTAATTTCAATATTCCTGGTCAGCATCATAATGCAAATGCACCTGTGTGTCTTCCATATGCCTTATGTAAAGTCCAAATTTCACACGTATGTAAGGCAATTGAAAATTCCAACTCACCACCAACCTAATTCCTTAGAAGCAAGTTCTGGTCAAGTACCAAGTGTAACAGCTAGCAGTATTTTAGATAAAGAGTTTTAAAAGAAAAATTTTTAATTAAAACCAACCTATGTTTATTGTATTATTTAACTAAAAGTCTTTCAACATTTTTAAATAAAAAATCATCAGTGGAAAAAAGGTCCTCTTTTCTTAATCTTTCTTTTAAAAGCTGTCTCCTCTCTGTTTTAAGAATGCCGCTTTGTAATTTTCGTTACAAGGGAGAGGGGACGATGCTCCACTTGAATCTGAAATGCTCCCATGTTCCCTGGCGCCTTGTCTGAGTTAGGAAGGGATCCTAACCGCTACCATTTTTCCCCCAGTCATGCACAGACTGTAATTAGCTAACGGGGAGCATTGAGAGCATTTTAAAAGTAATTGAAGTTGTAGATACTCTGCTATTACTGCTCTACATTTATAAAGGCACTTTTTGGGGCCAGGATTTACATTAATGTAAAATTGCCAATTACAGATGGGCAGAGCTTGGGGGAAGACTCCCTGAATTTCTGATTATGCTCCCACTCTGACTAATAATCAATCCTGACATACAAGAGCTGCTGGTAAAATAGAGCCAGCATGTGCCGGAGACGTGCACAAAGCAGGTGGGGGGAGGAAAGGGGTGAAAAGTACAACTAGGTTTCAGGAGAGTCAGCTCCAAGCTGCAATTTGGAGTCTATGGAATTGGCAGGAGGGATCTTAGTCTGGCTTCTCTGGAGGAGCAAAACCAGTGAAGGGTTCAGGGAGCACTTCAGCAACAGTGAAAGTAAGTTCCAAATCCATGTGCTCAACCAGTGTTTCCCAAAGGGGATGACACCACCCTCTGGGCAGGTGGGGGAACTAGAACAATTCAGTAGGGATGAAAAAGCAGATGTCTACACTTTATCTTGAATTATAGGTTATGGTACAAAAGTCTGTAATTTCCAGGAGGACCCTGAGTAATTTTTTTATTCCTCTAAAGGGACTGGTAGATGAAATAAGCTTAGGAACCTTTGGGTTACAGGAGAGATGGGAGACTTCTCCTGGGCCCCGGGGTTGCAGGGGCTGAGGAGCCTCAAATCTTTAGTTGGGGTAGAGACTTACGCAGGTTCCCACCCCAGAGACCAGAGGCAAGACAATAAGAGAAGTAATAGCAATCTTTCTGGCAACATCCAATTATATATTGGAGGCAGGCCACACCCCCAGGAAATTCCCCTTCCAACTGATTGCCTGTTCACATTAGATCCCACAGTGGAAAGTGGTTACATGGTGTTTGTCAAACCACTGAAAGTCAATGTTGCCTAGCCATGCAAACACATAACATCTACCACCCAAGAGAGTGTCAACTTCCCAATAAGCGTGGCAAGCAGGTCCTTATTTGTGCTTATGAGTGAGTAACATTTTTTTCAACATAGCCAAATTTACCTTCTAGATCTGGCTGGCATTTGTCTCCCAATTTACCTGTGCTAGTCTGCTAATCTATAGTAGTTGTTCACCACAGATTAGTAAGTAAGCACAGGTGAGCCCTTGTTTATCTTGCTTACTGGGGAATCTGCCCCTGACCATAGAGAGAAATCCAACTTCAGGTGCATATGGGATCGCTCAGACCATTATGATTCCATGCGACACAACGAACCACAAACGGCAACAACAGGCTGTGGTAGTGAAAATGGTTTTTACTCACAAAGCCCACATGGAGGAAGCACACCAGCCTATGTGATTACGAGATGCCAAAGGGATCAGTTATAAGGCAGCAAAGAATAAAATATCATATCATTGTGTGCTCACCTCCCCGATATGATCGCTGAAGACAAATGGGTGCATAAGCAAATGTGGTGAAGAAAGCTGATGGTGCCCGGCTATCAAAAGATATAGCATCTGGGGTCTTAAAGGCATGAAGGTAAACAAGTGGCCATCTAGCTCAGAAGAACCAAAGCCCACATGGAAGAAGCACACCAGCCTGTGTGATCACAAGGTGTCAAAGTTATCAGGTATCTGGCATCAAAGGACAAAAAAATCATATCATTGTGAATGAGGGGGAGTGCAGAGTGGGGGACACACAGCCCATCTGTAGGCAACTGGACATCCCCTTACAGAAGGGTCTTGGGGAGGAGACAAGACAGTCAGGGTGTGGTATAGCAATGATGAAACATACAACTTTCCTCTAGTTCCTGAATGCTTCTTCCCCACCCATTATCATGATCCCACTTCTGCCTTACAAATATGGCTAGATCAGAGGTTGTACATTGGTACAGATAGGAACTGGAAGCACAGGGAATCCAGGACAGATGATCCCTTCAGGACCAGTGGTGAGAATGGCGAGTCCAGAAGGATGGAGGGAGGGTGGGGTATAGAGGGGGAACCGATTATAAGGACCTACGTATAACCTCCTCCCTCGGGGATGGACAACAGAAAAGTGGGTAAAGGGAGACGTCGGACAGTGTAAGATATGACAAAATAATAATTTATAAATTATCAAGGGTCCATGAGGGGAGGGGGAGCGGGGAGGGAGGAGGCAAAATGAGAAGCAGATGTCAGGGGTTTACGCGGTTAACATTCTCAAATGTTTTGAGAATGATGAGGGTAACGAATGTACCAATGTGCTTTATACAATTGATGTATGTATGGATTGTGATAAGAGTTGTACGAGCCCCCAATAAAATGATAAAAAAATAAAATGGGTTTTGCTCAACTACGAACCTAAATGTTGGTGGTTCAAACTAAACCAGCCATACTGCAAAGAAAGGCCTGACAAACTACTCCTGTAAGAGATCAGAGCCAAGAAAACCCTACTGAGCACACATCTCTTCATTCGTGCAGAGTAGAAGTGGACTTAATGGCCATAACCTTCAGCGGTTCTCAGCCTTCCTCATGCCACAACCCTTTCATACAGCTCCTCATGTGGTGGTGACCCCCAACCATAAAATTATTTTTGTTGCTATTCCATCACTGTAATATTGCTACTATTATGAATCAGGTGACCCCTGTGAAAGGGTCATTGGACTCCCAAATGGGTCGCCACCCACAGGTTGAGAACCACTGCAGACGGTCCATTGTCTTCTTTGTTCCTTTCCACCTAACTCCTTCAGTGTAACTTCTGTCATACTGAAGCTTTTCCATTCAAGACAGATTTGCAAACTCAGAAATACTGGCATCATTCCCACACACATTTGTCATCCTGAGAATGTTTATATGACCCAGACAGCTGCCATGGTAGTAGCACGATTATTTTAAAGCAAATATGCCAAAAAAGGGAACATATGAGACGCCACAAGAAGAAGCGTAAGCGGAGAGATCTGTCAAAGATGCTCCCCACCCCACCCCACCCCCACCCCCGCCCCTCCAAAGAAAACATGGTTGGTGGACCCTCAGCGTCAAACAAAATGTCTAGACCTTTCTGCAGAGTCCAGGGAAATTGCAAATTGAGGGGTAAGAAGCGATGGAGAAAAGTTCTGGGAAGCGGCTGTAGATCAACACGGTGATCCATAATTAGGCTGTGATTTCTGAGACTGCCTAATTAAATCGACAGACAATAACTACGACTAGGCTGTCACGTGGTGAAAGGAGCCTTGGGTGTGGCCAGCAGCTGAAGGACTTAGCTGCTGATGGAAAGAGTGTGGGGTTCGAGTCCACTCCGAGGCACGGGGGAGAAGGCCAGGCCATCGTCCTTGGAGAAACCAGCCATTGTAAACCCTCTGGAGCAGAGTTTGCCTCTGACACACATGTGGCTGCCCAGAGTGGGTCAGATCACGGTAACTGGTACTAGTGGTATTCCCTGCCATTGTGTCATTCAGACACAGAGGGACCCTATAGGACCAAATAAAACTGCCCCTTCTGGATTTCTGAGACTCGAAGTCTTTATGGGAGTAGATAGCCTCATCTTTCTCCTGCTGAGCAGCTGGGGGGCTTGAACCCCTGGCCTGGAACCCAAAGGTCAAAGACGACGACTCCAGTTTTAAGGTGCTGATAGCAAGAAGCAGTCACGATCAAATGATAATGACCGAATTTTAAATGGCCAACCTTTGCACTGCCTGCCCAGACCTCACCAGGGTGTGGTGGGCACTGCAAAGGGCAGCCCACTTTGTACAAGAACCTTCCAGGCAGGCATGCCACTGCTGCAAGAGTGGGCACCTTGAGCACTGAGAGCACCTGGCCAGGAGTGCATAATGACCTGACTCACTCCCCCGGGCCAGATTCCCTGCTCAGCGTGTCTCCTCCTGGTTTTACTTTCTCTCCTCATGGACTTGACAGCAGGGGGCCTGGCCTGGTTCACCAACAGAGTGTCTGTGGTCCCTTCAGAAGTTGTGCTTCTTGCTGACAATGAATAAGGCAGCATTGGCATGTAACTGAGTCTCCGTGAGTGGGGTTGACACAAGCCAATACTCTAGAGAGCAAAGTTCCTTCTACAATATCCAGGAAGGCTGTAGATCTGAAAACCCCAGACGCTGAGCCACAGGGTGTTTACAAGGGCAAAGTCACCAGGCGTCCTGAGTAGGCAGCCAGCCTCCTGCTGATACGTGTCCTGTGGAAGGGAATTAACGACATGGGTGTTTGGGATTTTAGGTGTTTTCAGGGAAAAGCCTAGTTTCCTGGAGAACTATACTCTTTTCTTCACTTTGCAGCTTCTTTGGGGAGGACACCTGACTTCCAGCCTAGCCCCAAACCAAACTCACTGCCATTGAGCCCATTCTGACTCAAGATGTCCCTGGGAGTTTTTGAGACTGAAACCCTTTTCGGGAATCAATGCCTCATGTTCCTCCTGTGGAACTGGCCGCTGGTTTGGGGATTGCTATCACCTTGCAGTAAATAGCCCAACGTGAAAACACTCCAGCGCCAGGACTCCCTCCCTTATTCTGAGAGCCAGTTCAATGGCGAGCACACTTCCAGGGTGACCCAACTGATATTGTCCTTCTTACTAGTGTTATGATTGCTGGGACAGATGCCATCTTTGACCCACGGCGGGCTGCCTGGGTTCCTGCTGGCTATCTGGCCACAGCTGGGAAATAGCCTGAGCCTGGAATGCCCACCTGGAAGGAGGTGAGGAAGCATATTCATGACCACCTCATCCCTGCCTGTGAAGTGGCAGCAGTGGCAGCAGCCAAGTGGCAGCTGCCTTGTTTGCCTAAGGCATCGCGACTGGGGCTGGAGGGCACTGCACGTTGCCCCAGGGCTCTCCTCTCTGTTCCTGCGCCTGCTCGCCTTCTCGCAGGGACTCGTTCCTAAGCGATCAGAAAATGTAGCCAAGAGTTCTCGTCTTGGGATCAGATGAGGACGCTTTCTCATCTCTGTCTTCTAAGAGGACTGAGGGAGCGGGGGCTTCAGAGTGGAGCCGAAGCATCAGAAGGGCTTCCTCGCTGTGGCTCTCTCTGCTGCGGCAGCTTTGATTGTCTTTTGCCAGAGAGGCCTTGGTGGTGAACATGGGCCCGATCCGACTGGTGCAGCAATCGCTGATTTGGAAATAAGGACATACAATCCTACATTTGGTTCTTTCTTTCATATTGGATTGTTAGCCTCAAAGGGGCTCCTTTCTCCAAATTACCAGACAGTGTCTCCAGGAGTTACACCTTCCCCCAAAAAAGGTGACTTAAAGAGAGAAGGAGTATGACCCAACTAGTGGCAGGTGCATCTCTGTACACATCCCATGCAGGGCTTTTCCCTGGTCCCTAACAACCCCAGGAGGCACCTGTCTGCAGCTTACGTTTCCTTGCCTCATTCAAAAGGAGATGAGAGGCTGCTGCTTCAAAGACCATTCCCAGAAGAGGGACTGAGCATAAATACACTCTTTCCAGGGCTGCCTCCAATAAAGAGAAGCCGATCTAAATAAGATATGGACAGGGACTGCATTTGAAGTTGCAAAGGAAGGCATTTCCATCAGGAAGACTCTCACTGCTCTGGGGTTGCAGGGTAAGCCTTGGGAATGAGTGGAAACAGACGGCTGCCCAATGCTGTTCATGAGGCTGGAGGATGGGTGCTGGACTCACTGTTTTGAACGCACTTGAGTCTCTCAACTGTGGTTAAGTGTCATCAATTCGGTCCCGCCCCAGAAAAGTAGAAATTTTGTTTGCAAAGACACAAGTGAACCCCAAAAGTCTAGGTGTTGGTACAAAAACACAGGCTCATCCATAGGGCAGAGCTGACTCATGCTATTGAAAGATAAGGCATAAAGCGAATAAAGGAAAGTTTTACCTTTATTTGTGGGCAGGACAGTACTCTTCCAAGTGTGGCCCACAGACCCCTGGCACCATTTGGAAGCCTGTTAGAAAGGCAAGCTCTCAGCTCTCACTTGGATCTGTCAACTTAGAACTTTCTTTTTTTTTTTAAATTTAATTTAATTAATTTATTTATTTTTAACATTTTATTAGGGGCTCATACAACTGTTATCCCAATCCATACACACATCAATTGTGTGAAGCGCATTTGTACATCGTTTCTCAAAACATTTTCTCTCCATTTAAACCCCCGACATTAGGTCCTCATTTTTCCCCTCCCTCCACGCTCTCCCCTCCCGCATGAGCCCTTGATAGTTTATAAATGGGTATTTTGTCATATCTTGCCCTGTCCGACGTCTCCCATCACCCACTTTTCGGTTGTCTGTCCCCCAGGGAGGAGGTCACACACAGTTCCATGTAATCAGTTCCCTCTTTCCTACCCATTCTCCCTTTACCCTCCCTGTTTTGCCACTCACACCACTGGTCCTATATTTTTACACAGTTCCCAAGGGCTGTGTGTGCACCTTAGAATTTAGGAGACACTGGGTTGGAATGGTTATTCCAAGAGGCCCTCTCGGAGTAACAAACAAGAAGCCCGTGTGGCACAGTGGTTGGGAGCTCGGCTGCTAACCGAAAGATCAGTGGTTTGAACCAACCAGTAGAGCCACTGGAGAAAAGTCTTGGGGATCCACTTCCATAGGATGATGGTTTCTGAAACTCTGCATGGTGGCAGTACTCTGGCCCACAGTCTCCATGAGTCACAAGTTGACTCGGGTGGCATGCGGCACCCACCCCAGGGTGTGCTTCCTTCAAGTGCAGGGTCAATTGTACCAGTGTGCTCCGTAGGAGAGATGAGGCACTGGACGTCACTCCTCTCTAAATGTTAGGGCGATGCTACTCAGGTATATTGTCATGTGAATGGATGGATGATGCTGACTTGGGGGGTGGCCATCCCCGACATTTGATGGGAATCCCCAGCCTGTGAACTGCAACAGCAAACCAAATGAACTGGGGATCTGGGTTTCAATGTTTCATAATGAAGTGTGTCACCCAATGAGCCCTAGTGGTGCATGGATTGAACATGCCAACTGATTGGTAGTGTAAGCTGCTCCATAGAAGAAAGATGAGGCAGGGTAAAGATTACAGGTTTGGAAACGCTGGCGGAGGGGAACGGTGGGGGAGTGCCACACAGGGACTCAAAAAATGACCCACGAAGTGTTCACGATGTGTAACTATTTCTTAGCCACCAATGTATTCATTAACATACTTTTTGGGAATATGGAGGATGACACTAGACGGCGCAGTTTTCATTTTGTTACTTGTAGGCTCTTTTTGAGTCAAACACAAAAGAGGTTAGAGGGCAGCTAACAACAAGCCGAGCTTAATTGCCCAGTGCCGTCATGTGCAAGTGAGCTTTGTTAAAGGACAGAAATGGATGGTCTCACCATTCAGGAAGCCAGATGCTCAGATGCAGGGCATGCGCTCCTGGAACAAGGTCCTTCCCGCTCTGTCTCAACTTCTAAAATCTGCCACTGGTGCTATGGATACATCTTCCCGTGTGTCCTTGGTCTTCTCATCCCCTTGCATGCCCCTGAGTTCATCCTGATCTTGGTATCGCTCAGACCCGTTGTGACACTATGCACAACAGAACAAAACTGCCTCGTCCTGTGCCATCCTCACAAGTGTCTTCTGTTTGAGCTCCTTGGTGCGGCCACCGTGTCTGCCCATCTGGTCCAGGGTTTTGCTCCCTTTCACTGCTTCTCTACTCTAGCAAACATGGTGTCCTTTTCCAGGGACTAGTCTCTCTGATAGCATTTGCCAAGTACATCAGATGACTTCTCACCAGTCTGGCCTCTAAGAGCCATTTTGGCTTTATTTCTTCTAAGACAGATCTGTTTGTTCTTCTGGCAGTCCATGATACCTTCGATGTTCACTGCCAACACACAGTTCACATGCATCCATGTTTCCTCGTTCGTTCTTATTCAATATCCAACTTTCACATGTGCATGAGGCAATTAAAAATACCAGGGTTCGGGTTAGGTGCACCTTGGTGCTCAAAGTAACATCTTTGCTTTGCCATACTTCGGAGAGATCTTGAGCAGCACATGTGTCGGTGCAATGCTGTGTAATCTCTTGACTTCTGCTTCCATGAGCACTGATTGTGGATCCAAGAAAGGCAAAATCCTTCACACACTCAGTCTTCTCTCCATTGATCATGATGTTACCTATCAGACAAATTGTGAAGATTTGGGGGTTGTTTTTTTAACATTGAGTTGTAATCCAGACGGAAGGCTCCAATCTTAATCTTCATCAGCAGGTGCCTCCAGTCCTCACTTCCAGCTAGCATGGGTGTGCCATCTGCATACTGCAAGCAGGTTAATGATAAGCCTTTCTCCAATCCTAACACCACACTCTTTTTCATATAATCCAGCTTCCGTGATTATTTGCTCAGCATACAAATTAAATAACTATGGTGAGAATATATGAGACACACCATTGCTGATTTTTAACCTTGCAGTGTTCCCTTGTTTTGTTCCCACAACTGCCTCTTGGTCCCTGTAGAAGTTCTGCGTGAGCATAATTAAGTCTTCTGAAATTTCCATTCTTCTGAAGGTAATCCATAGATTTTTGTTGGTGTTGTTTTTTAATGAATGACTTTGCATAGTCCACAAAACACAAATAAACATATATCTAGTATTCTTTCCTTCCCTAAAGCCAGGCTACAACTGAGAGCAGCAATGATGTCCCTTGTTACATAGCTAACCTGAAGCTCTGGCAGCTCCCTGTCAATGTACTGTCACAACTGTTGTTGGATCATGTGTTAGTCTGGGTACATTAGAGAAACAAATCCACAGAAACTCATGTATAAGAGAGAGTTTTCTATGAAGGTTAAGTGCACATCAAGAAAACATCCCAACCCAGTGCCTCCCAAGCCCACAAGTGCAACATTAACCCATATGTCAAACACCAATCCACAAAGTCCTCCTCCATCTCACAAAGCAGACACAATGATGCTGACTGCAGGAGGAAAGCCAAGTCAGTGAATGTGTAAGCATCTCAGTGCAGGCAAAGGTCTCCACACAGGTGCTCCAGCACCCAGGGCTGCATCAGAGTAGATTCATGTAGTTTCTCCTCAGGGATGTCTTGCAGGAAGTGAGCCTTGCCAGCTGAAGCAGAGAACTGCCTAAGGCAATCATACCCTGGTCTGACCATTGCAAAGCAAGAGACCTGAGAACTAGAAAGGAGAGGCTCACCGAGCCATTTATCCCTCTGCCCTTCAATTAATCCCACATGTGTTTATCGCCCAGGTTGGCACAATAAACTAACTACCTCAGCTCATCTTCAGCAGAATTTTACTTGCATAAGCTATAAATGATATTGTTCTAGAATGTGCACATACTATGCACATTTTGGGGGGGATGACTACAAATATGCTACTTTCTCAGTCAGTGGGCCAAGGAGCGACCTTCCAAACTTCTAGGAAAAGACAAGCGAGCGCTTCCAGTGTTTTACCGCCTTATTGAAACATTTCCATTGGCACTCCATCAGGTCCTGGGGACTTGCTTTTGGCTGATGCTTCCAGTGCAGCTTGGACTTCTTCCTTCAGCACCATTGCTTCTTCCTCATATGCTACCTCTTGAAATGACTGAACATCCACTCGTTCTTTTGGGTACAGCGAGTGTGCATTCCTTCCATCTTCTTTTGAGGTTTCCTGCTTCATTCATTATTTTACTCATAGAACCTTCACTATTTTAACCCGATATTTGAATTTTTCTTCAGTGATTTCAGTTTAAGGTATGCTGTGAATATCCTTCCTTTTTGGTTTTCTGACTTTAGGTCTTGACACATTTTATTACAATATTTTACATCATCTTTTCAATTTACCTTCGGAAATTTTCTGTTTAGCTCTTTGCCTTCCTCATTTCTTCCATTTGCTTCAGCTATTCTTCAATTAGGAGTAAGTTTCAGAGCCTCTTCTGACATCCACTTTGATCTTTTCTTTCTTTCCTGTCTTTATATTTACTTAGAACCTTATATGTAGTCAATGTGGTCCTTCTAGCCATAATGCCTTGGGCGATACATTATACATTCTGGCCTTTATGCCTCTGACTATAATCTCATTTTAGAGGGAGTTCTCTACTATGCTAATATACAAGATTAAGGTGTGATTAAATCTCCACCTTAGTAGATGGGATGAACCAAATTACACCTTTGGTTTCTTTGGGGAGCAGGGTGGCTGGAAGACAAAAAACACACTTCCTTCAAATTCCTCCATGTATAAGATGCATCTTATACACAGCTCGGGAACACCGGGAAGAGTCGCTAGTAGAACATGTTCAAGATCTTTGTCTGAAGTAGCAGAGGCCAAAGCCAGATGTTATAGCCCAGAAACCATGGGACAGAACAAAGGAGTCAGGGTGAGACCAGAGGCTGAGGCAAGACCATAAGACAGAACAGAAGAGTAGCTCTAGAGTATGAGACTGTGGGGCAGGGCATAGGGCTGGCTTCCTGGCCTTGCTTTGAGCTACCTAGCTGTTCAACGTACTACACCACCAGGCTCCATGCAGGCATTCTCATTGCCATTGAGTCAGTGCGGACTCACAGCTATCCCCTGTGGGTTTCTGAGACTGGAACTGTTTAGGGGAGTAGAGAATGCAGCCTTTCACCCTCTCAGAGCTGCTGGTGGTTTTAGGCTACCAACCATGTGAATCACAGTCCAACACACAACCATGGCACGGCCTGGGCTCCCTCCGTGTAGGCACTCCTGGGATTTAGTTCACAAGTTGGAAATAATATCATCAATTTAAAGGGGAAAACAAACATTTCTGCACTGGGCTAAGTATTAAATATTTTAGCACAGATAAATAGGTGTGATTGCATTACAATAAAACTTTATTACAAAAGCAGGGAGCTGAGGCCGCTCTGCAGGAGACAGGTGGACCTTTCTACTCCTATAAAGAGTTATAGTCTTAGGAATTCACAGGGGCAGTTCTACTCTGTCCTATAGGGTTGCTATGAGCCAGCATTGAGAGAGGACTGGGTTTTGGATTGGGGTCATAATTTGCTATCTCTGGACAACATCATAATAGCATCTATGCTGCAGTTGCTTACAGGTTGACTGACAAATTAACAATGTAGAAGAAAACAATATGTGCAGAGCCACGAGGAAGTGACCAAAGCAACGGACTGTCCCATAAAGCCACAGTAGAGCTGGTGACTAGTATCAGTAAAAATGCATGGGGACAAGCATGACGTGACAGCTTTCTAAGCTGCTTGCAATAATCAATCTACTTTCGCCTATAAAATATGTGCATTCTGCAACTGCTGTTCTATTCCCCCCATTAACTTTGACCCATCATTTTTTGGGAAATCAAGGGCTGCACGGCGCTCTATCAACTGCTCCAGGACCACAAAGCCACATAGAAAACTAGCCCATTTAGCTGCTCTCACTGAGTGCAACTGCAGCCCATCTGTCAGAGGAGGTTTGCGAGCTGCCCTGTGGTGAACAGGTTTCGGCAGAGCTTTCAGACTAAGATAGACTAGAAAGAAAAACCTGTTGAGTCAGCCAATGGATCGCAGGGGGCCGTCTGTAATCTCCAGAGAGCACGTTGCTTTGTTGGGAATGAGGTCACCATGCGTTGGAAGCCAACTCAAAAGCAGTTAACAAGAACAAGTCTCTTTCAGCACATGTTAGTACGAGGCAGCTTCCAAGAATTTGTAGAACATCTGAACGAAAGGATAATATATATTGACAACAAGTCATATATTGATAAACAGTTTCATAAACTCCTTCAGAACATAAGCCAGGAGCAGCCCGCTCTTGGACTGCTAGGAACTCCAGGCACGGCCTTCCCTCAATGCTTGCTGACAAGGTAACTGGGCCAAGGTTGATTTATTATAGCAAATGCCAGTTGTAAAATGGCATTATTATGCAGAGTTGTATGAGTGATTTTGTTCAAACACCAAGCCCAAGGCAGGTTGGCAGAAGGCTTAACATGAACACAACAGACTGTCTGGGCAGATTATGAAAGCGCTCTTTGTTCTGCCGATACGATCCTAATGCCGGAGCACATCATTTCCAAATGGCTCTTCAGGTGACTGGAAGGGCTTGTGGGTCAATAGTCACCGACCACAGTTTGAGTTGAATGAGATGTTTTGCCCTTTATTTCCTTTGATGAATGTGAGCATTGCCTTATTTGTGAGGTTAGATATGTACTTAGGAAAATTAAGAAAACTCCATCTCCGATGACCAGTTCAAATCGAAATCCAGAAATGATATGTGTTCCACGAGGATGTGGAAGCTGGGCTTTGCTGCTTGCTGTCGAACGTGTTGTCTGACACGTGACTTGGGCTCTGAGATGGACGCAGCTGCTCACGATCCCCCTGACTACGGATTGGGATGAAGCTGGGGGTACCACGGTCTTGTTCAATCGACAAGGAAAGGTGTCTTGTGCGTCCTCAGGAACGTATCCAGTGTGCATATATTCTACAAGACTTGTCCCATGGAGTTTCCACAGGCTCTCACCCTCCGTCTGCAGGAGCTGTGCTGAAGCACTCACTGCTGACAGGAGAGTGGGTGGTGGGCACCCAACCAACAGCTCCTCAGGAGAAAGGTCTGCCACCTGCTGTCATCAAGTTCCAGTCTACAAAGCCCTCTGGGGCCGTTCTACTCTATCACTTGGGATCAGGATGAGTCCCAAACAGGCTGAGCAGCACCTAACAACGAAGTATTGCCCTTTGCATACATCTTCAATTGGTGAAAGGAGGCCTGGTGGAGTAGGAGGTTACGAGCTGGGCTGCTTACTGCAAGGTCAGCAGTTCCAAACCACCAGAGAGCCCATGTGAGAAAGAGGAGACCTTGTACTCTCCTAGAGTTACAGTCTTGGAAGCAGACAGGGACAGTTCTCCCCTGCCCCATGGGGTCACTCTGAGTCAGGATCAACTCAATGGCAGTGGGTTTGGGGTTTGTCCTTGATCAGTTGGTGAGTAAAACAAGCCAGATCAGTCTGAGAGTATTCTATCGGGACACAGCTTCTGCACAAACAAAATGTTGTTTCAAATATCTTTCATTGTGTCAGTAGTAGCAGTAAAATGAGATAAATCGACAAACTAATGTAATTAAATAGGACATTAGGATAAGTACTTTGGAGGTTCTATATTGTTTGCAATTCAAATCTATTAAAATTATATGTATTAACTAATATATATTCTTATTTTCCAGAATTATAGTAGAATTATGAGGCTTTAATGAAAACCAGCCTCTTTTATAAAAAGTATCTTTTAATACGAAGCATACAAAAGGATTGCAATTACATGTAACCAGACTAAGGCAAATGCCATAAATCGAGTTTTTCTTGAATCCCAGGTATCGCATATATAAATGTCCCTCAATATTGACAGACAAAGCGGCTCTTCAAAGGTAAATTGATCATCACAACTCAACATTGAAGGAGCTGCAGGAGAGGCTCCTTCCCTGGGCAAACGTTTTGAACAGATGCTTCACAAAGGGGGCTAAAAAGTTATGTGAACAGCCAATGGGAAGCTGAAGAGTGCTCAGCACCAAGAATTATCGGAGAAATGCACGTTGGAATCACAATGAAGTACCACCGCACAACTGCCAGTATGTCTGAGATCACAAACGCCCATGACCTCAGGTGCTAGCAAAAGTATGGAATCATCCAAACGTTCCCACCCTTTTGGGTGAAACATGTAAAACAATGTAATCATTTTAGAAAAGGCTTTGGCAGTTTGCTATTTTTCTAAAAATGCCTCTACCCGGTGGTCCAGGAAGTCAACTGGTATTTGCCCCAAATAAATGAAAATTTGAAGGGTATCAAGAAATCTGTGGAAATCTTCCACTACCTTAATTCCATTTGTCCACAAACTCTTTGAAGCAGCCTTACATATTCTCTCAAGGAGCATGAAGGCCTGTCTAAAGTGGTTTCATTCATGATTAGATGCAATATGGATGTCAGGCAAGAAGAGACTTTATAAAGCAATTGTGGTGTATATACACAATTGGGCACTGTACAATATTAGGCAATAAAATACTGGTATATCCAATGACATTAATGAATCTCAAAAGCATTATATTGAGTGAAGGAAGTCTTAAATACATATGTACATGTTGTTTTGTCCCATTGATGTAAACTTTGGGCAGAAATACAATTGGGGGAAAAAAATCAAGACTTATTGTTTCCGGGGAAGGGGGTGGTTTAATAAATGCAGACATCTGGTAACCAACTTCTACCAAGATATAAATATAGAACACTATCATTGCCCCAGCATTGAGTGGACAGGTGAGTGTCTCATGGAAGGAGTTCTTATCAAAGTAGTTTTGGGGAGAAAACTGTGTTGTGTATCACTGTTTGTCAAGCTCCTACCGAATTGAATAGTGTATTTACCATATCATGAACAACTTACATAAGCAGGTTTGCGCTCCACAACAAGAACACAAGAAACAACCCACTGCCATTGAGCTGGTGTTGATGCACGTCAACCCTGTAGGGCAGGGTGGAACTGCACCTGTCTGTTTTCGGGACTGCAAATCTCTCTGAGAGTAGAAAGTCTCATCTTTCTCTCAGGAGCCGTTGGCAGCTTCAAACTGCTGACCTTACGATGAGTAGCCCAAGGTGTAATGCACAATGCCCCCAGGACTCTCTTAACAACAAGAGTGGGAGCGAAAATATCAAGCTCACCATTCAAATATCCTTTAGGGTATGCTAAGAACTGTTCTAGATTCCTAAAAGCAGTTTGCTAACCCAGCATTCCAAATGCCGCCAGCAAATATCAGAATGGTTTACAAAGGATAGTAAGACAATCGATTAGTCAGTTAATCCTGGTTAAGTGACAGAACAGGAAAAGTGAGTTTACTGCTTTTTTGAGCCTGCTCTATTTTCTTCTGTGTAGGAGATGGCTTGCAAACAACTTTTTATATTTTCTAATATCATAATCCTTCATAGAATGATTTTTTTCTAATCCAAGTATATTTGAAATTCCTAACCCCTACAATAAAATCTTATAACATTAGTAGTTATTTGAGGCCAGTTAGCATTTTTAATAACCACACAGTCAAAGTTATCCACCAGTATGTGCAAATATGTTCAAACAGGGGCCTGTTTTGGTTGTTAAAGTGACTAGAAGCAATAATGATAATGTACTGGGTGGACTCAAGGTAGTTAAACATCCTAGGATCT
The DNA here is from genome assembly GCF_000313985.2 of Echinops telfairi. Classification (NCBI taxonomy): domain Eukaryota; kingdom Metazoa; phylum Chordata; class Mammalia; order Afrosoricida; family Tenrecidae; genus Echinops; species Echinops telfairi. The sequence goes on from NW_022109491.1 coordinate 2,208,732, forward strand.
TTACATTTGTCTTACATGGCAAATCTATCCCACTCAAAGTTCTTCTATAGGTTGGAAGTTCTCAAGGGACCTCTTTTCTTCATTTTTGCTAACTCACCAGGTTATTTAACTAACCTGTAGAGTTTAAATGCATATTCTTTATATATGTCGATGAGTCCCAAATCTTGAAATCTTCCCATAAAAATGGCTCTATATCATCCAACTGCCTATTTGGCATCATCCGTCTGGTGTTTAAGATTAATTTCACACATAGTATTTCCAAATTATACCCTAAATCTTCCACTATCACACTTGCTTCCTCTAGGGTGCTCACTAGTCTAATAGCGGGTGTCTCCACTGACTGAGTTAGCAGCCCGAACACTTCAAGCCGCTGACCTCCCGTTGCTCTTCCGACCCATGGCCAGTGGGTCAGCAGGTGCTGTTTCTAGCTTTTTCACCACATGTCCTGAATCCAGCCACTTTCTCCCTCCTTCAAATGACTTCCCTTGTCCAAGCAAACATCATGACCTTACCAAGACAAATGCATGATTGTCTTCTCATAACCAAAGTGGGTCTTGAAATAAAATCTGTTCATATCCCTTTCCAACTCTGAATCCATGATCTCTACAACTCAATCCAACCTCCTTTTCGTAGTCTGCAAGTTTCTGGGTATCTGATCAATGACTCTCTCTTAGACTGTGGTTTCTACCATCACGCTAACCTTTGTCCACTCCTTAAATGTCCCAGAAACTCATTCCCGCCTCAGGGAGTGGAGGATGTGCTCTGTGACCTTATTACTCCTTTCAGCTGCTCTCATCACGGTTCCTCGCCACCATTTGTGTCACATATTTAAAGTAATACCACCTTTCCTCCACAGAAGCAGCCTGGGTGGTATGGTGGGTTATGCATTGCACTGCTCGCCACACAGTCAGCAGTTCAAAACCACCTCTCCTTCTATAAGAGAAAAATTGGCCTGTAGACTTCCATAAAAGTGACAGTCTCAGGACCCTACCGGGGAAGATCCCCTCTGGCCAATAGGATCAGAATGAACTGCCTGGCAATGAATTTCTCCCACGGGTACACATTCACAGCCTGATGAGATTTTACATTCTTTCATATCCCTTATCATAGCCATCATATTATTTATTTAGTATGTAGTTTGCTTATTTGTCTTTTTCCCTCACTACGAGAATGAAAATTCAGGAAATCTAAATATTGAAAATGAATAAATACATGAAAACAGAAGAGTCCTCAGATCCAAATAAAGTTTCCAGATGTTGTTGACCTCGTGACTAAACACACGATGTATTTCCACTCCGAAACCTGTCATCGTAGGCTCCGCGTATGAAGGTTAAAATACAAACGGCCAGTCAAACGCCCATAGAATTTAACTCAATGGATGTTTTCGGTTTGATAGATTGACAGGGTTTGAAACCACTGTAATGTTATTATGCCCCGCTTGCCATATCACACCTCTCTAAAATATTTGGATAAGGATCCACACAGACGCTCATGCAGCTACAAAATTTCTACCTCCCTCTACCTGGGACTTTGTTCATGCTGGGCTCACAAGTCACACTTTCAGTTCTGAGCCACTAGCTGCTAGATGACTGGTTCTGCTGCGGAGATGGTGTTAGCACATTGTCTTTCGACAAATTCCTCATTCACTTTGCGGATATTCATTTACTCCCGCGGCATGCTCCTTCTAAAGCTGTGGGACTACAGCCCGCCAACTCCACACGGTCATTTCTTGTTCTGCAGAAGGTTTAGTAACATGGTCGCCACAGAAAGAAAGAAACGATCCTTCTCTGAACGGAAACCTCCTCTCTGCAGCCCAGCAGAGTGTGACTATCTTGTGGGAACTGCGACGCTATGTGTGTTGTGGAGGATCGGGGTGGGAGGTGGGATTGATTGACAAGAGGTGCACAGGTGCCGTTTTCACCCTCTTGGAAGACATCTTGAGCAGAAAGGGGTGCCTGGGAGGCACAGCACAGACCCCTAGGGGATTGGTTATTAGTAAATACACAAAATGTCCCAACAGTTAAAGCCGGCTTGAGTGCTTGGAGAAGCTAAAATGAAATGTTCAATATTTTATGAAAGCTTTGAGGGAGAATATTTACTTGGTCTGATCTGCTCTCATTGCACAGAAAAATAAGAGGGTTGGGAAGATTAGAGCCACCCGGCAATGATTGGCGAGCCTCGTGGCTTGGCGTGCCATCATTGAGCGGCTGCTCTCCTCTCTCGCTTATTCTAGCAATCATTCTAGCAATGCCAGGAGATTATAGGCCCAGAAAACCCCTGGATGGGATTGCCAGATTTAGTATATATATATAAAAAAAAATAGGAAGAGAGATATATAGTTCAATTTTAATTTCAGATAAATAAAGTTCTTTATACAAAAAATTATAACCATATTCTGTGCACTACTTGGAACATATTTGCATGCCGGAATTATTTGTGGTTTATTTGCAATTCAAATGTAAACTGGACGTCCTGGATTTTCTTGGGCAATCCAGCTTCCAAAGCAAGGACAATGAACCTCACTCTGTTGTAACCAGAAAGCTCCTTGGAAGCAAGGCTGGGGAGACTCTGACTCACATATTTGGATGGGTTATCTGGAAAGACCAGTCCCTGGAAAAGGGTGCCGTGCTTGGTAAATCAGAGAGTCAAGGGAACAAAAAGAAACCCCTCAATGGGGTGGACTGACACATGACTTCATAGAGAGGTGTTTCATTATGTTAGGTACGAGGTCACTGTGAGTCAGAATTGACTCCAGGGGACCCGATCAGAGCAACAATAATTGTCAGACTGTTTTCAACCCAAGAGGTCATTAGCAAGTTCAGAGCTGTAAGTAAGGCACCTAAGGAGTAAGCTTTAAGGAAATCCTTGGGTTTTCCTTAGGGTCACCTGAGGGCCATCTCAGGGTCACCTAAGCTGAGCATCTCTGGCAGGACAGTAAGTGCACAGCACACCAAATAACTACGTCCTCCGATTGCATGTCCTGGGTGTTTTCTGTGCTTCCCTCCAGTCCGGGTCCTCAACGCAGCTCAATGATTTCACGTGTGTTGCCTTTTTCACATTCAAAAGGTTATGCAGCTAAGAATAATGAATAACCTTATTTCAATTCTTATCAGGAAAGCTTTTCATTTTATTCCAACGTCCTTATTTGGGTGCAAACTCCCCCCTCCCTCCCTCACCGTGCTTTCATCAAAATGAGAAAAAAGAGCATGCATTCATATTTTCAATAAAATATTTATGAGACCCCAGTCAAAGTCTAGATGTGCTTAGCTCCAAGCTGAGAATCTAGCAATAAACAAGTCTTAAAAGATCACTTCCTACATGCAGCTTCTAATCTAATGAAGAAAAGACGTGAACCAGTGCAATGAAGAAGGGCAGCATGGTGGGGCACAGGCAGTTAGAGTATGGGTGATGTTTGACCTGCCCAAGAAGTCTCAAGAATGAGGGGCTGAGGTCCTAAAATAAAATTAAAAAAAAAAAGGCCATGAACGGGGGAAGAGTGGGGAGACATAAAGGAATCTGAAGCCACTTGGCCCTTGTGGCAAATCAAAGCAAGGGGGAAGGCATAAACAGGGCTGGTTGTGACACCCATTGGTTCAATGCCATTCATGAATGACCTTGAAAGCCACCGCAAGGATTTTTTGGATGTGTGTTTTTAAAAGGAGAACTTTACTTTTGAATCAAACTCACTCTCAAGAGTCAAGTCAATTCTGACACGGACTGAGTCCATGGAGAGATAGAACAGCCCCTGTGGGAATGTGGCATCCAAGGATGTTGGAAACCATGAGGTACCTTCCCCCAGAGTGGAGAGAGTGAGAAAGACTTCCCTGAGAGCTGAAGCCCTGGATTTGGACTTCTGTCCTCCTTAATTATGAGGTAATTCCTTTCTCCCGTTAAAACCCAAACCAAAGCACAATTTTAAAAAGTCAATAGCAAGGAAAGGAAGACAAAGAAACAGACTTATGCGATTTTGATTGCCACTTCAACTCTTGTGAAGGTCGCCTATATAATTTTTGAATTAAAGAGGTAAAATCCTGCTAAAGCTTCCACCACAAATAGAAGATTTCCTCAGATGAATAGCTTCAATTTTGGCTGATTTTATTTGCCTTTGAGATTCATATTCCCATGGTCATCTAATATTCATTGACAACAAAGACAAAACAAACCAACACAAACAGCCAACCCTACCGTTCCCATAGCATGCCCCCCACCACCACCCTGTCACCTCTCCCCCGCTGTGACATCATATTCAGATGGACACTGCAAAAGTCGTTTGGGTTTTAAGCCAATATAAATAGACGTTAAGTAGGGGATGAAGAGAGTACTTGTGCTTTAATTATAAAAGGAATGACATGCCCAGGCAGGATAATTTCTGCTTTCTTTCCTTTATAAGATGTTGCAAAAGTGGTTTTAGAAAATCCTTACCTTTTTCTCATGATTATAGAAAACTCTAGTTTTCACTGCCTCTAAAGCACATTGGGCACATGTCTAAAAGCCGGTTTCTTGGAAACATCTTCACAAGGAAGAATGACAAAAAATAAGCATTGAGTTCCAAATGGCATACTTGGGGACTAACGCAGGAAGAGGAACAAGCGCTGTAGTTTATAATTGCCATTCACTCAGTTCTGAGTCCAGGTAACCCCACAGACAACGGGACAGGATGTTTCTTGATGTTTCCCCCTTCCTCATGGTCACCGTAGCCACTGTATATTTGTATATCTTCAGTTTCTCCCAGACGATGGGTCTCATTTGGAGCGCTACATGGCACCCTCTTCTGTACGTTTTCATTGGCTGGTTTTCCCATGTTCATCATGAAGACTTTCCCCCTACTTCATCTTAATTTAGACACAATGCGGAAACATCCCTACCTTGGTTGGCCCAACCGGTCTTTGAAATACTGGGGGTATATCTTCCATTATTTCAGCCATGGCCCTGTCTCCACAGTGTAGCACACCCAAAGACTTGGTGTAAAGAGGAATCAGCGATATAAAGAAGTGCTGAAATCCTGGTAGGGACTGAGCATGATAGTGGGACAGGAGGAGAATCAATGGAAAT
>NW_022109491.1:2215057-2234441 GCF_000313985.2 Echinops telfairi
AGCCCCTAATAAAATGTTAAAAAAAAAAAAAAAGATTAGATCAATGAAGACCACGGGCCCATCACAAATGAAGACTTCTCTCTGTAAAGATATAATGCTTTGGAGTTGTCATTTTATCAACACACAGGTGACGAGCAAAGAATAAGTGAAATGATGTATGCTATTATAACAATATTAGTCTGTCATAGATAGGTAAATGTATTCTATGTATACAGTATTGTGCACACTCCAAATATTTTTAAAAGGAGATAAGAGAAGGCTATCAAAGTTTAGAACATTTCATAGGCTCAGTCAGATTTCTCTGGTTTTCAAGATAAACTAGACTTTTCCTATTGGTTTGATAGCAACATGCTTAGAAGGGAGAACTTGTTTATGAACAACACTCGCTCCTTGGTTCTTTAGAACCGAATTCCTGAACTAGTATTTAGCAGTAGAAGTGATGTCAGTGCAAACCAGCGCCTGGTGTACAATGACACGATGCTGACTCCGCACTTGTGAACACCCACGTCAGCTCTGTCAAGAGCACAGGTAGAAATCAACTGAAGACAGAAACCAGCTTTCCTACTACTGGTATCTCACTCTTCTAGTGAGTGAGCCCTCTCCTTTTGTTAAAGATACCAAACCACAAAATACTACATAACCATCATTGACATCATTGATGATTTGAATCACGTCTCCCCAACTATGAGCGACCTTTATAAAGTTCATAAGCCAAAATAGAGTTACAAGATAATGGACTTTTTCTATGAGCTCCTCAAAGCACCCTTGTGGGCACTGTATTTTCTAATTCTCTGTATCTTCGGATATGATCCTACTGGAGAATAGGACTTCCTTTGTAAGGTTGATTAGATTGTATTTCTGTAGCGTATGCCTTAAACCAATCACCTTTGAGATACTAAAAGGACCTATTAGGCACAGAGAAGGAAGTATACAGGGATGAGAAGGAAGGTACAAGGCACATAAAGATCATTAAGCTGCTAAGGAACAGAAGCAAAAATGAGCCAAGTGTCTTCCCACCCAACTCCTACCCACCAGCCAACCGAGAGTGAAAGCCATCCTTTGGAATTGGCATCTTGAATCCAGACTACAAACTTCATAAGCTGTGAGAAAAGAAATATCTTCTTGTTAAAGCCACATACTTGTGGTATTTTTCTCACGGCAGCAAAAGGAAACAAAAAACAGTAATCAAAAACAAAACATGTGAGTTAGTTCTACCTGGGGGAAATTATCAGAATTTGTTTAAGATGAGTTGATTCCACAGACCAATGATGTAATTCTAACAGGATGCATTTAGCTAAAAAAGATAGGCATTTTACTGATTCTATCTGCTCCACAATTGTGGTTCTGGAGAAGAATATTAAAAACAAAAACATGGGTTACTAAAAGGGCAAACCAATCTGTCTGTGAAGAAGTATGGCCACAGTGATCCTTAGAAGCAAGCATGGTGAGACTTCGTCTTACGAACTTTGGACATGTTGTCAAGAGAGACTAGTCCTTGGAGCAGGACATCATGCTTGGTAAAGTCGAGGGGCAGCAAAAAAGAAGGAGGTCCTCAAAGGAGATAGTGGCTGTAACAATGGGTTTAAGCACAGGAACAATGGTAATGATGATGCAGGACCAGGCAGTAGTTCATTCTGTTGGGCACAGGGTCACTATGGAGTGGAATTAGATGGAACCAAACAATAAATAACATCTGCTCCAGAAGTTCCTAAGAGTTGTCTATCTCCCAGCTATGTCAAATATGCAAACTTGTATTTTGCAAACTCAAGGTAATGAACCCATTCCATCCAGGACTCTTGCCTAGCAGTGCATGTCCTTCTCTGTATAGCCAGCAAGAATCAGCTGGGAAGGTTGAATAGCTTACCAGACTCCTGCTAAAAGGGAGTCTTGGTGGAGAAGTAAGTTACATGTTGGGCTGCTAACCACAAAGAAAGCACTTCAAACCCACCAGTCATGCCTACAGAGAAGGATGAGACTATCTCCTCTTGTCAAGATGGATAGCCTCGGAATTCCTAGGGAGCAAGTCTACTCTGTTCAATAGGGTTGCTATGAGACTGAATTGATGAGACTGAAGTGGGTACTTGCCTAAAGGATTCCCTCGGCATTACTGAAACCAAGGACGTGGAGCCCATTTCAAGGAGCCAGGGAAATAGATAAGATAAAACAGAAAAAAATAGTGGATATTAGGCACTACTCCCATTGATACTAATTCTACTGACATATAATATTTGAAGGACTGGGTTATTACACACCAAATAGCAAGTACTGTTAATAAACTGCTTTGTAAATAACTTAATGTCTTCTAAGTGGATTTTTATGGTTCCCCAGATGTCAATTTGATACATTTGGAGCCCACACATTAACTTTCTAAACACTTCAGTAACATTCTACTTTCATATTTTTATGTGGTTTCCCCCATCAGGATAACTGTTTTGTTTCATGGTGTTCAAAAGTTTCAGAACTTTTTCAATATAATTTTCAGAATAATTTCAATTATTGTGAGAATGCCATATTAATAGCTAGTGGATGGTACTGGATGGAACAGAAAATGTAAATTACTTTTAAAATAACTTTAACTACATTACTAGTTATAAGCAGTTAACTTTAATTATGTTACTACATATTAGTAGATACACAGAGGATTATAGGAATTCAAAGTAAACCAAAACAAAACAAATTCAAAGGGAAAAAACCCCACAGTGGTTATGATTTGGTGCAATGTAAGATCTAGCATTGTTCCAGCTTCTGATTAGAAGTCACGTCCGTTATTCTCCCAACTGCAATGAGGTAATAAGGGCGGGATTGTTCTCTTATTTGAAGACTAGGCAACATGTGTGAAATCACCATGAAAGAGACTGGACATAAACAATGCAGTCTGTGACTCACGGGGAAAAAGGAACACAGGAGACAAGCTCTACATTTTCCCTGACTTTTTTTAGGTGGAGGACATTTTTGGATTACAATATTGGAACGGGATATCCAAGCAGGCCTAGACATGCTTGCTGAATTAAGGGAATTGCAATTGGAGTTTGAGGAGGGTGCCCTGTTTGTTAAAGTAAATGGTCTGTGGAAAAGAGAAAGAGCCGCAATAGGATGGGTGGACAAGGACCGCAACAATGAGCTCAAACATACCAATTGTGAGGATGCTTCCGGAGGGGGTCGTGATTCATTCTGTTGTGTGCACGGTCCTGAGGAGTTGAAGGCATCTAACAACAGCAACAACGGGGTTTGAAGATGTGGAGATTTCCAGAATGTGTGAGAATTACACATGTTCAAAAGCCTCAAACCCCTAAATATACATAGAAATCCCCTTGAGTCTTCATGCATAAGGCAGTGAAGGCATAGAGTAAGATTCCATTGAGCTGAGTAAAGGAACAGCCTGGGACTTGGAAACGGAACTGTTGCTACGATCACTGACAAGGCTGGAGAGACATTCAGTGCGGACCAGCTGGAGTGGAGAGTTTTCAGTGAACCGCCAGCATATTTCATGGACAGCCCACACAAAATCATGTTCTCAAGACAGGAGGGGCAAATGATCCTTGAAGGGCGGGCCATTTTAGATCTGCTGTGGCAAATCTTACAGAAAATACTTAAAGGGATGAAATAACCCAAGTAGCATTTGTTAACTGATACTTATCAAGATACAAAACTCTTCAATAGATAAAAAAATAAAATCAAGCTATTCACAATACTCAACTCATCTTGTCTATCATCCAATCAAAAACTCTGGACATGCAAAGAATTAGGAAAATGTGGCTGATAATCAGATGAAAATTAGCTAGTAGAAGCAAATTTAGAAAGGACACTGATAATAAAACTAACTGCTAATTAAAACTAGCTGATAATAAAACTGGCTGATAATTATAACTGTGTTCAAATATTTAAAGAAAATAATTAAGAGAGAAAAAGGGGAAATGGAAAACTAAAGAAATTAAGTAGCATTTCTAGAGGTTAATACTCTATCTTAATTCAAAATTCTAATGGATGGAAAAACAGCAGGTTAGAAAATGCAGGAAGAAAAATGAATGTGAGGCACAATAAAAAATAAGCTTGGAGGAAAAGTTCTGAAAAAAACAAAAAACAAAAACAGACCCTCAAGTCTCTATGAACAATATCATGGAGCGTGAGCATGAGAGTGGGACAGAAGGAAGGTGAAAGGAAACAGAGGAAAGAAATAGGAGGCAAACGTTATTTATAGAGGTATAGCAATCGGCATGTATATATGTAAATATACTGATTTATCATGAAAGGGATAGAGACCATTGTACATCTATTTATATGTTAAGTATTAAGATAGCACATGAACTTTCCATTAGTTGTCCAAGACAAAGTCACCTGCCAGCACATGTCAGCACGAGCTGTCATCCTCCAGCTACCCACCCTTTTGACCCCACTCCAGCCGGTGCTAGGAGCAATGTGAGGATAAGCCTCTTGGGGGGCCTGCTTTTCATGGGTGGTGGTCATAGGGTTAGCGTTTGTCTCTTTGTTCATTTCTTCACCCATCACTATTAAGTCATCCGGAGCCTGGGGGATAGGATCCTTCATTGTTTAGGCTCAACTAGTATTGGTCTGTCTAGTATTGGCCTGAAAGCAAATATGAGTTAATTCTGTTGATGTAAGTCGGGTAATAACTGTTGGTCAAAATCGAGAAAGAAAACTCTTGACTTCAACAATCGAAAGACTAACTTTGAAATAAACAAGCTATAAAAATAGTCTAATGCACCGTCATTATTCAACTTAAAGCCTCAGGAAAGAAATGAATAACATTCCTCACTATTCTGAATACATGGAAACATGTTTTTGGACCAAAATCCATTCTATTTTCTCCCACATAATGGATGCCCGGTGACTTTAATAGTGCCAATATGTCAGTATAATTATTTAAAATCTAACAAAGAAATTGTATTCTTTGCCGACTATAAGGACATGCTTTAAATGCAAATGGAATAGTTTTAGAACTTGTACATCATCTTAGGCTTTGAAAACGTTCTTCTAGTTCTTATTCCGCACTGTTGAAAATCCCCGGCTTCTCTTGTCCTGTCACCAGTGATGAATAAAAGAGTTCTGGCTGTGAATTGGTCTTTCTTGAAGAATCCATTAAAGTTGAAGATGTGTGTTGCATCGAGCAAGTAATGTGTTCCTTTCCCTAGAGCAGATCACAACTATTTTGTGTCACTTAATACACAGGGGGGAAAGAAAGACGAAACAAAATGGCGTTCACAGAGAGAAGCTAATCCGAAAGGGCTGGCAGTCAGATTTCATAAGAGCTTGAAGGGTGTTAGGCAGAGATGTAAAAGGCATCGCATTGTGTTCAGTAATTGGGAGATAATGCTTCTGAATCCCAAGAAAAGATCCAGAGGAAATAGAAATGCAGGAGAGAAAACGGATGGCCTCTCTTCTGAATGCAGCAGATACTTTTTGGAAGTAAAACATTGGGAGTGATCCTGGGACCAAGGCACAGCCTTTGTTCTAAGTCTTTTAATCTCTTTCTGTTTGTTTTGGGGGGAATTCTTAAAAAATACTTCTGATGGAAATGTCCAAAATGTTTGGGAATGTGCATGAAATGGTTCCTGATTTGAATCATAGAGATATTGACATCATTACACGCCAACCAGAAGGGATATCAGGCCACGCTACTTGACTATGCTACTTGATTGATAAGTTAAACTTTCTCAGCCTTACATGCCCCTGTCATTGTCCCGAAGCTGATCTGGCTTGGGGATATGGAATCATATTCACAAAGCAGAGACAGAGACAGACAAGCAATGGCAGAAAGGTGACATGTAAATTTGAATGAGAAATAAAATGATCAGACAGACAGGATAGTAGCATCAGGTCAGCAGTTGTTTTTTCTGTTGTCACTGTTTGTTTTGCTTTGCTCTGTTTTGCTTTTCAGTTTCCCTCTATAGACATGCTGTGCCCAAAGCAAGATGATCTAAAGGTGATTTGATATTTTAGGATCAGCGTGTGGGGCATTGGTGAGCCCATCTGCATGTGATAGATCCTCTAGTCTGCTGCAGTCTCTCCACAGTGGGGCTATATTTCTAGCGAGACAGGTGGGCACTCTTGCCCTCGCATCAGGATGAACACCCCAGGAATTTTCCTCTGTTTCTTTCTTCCTTCACTCTTCCTGCATCTTTCCCACTCTCCTCTCATTTGTATTCCTTCTTTTAAAAAATCTCACAGACATCACAGCACCTTCTCATGGACTGGTTCTTTATGTGTAGATACGACTCTCTTCTGCTAGGGTGAGGCGGATCGAGATGCCACCTTATCTCTAAAGATTATGAGAGGCACAGTCTGGGTTAGGTGAATGCAGCGGCGGAGAAGGTCCGCACACGTTGGTTCGATGCGCCTGATTTAAGGTAGATGGTTTGCTCACATGAACGTCATCTGTTGGAGGGAGGCTGGCTGTGGGCTGAATGAGGCCCTGGCTGGGGTCTTCTCAACTCTCTTTCATGAGATCCCTCAGTCTCCACCAGGACAACTTGGGCTTGTCTCCTTATGAATACATCCTTCCAAGAGAAAGCCCCATTGTATAAGGCCTCTCTAGGTCTTGTCTAAGTGTCTTATTATGAAAGTGTATGCAGAATATGATGATGGCGTTTGGGAACCCACCTGTTCTTCTTCTCTTCATAGAAAAATACTTCATACCACGGAACCAGAAGCCTTAATCCTCAGCATGTGTCTCGACTTTCTGCAAATGGTCAGTGATTAGACCTAAGAGCAGTGAAAAGAGTTTCTTGGTGGTAAAACATAGATTTAAAGCAGAGCTCTCCTTAAAAACAAATACTTAGGAGAAGAAGCTAAAGTCCAGGAGATCTATTCAAAACAGGATCAGGGAGAAGAACACAAACCTTAATATTTGAAGAAGTAGTGTCTAGCTAGCGTAGAATGGAATGTCCAGTATAAGCAGTAATTATTCACTTTGGGGGGGGGGGTGCCTAGGAGTAAGCGCATCGAGCAGTGGAACTCTTGAATAGAGGAATGTTGGAAGTCAAAGATCCACTCTTTTCTTTGGCTCCCATTGAGCTGGAAAAGGAACTGACTCCTAAGATTGAGTCAATACTAACTCGTAGTGACCTTATAGGCCAGGGTGGAACTGCCTCTGTGAGTGTCGGAAATTGTAAAAGTTAACTAACTGCGATAGAAAGCCCGGGTCTTTCTCCCATAAAGCGGATGGTGGTTTTGAACTGCTGAACTTGTGGATCGCAGCCTAATGAAAAATTGATGCCAACACCATGTAGAGGAGAACGACTTCCCAGAACTGGAGCTATGTCTGATTAAAAAGTGGTACATCCACTGCAGAAAAGTCTCCACATCGCCTGAATAGGACACAATATATTCCACCTGGGGATGTAAGAGAAAATGTGATCTACCATGTAGAAAGGAAGGTGATGAAGTCTATGACAACTTGGGGAGAGAGAGGGGTGTGGCAGGCAGTCCACCCCTGACTGCCCTCCACTCAGCTCCTTCACATTCCCCGAGGGAGCTGAACTGAGAAAAGTTCCATTAGAGTCAATCTCCACTCTTCCGTCTTTCCTCGTCTGTGCAGGTCCCCACGCAGGCGCTAAAAGATGGAGTGACTTGCTCTAGGTCAAAGAGCTTTGACTTTTGTTCAGGGAAGGAAAGATTCATTCATTCACAAGACCATTCAACAAATGACATGCACTAGCTTATCGCCCAGAAACAATGCAGATGCAAACAGAAGATACGTGGTTTTACGCGTGTGTCTTGCTTTGCTTTTGCTTGTACAGTATCCAAACCAAACCAACTTCACTGCCATTGAGGCCATGCGGCCTCCATGTGACCCCCTGGGGGTTCTGAATCTGTAACTGTTTAGGGGAGGTGAAAGCCCAGTCGAACTCTATCATTGTGAGAGCTAGATTTTATACCATAGGAGTGAAGTAGCTCATAAAATAAATAAGTAAACAAAATGATGCTTTGTATAATTTAAAATATCATCTACCTACCTACCTACTTAACTACCTTCATCTATTTATCTAATCTATCTAGCTATAAGCCCCCACACAAACATGCATGTAATTGAATTAATAACATCAGTCCACTTTACACATCTTTCTAGAAAGAGTTAACTCTGAGTATCAAAATTTGTTTGTTTTTACCATTAATTTTATTCAAATTCCATGGGTCACTCTGACATTCAAGGCAAAAGAATTGCCACTCATTGTGGACTGCGGAAATTCCTGCAGCTCTCTGTGGCATGAACACAGGCCTGTGGGCAGTCCACGGATTTGCTAATCTATTGTCTCACTTTTTCCAAAGCATTTAGTAAATACTTCCAATAGCCCTGGTAAAATAGTTTTCTGTCTTCTGAAGAGACTTAAAATTTTACTGAAGCTCTGTCTCCAAATGTCATTAACAGGATGCATGGTTGGATAAAAAGGTCTACCATTATCCAGTGCAAAAGGAAACGATCCGTCTCTCCTACAAGTGTACCAGGATTGTGTCTGCACTTTTCCCTTGTTACAACTTTTCAAATGTTTCTTATCTTCGCCCAACCATCTTTAGGTGTTTGGTTTCTGGGAGCAGTAATAGGTACTGAAGTCCAGGAAGCAAATCGTTGCATTTTTTTAAATGAAAGAATTATAGAGCTTTATGTAATCCTTTGAGTTCTGGCCACTAGAAAGAACGTGCTTTACTGAATGAAGCCACTGGGGCACCCAAATCCACAGATACTGCACACGTCTCAGAACGGCTGCTCGGTTTATCCTGTAACCCACAATGCTTTCTTTAGCAGGTAACTTTTCAAAGCTGAACTCTCTAAGAGTTGCTGGCAGAGAGAAACTTCATTGGTGTATAGTGTTGCAAATTTTCGTTACCATTTTCATCCCTTCTGGAAATGACAGTTGTGATAGGGAAACGGGGGAGAGCGAAACAGAAAACACAGAGATGGAGAGTGACAGAAGACTGAAAGACCTGGACAGTGGGAAGCCAGAGAGCCACCTGGATGAGGCAGAGAGCAGCCCTTCAGGCAGAGCCACAGGTTCTGGTGTGAACTTGCAGCTGGGCCTTGCAGCAGCCCCCGAGTGAGACACGGAGTGTGGGTTTCACAGTCAGAGGGCTTCAAGTTCAAAATCAGCTCCACCGTATTCTGGAAGTATGACTCTAAGCAAGCATGCTACCATTTCCTTACCAGAAAAGGGCAACAATGATGCATTTAAAATGCATAACAGAGACGCTGAGACATGCCAGGCTCTCAATAAAATCAAACTATTCTTATCTTACTGCTATTTTTACTTACTTACTCATCAGATGGTAGACACAGAGTTGAGGGAGAGCCTGTCAAAGGCAAGGTGCTTCCCTCACGTACCACTAAAAGAACAGTTATGATTCCAAAGCTGGACCCCTACCCCCAGAAGAAAAAGTGCAAGTTACTCTTTGAAATATTCCCGGCAATGGAAACTACATTCAAGCACCATTCTGACCAGACTCAGAATATGGTCTCATAATTGCCTGCTAATTATACATGAATTATCAAGGCTTCCATTACACACAATTCCAGAAGCAACCAGGACGCTGGTTGCACCTGCGAGCACCACTCAGCCTCTTCACCATGTGGTTGGTTTGGAGGGGATGATTCTCAATCTGTGCTGAATTAGGATGCTGCATGCCATTTGCTAAGATCAAACAGATTCTTTTCTAAAGTGAAAGGTGGGCTATCAGGACATACTGGCAGAGAGCAGCCTAAAACCAATATGGAAATGTGATGTAATCATCTGCTCTTGTGCCTCTAAACACACTAAACGAAGGGCTCTACGTTTGGTGGCACTTAGTGCAACTGCCTACTCAAGGTCACCATGCGGGTGAGTAGCAGGCATCTCAAAATTCACATTGAACTAGAATCCCGGATGTCACCTTTTATGTCTTAGCTTGGGTCTTCTAAGCCATCTCACTCCTCTTGTTAAGCTGAAACTCACACTCTCCCAATGGCTCACAATCACAATTTGGTATCATGGTCTTGTGTTCTCCACATCTCACATCCAGTAAATCAGCACATCCTACTGACTGCACCTCCGCGTAT
Source organism: Echinops telfairi (assembly GCF_000313985.2). Classification (NCBI taxonomy): domain Eukaryota; kingdom Metazoa; phylum Chordata; class Mammalia; order Afrosoricida; family Tenrecidae; genus Echinops; species Echinops telfairi. Next base: position 2,225,103 of record NW_022109491.1, read on the forward strand.
CCAGATTCTAACAACGCATTCCTACGCTAGCTCCAGTTGCCATCACTTGGGTGCCTCTGCAGCAAGGATAGCAATACTCACAAATAAGTAACAAAGGGCTTTGTGCCAGGCACTATGCTGTGCAATGTACAGGCAGTGCTGATAGCCCTTCTTTGTAGGTGAAGAAAGTGAGGGTCAAGGTGATGGCACACCTTGCTTGAAATTGGCAGAGTGGGAAACTCCTCCACTGTCCACCCACAACAAGGTTTCCTCTCAACATGGCAGCCAGGGTCATCATTTGAGTTCTACCATGTCAGTCCTGTGCCCAAACCTTTCCAGTGGCTTCACCTGCCACTCAGTAAGACGCCAGGTCTCAGTAAGCCCCCATCTTCTACTCCGCTTTACCCTGTTTACCCAATGCTACATTGTACCAGCCACACCATTGGCCTCTTGTTGCTTAGAAATGTCCCAGAAATATTCTGCTTCAGGTTCTGTGTTGTCACCTCCCTCTCTTATCCTCTAGGTCTTTACCCAAAGGTCACCTCCTTATTGAAGTCTGCCTTGGTCCCTCTATTTAAATGTATACCTCTTTTCCAACACCATTTACAGACTGTCTTTGCTGATTTGTTTTTCTCCACAGCAATGATGATTTTGTAACATGTTACATTGTTTACATGTTTACATGTACCAGCTACATAGACCACCAGTGTCCATCTTTACTGCCAGATCCATACTGCCCACCACAGTGCTTTGTACTTACTATGTACTTACTGACCCATTGCTATCAATTCCTTATGCACAGGGACCCTATAAGAAAGGGCATAATTGTCTGTAAGGTTCCCACGGCTGGAAATCCTTAAGGAAGCACACTGCTATATCTTTCTCCCACGAAGTGGCTGGTAAGTTCAAACTGCTGACCTGACCTTTTGGTTAACAACCAAGTGCTTCACCACTGTGCCATGCTTAGTGCTTATTCATTGACTAAATAAATGAGTCTCTCTTCTATATAAGATACAATCATTTTCTAGCCTACAAAAGTGTATGTAACTGCTTAGTTTTTATGCATGGGACCTTGTCAAAATGTAATATCTTTGTAGCCCCTTTATATGGAACTGTAATTTATATACATCACATTGAGTCAATCTGTCCTAGTACCATTTCTCTTGGATTTAGCACGCACCTTGCTATTTCAAATCATTCCTTCTTTCCTTCAGGACTATAGACTACTTGTGTTGTCCTCTTAGTCTCTTCAAAGCTGCCCCTGATTTTAATATTAATCTAATTCTGCTGTAAAAAGAGACTGCTGAGTGGAGTTTCACCCAAAGTTACTCACTAGCATCCTTCTCCCACTCCACCGGGCCCCTGTTAACTGGACAGGAGAAATCCATCTCAAAATCATCCGGAAATAACTGCAGCTTGGATGCCTCTTCTCCGGAGAGGATTCCGCTCAGCGATCTATCCAATGGCAGCTTTCCATTTCTATCATCTGCGTTCAGTCGTTTCCCATATCTCCGGGCACTTTAGCTATAGTGTAATTACGACAGCATCCTATTTTCTAGCCTAGCAGGGACTTCTCCTAATTCTATTTCCTTTCAAATATACTCAAGTCAAAATTGTATAGAACATTTGAATGTAGGTTTTCATTTTCAAAGCCTAATGCATAAATTTGCTTTATTTTATAAGCTTGTGGCATTGGTGTGTGATAAAAAAATCCCCACACATATTGAATTTAATGCTTGTTATAATGCTAAGAAATCTCCTGCATTTAGATGACAGTACAGATCAACAGAACAAACTAAGATAAACCAAAATTCCCCTTGCTTTTACTTAAAGTATGTCCACACATCATTTATAACGTAGCATGTTCAATTGGAATTTTGCTCACTTATGTCTTTATACCACAGTCCTGAAACAACTCATTAAGATCAGCTCTCAACACTATTCTTAATGGCCTTTTGAAATAAAATGAAACTAAGCTACAGCACCCAATGTTTCAGAGCCAGCTAATGTCTTTCATTTACGAGAGTGATTGCAGAGCCATCTTTTTCACATATCAAAATGTCTTAGGGGCAGACAGCTTTGTGTTGAATTCCTTTACTTTGGTATCTTCAAACCACAACAAATGAAGGCATTCAATTGTGACTTGTAGAGATTTTCTTTGACTATCAACAATATAATAAATGAAAAAACTCAAACGTAAACTTGCCAAATATACCTATTAAAAATGTATTGTATTTAGTTTTTTTATTAACTGTTATCAAAATTTTTGATTTTGTGAAAACCAACAAAAATCTCAATCACAGTGATTGACAGGGGGTAGCTGAAAGAAAACAACAGGTACTGTTTCATAAACAACTGTCTTATGAAAAATGTAAAGCTTAGCTCCTTAAGCACAGTACGGTGTTACTATGGAATGTCAAAGTCCCAGGGAGGACCAGAAGAACAAATCTGTCTTGGAAGAGGTACAGCCAGAATGTCCTCAGAAACGAGGGTTGTGAGACTTCTTCCCACATACTTTGGACACGTGATCAAGCGAGACCCTAGTCGAGAAAGATATGCTTGGTAAAGCAGTGGGTCAGAGGAGGGGGAAAAAGGCAAGACTGTCAAAGAAAAGGATTGACACGGTGGCTGCAACAGTGGGCACCATAGTAGCCATGATTGTCAGGAGGCTGTAGGACCAGACAGTGCCGTCCTGCATAGGGTCACTATGACTAACTAAGAATTGACTTGATGGCATGTAACAATTATCTATCTATCTATCTAATATCTATCTATCTATCTATCAATCATCTATCTATCTATCATCTATTATCCATCTATCTATCTTCTACCTCTCTATCTATTTATTTATCTATCTATCTAATATCTATATATCATATATCTAATATCTATCTATCTATCATCTATCATCTATCTATCCATCTATCTATCATCTATCTATCATCTATTGTCCATCTATCTTCTACCTCTCTATCTATTTATTTATCTATCTATCTGATATCTATATATCATATATCTAATATCTATCTATATCTATCTATCTATCATTTTTCTATCATCTATCTATCATCCATCTATCTTCTATCTATCTATCTATCTATCTATCTATCTATCTATCTATCTATCTATCATCTATCTATCTATCTACCATCATCTACCTAGTGAGGCAGAGCATGAGGGAGAAAGAATATCTAAATATTATTTACCTAAATAGAAATTCTCAAATGAAAAAGTAAGGAATTGAAATTGGCTGAAGAGAGATTGCTCTTGGCACTTTTCACCTGTAACTCTTGGTCGTTCTCTGTGAAAGGTGTCTGCAGCGTCCTTTCTTGCATACAGGGGTGAGGATAAGGAAGCCTAGGGAATTCACCACATGTCAGTTCTCAATTCCAGAGCTCCATAGACAGCTGCCCTCTTCATCCAGTTTTTATTCTGTTCTATTCTGCTTCCAAGGGGGAAAACTGGTAGAAATGAGGCTACTTTGTTTTAGTTGAAATGAAGGCCTCCTATGTCTCTGTTAATTCTCTCTTAATCTCTTTCTTCTTGCAAGTAATTCAGTAAGTAAAATGGTTTATTAATGTTTTATTAATTAATTAATAAAGGTTTCCATAGTCTGAATGTAACAGACTGTTTCCCTCACTAGTGACTAGGTAGTGTTTCTTTCTGTTGTGAGTGCATTTGTATGAATTGTAACAGACTCCATGAAACTGATCGACAGTAATACCCCAGCAAGAAGTGCTGGTGGTGCAGTAGTTAAGCTTGAAGTTATTACCAAAAGACCAGAGGTTTGAACCTCACAGCTACTGCGTGGGAGAAACACTCAGCAATCTGATCACATAAAGATCAGTCTGAACAACCCTGTTCTTGTTTTTAACTTGACAGCAACTGGCTTGGCTTTTTGGAATGCCCCAAAGTTTGTTTTAAAAATGGTATTTAGATTGAGAGGCCCAATTAGATTCAAATTCAATTTGGAGTAAAGAGGGGCAGGATTAATTCACAGGTTAAAAAATAAAACAAAACAAATTCTAGTCAAAATCTTTGCTCTTGATTTTATTCCAAGTCATTGCAACCCAATAAAGCAGGAGAACTGCCCTGGCAGGTTTCTGAAAGTTTAAGTATTTTTAGAAGAAAGCAGAGTGTGATCTTTTTCCCAAGGAGTGGGTTCAAACTACTGACTTTGTGATTAGCACCTCAATGTATAATCCACTCTGCCACAGGGGCTCCTTAACAAGTGGAAGGAAATAATATTTGGCAGTCACTTGATGGTTCTTGTCTAAATTCATAAGTTTACTCCAAAAAATCAAACCCATTGCCACAGGATCCTATACCCCCCACAGAGTTTCCAAGGCTATTATAAATCTTCATAGAAGCTGACATCTCCCCCTGCCCCCTTTAGAGCAGCTGGTGGGTTCAAATGTTCAACCTCTAGCTTAGTGTCTGAATATGTTCGCCCCTGTGCCAAGAGTTTCTTATTTTATCTGCTATGGCTTGTGAAATAATGCTATTCTAAGCCACCCTCCCTTAACCATGGATTATTATTATTTTTCACTTATAGAAAATGTGTACAAAGTAAAATTTCCCTCATCAACTATTTGACTAGGTTAAATCGAGTCAACAAAGGGCTCCAACATAACAACAAACATGAGGGTGCAGGGCCCAGAAGTTGCTTCTGTTACATATCGATTTGCTGTGAATCAGAATGAACTCCTCGGCCCATAACAGCAACAAAGTAGCCAAAGCTAAAGATACTTCTTCTTATTTTTTCAGCACAGCATAGCACTCTATTTTAGGGATATACAATAGGTTACTTAACTAACCAAACCCACCACCATTGAGTTGACTTATTTATAGTGACCCTACACTGTTTTCTGAAACTATCTTTGTGGAAACAGATAATCTCACCTTTCTTCCTTGGGGCAGCTGGTGGGTTTGAACTTCCAACCTTGTGCTTAGTAGTTCAACACTGAAGCTATGGTGCACATTTGGATGGTTTTCATCCGTTTGCCATTACATATAATGCTGCAATAAAGATCCTTGTACAGACCATTTTGTGTGCTTCTATCAATAGTTTTGGGTTGCATTCATAGGATTATTGAGTTGAAGTGTAAAAACATACCTTATGTTCTTAGATATTGTCAACCTCTTCTCTGTATTACTTCTACCTTTGTGCATTTAAGGTTGTTTTGTTAAGTGACATCAAGTCAGTTCCAACTCATCCTGACCACAGGCACAGCACACAGAAAAGGTGCCAGGTCCCGCCCCCTCCTTACAGTTGTTGTTACAGTTGAGCCCATTATTGCAGTCACTGTGCTCATTTCTCACGTTGAGGGTCTTCCTCTTTTTGCTGACCCTCTATTTTACCAAACATGATGTCCTGCTCCATGGACTGGTCCTTCCTGACCATGCTAATAAAAGATGCTCTATATAAAGGAATACTGACACAAAGGGAGAAAGGAAAAGAAGGGTGAGTAGAAGGGATCGTGATAAGAAAACAGGGAGAATTCAAAGGCCCAAAAGTAGAGAATTTAAGGAGAAGCTTGGATTTTCCTAGAGATAATTAAATATAAGAAAAGAATTAAAGTGAAGGAGTAGAAACTCAACTGAATAAGAGCATAAATAATTGCAATCACCACCCAACACAGGTTTAACACATTTAACATTTGCAAAATCATTTTGTATCCACCATTAATTGTTATCACTAGAGCAATTCTAGAGATGGAAGGAAAAAGCTAGCAGAAAGAAGGGTACATGATATGCTAAAAATCATGCATACAGTTAATTTAGTATGAGGGCCCTTAAACTACCAGGACAACATTGATTCAACAGACTCAGGGAGAATGGTGTTAACTTTCTATTTTTTCACATAAAAATGCTAGGATTGCTATTTGAAATTGTGGGTACTGTTTGCCTTATTAGATTATTTACATGGATTACCTACCTGCAGTGCTAGGCTCAGAGAAGCTCAATAAAAACAACAAAGAACCTCCCCAAGATCACTGTCGGATGAAACCAACCCCCTCTTAGACTCTGACAAGTAAAGTATATACTCCCGGAATGAGCAGAGCAGAAGCCTAATAATATTAGGAAAACACTGTTCACTTCAATGATTCCTATTGCTGGTCTTTAGCAACTGAACTAAACAGAGAACAGGAGGAGGCTGAGCATCTATTCTCTCAATAATACCATGCTTTCCGTTGTCCCTTTTCTCCTATGCAGATGGCGTACTGCAAGAGTGTCTATCTGAAAACAAAGAGGATAAGAAAAAAACAACAGCAGTGAAACGTTCTTTCTATGTTGCTGTAGCAAAGTACTGTAATCCCCGTAGCTGAACACAACATCATGTCAAAGTTCCCAAATCAGATGCCCCACCGGTTTGGATGGCCCTCTCCTTAGTGGGCTGTGGGCTGTCCACTGTGGGCTGTGGGCTGAAATCAAGGTGGCGGGTGACTGCCTGCTTTCTGGAGATTCTGAGGCAGGTTTCCAGGCTCGCTCAGTTTCGGCAGAGTTCAGCTCTATTCTGTTGGTGGGTTGTGGTCTCATGTTTGCTGTCCGTTGATCAGGAGTCATTCTCTGCTTCTACATGTCACTACACCCCTGGGCTCTGGACTCCCTTCGTGCATCTTCAAAGCCAGCAGCAGGAGCACCAGAACAGATTGTCTGATATGGTGCCGAAAGGGAAGCTTCCTAGGTTGGAGAGCAGTCAGAATATACACTTTCCTCAACAATGGACTCCAACTGACCAATGATCCTGAAGACGGTGCAGAAGCAGGCAGCTGTTTGTGCTCGTGTACAGTAAATCATCATGAGTGGGGTTCAACGACGTGACAACTCACAGCAACAGAATCCCATGCCAGATGACCTGGGTCAGCTGCTGACCCAATTGACAGGTTGCTCCCCTTTATCTAAATTCCTTTATCTTGAGAAAGATTTGCAGGTGAGATGAAAGATGCTTTGTTTTTTTAAGAAGGGATATACCTATGTATATGTGTGTGTATTTTAAGAAGACAAATTATATTTCTTCTTTCTACTTTCTTTTAAACCTTCTTTTCCCATACCCTCTTGCTGAAACACAACATTTCTTTCTCTAAGCACCATCACCAGCCAGGCGCCCACACATTAGACATGCTGTGTCCAACCAGGACCTATCTCTGACCAACTGTTTTCCCAAGAAATACCTCTGAAGAGGGTAATTGAAAACTCTAAATAAAGCATAGCTCCTAGGTTACCTATTAGAGCTGAAGAACCCAAAATGAGCCTCCTAAATTCTCTTTGATTGAGAGCAGGCAAGGATCTGAGCAATCATGTCATCTGAAATGCACCGCAGCCCAGGGCTGCGAAGGAGCAGCAATGAAAAAGCAATAACATAAGCTCTTTCTCCAGCTCACTTTGGTGACTGGGGTTCATCTGTCACCAGGAAGCTCATCAAAGGCACCAGGTGCTGTCCCAGAGCAACCTGGCCTATGTCTTGTACCTTATCAAGGGAGAACGGCCAACTTCCTTTCCACTGGATCGCTGAGCTCATTGCTCCTAAATAGGGAGGGAGCTGCAATTCACTGGAAATATTCGCTGGTAGGTGAATATTTGCTTTATTCCACATTTGCTTTACTCCAGACAAGCTCAAGCATATTGCAGGGTTTATTTTCTTATTAAAATAAACGCCCCAAAAACTAAAGCTGTGTTTCTCCACAGAGGCTGGTGTTTTCCAGTGAAAATCCGCCAGTCACCAGAAGAGAAAGGGAGATGTGCCTAGTGGCCGGTTCATTTGTAGTCCACCTAACGGGGTGGCTTCTCAGATGCATGTCAGCTCCTACTCGTGGCAACTTTACATGTCACAGAAAACCAAACAAAACATTTCTGGGCTCTCTCATCGTGGCTACAGTGTCAATCCAGCTCATTGCAGTGTCCCTCAGCTTCACTGTTTCTCCCGTTTACCAGCCTCTCTAACAATGGGTCTTTCTGGATGATGCGTCCAAAGTAAACACGTTGATCTCCCGCCAGCCTTGTTTCTAGGAAGCATTCTCTTCAGGAGGCCTATTGGTATGGAATTCAGCCACGTGCATTCTTCCCATGAGAGTCAGATCATGGGAATCGCTTAACTTATCAGACATTGAACAATGGGAAGGAGCACATCCAGAGTCTTCCCGAGGAGGGGGGATGGCAAGGCTTAGTCTCATCTACTTGGAATGTGTTTTCAGGAGAGGCCATTTCTTGGAAAGGCGCTTATGTTAGTGTGGGTAGACTAGAAAAACAAATCCTGAGACATTCATATGTGTATAAGAAAGAACTTTACATACAAGAGCAATGGAATATTGAGAAAACATCCCAGTCCAGTTCAGATCAAATCCATAAATCTGATATTAGCCCATATGTCTGATCCCAATCTATAAAGTCTTCCTCAGATTCAAGAAACACATGCAATGATGCTGAATGCAGGAAGATCACAGGTCAGTGGGTGGGATCCAGTGGGGTTGTATGCACCTCAGCACCAGCAGGGGTCTCCATGTGACTTATCCTGGTCCCAGGACACAGGCTCTATCAGCATAGTGCCATGTGTCTTGTCAGTAGAGCGTCTTCTCAGGGAGTCAGCAGAGAGAGAAAGAGAGAGAGAGTGTGTCTACTGCCTCCAAGGAAGAAAAACAGAAGTTCCCAGAATCCTCAGGAGAAGGCCATGCCCACACAGAGGTCTCCTTGGCTATCACGTGATTGACAGCCTAGACTCCATCTCTTCACTCTTAATCTTTACTTTGACGCCAGATTATGTAACTACCACAGAGCTTCATGCCTGGACAAGGCGAGGGTCATCAACAAAGCTGAGGACACTTGATGACATGGGTTGACACCATGGTTACAATGGACTCAAACCTAAGAACAATTGGGACAATGGAGCAGGCCCAGGCCCTGTTTCATTCTGTTGTACGGGAGCTGCTGTCCGTAGGGACTGATTTTAAGGCACCTAACAACAGCAGCCCTGATATCTCATGTAGGAGGAGCTTTCCTGAGGGGTGGCCTGCTACGCCTTCAACTTAAAACAGAAGGGAGAGAGAAATGAGTAGGGAGAGAGGGATATACTACCACCAAGAAAAAAAGAGTCAGGAGTGGAGCTCATCCTTCGGACACAGAGTCCCTGAGCTTTGAACCTCAGACCGAGCAGAAGATTGATGCCAAGACACCAGGGGATCTCAGACGGGTATTAGGCCCACAGATGTTGAAAGGAGACCAAGAACTTTCCATGGAGCAACAGGAAGGCTGACACGGAATTGGGGCTTCTATCATTCTGAACTGTGAGACAATAAATTTGTTTATTAAAATTATGCTCTTAATCTTGGTTTCTCTTTCTGATCTCTCTGCCTGCGCCCCCCC
>NW_022109491.1:2234657-2261743 GCF_000313985.2 Echinops telfairi
TGAGACAAAATCACTAGACAGTCCTCAACTTATGGTAGTCTCATGCCCAGCAGAATGACATCCTGTCTACTCCGGTGCCATTCCCAGGACTGGATCAGATTCTTTTGATAAACAGATATGCAGAAATTTTATTGGCTGGTTTTCAGAGGTAGATCTTTAGGTATTTCTTTCTAGTCCATGCTTGTTTCAAAGCTCTTCTGAGACACAGATTCCCACTGAAGACGGATGATGGCTGAGCTTGAGGTGTATGAATGATGAACCAAACCCGAACTCTGTGTAGAAGGTAAGAATTCTAGCCCTGAGCCAGTGCTGCCCCCTTACTGCTCCTTCAATACTATCATGAGGATGGAGACCTGCTGGTCCCAGCTTCCTTTCTCAGTAACCCTGTAGTTTCCCTATGTGCTCCGTGAATCTTTGTATATAGCTCTTTTTAAAGCAGTATCAGTCCTCACTAAACCATGGAGACCCACGTGCTACAGATACACCATTACACTCAAAACCAGGAGTTGAAGACAAGAAGCTCAAGGGCATAGGGCAGTGCATTGGAAGGATGCTCAAGTGGAGCCATTGATTGACACTATTCTCACTGTCAAAGGTATCTTTCTAGTTCACAAGGACCTTCTTTCTGGTGGCACTGTCCTCCAGCTCCTGGTGACACTGGAAATTAGGTGTTGGGAAACTCGACTTGGCTGAAGATGGTTTCTACTACCTGCAAATAAAAGAGTCCCAAGTAATCCACTGGAAAACAAATGAGACTTTTTTTTTTTAATGCAACAATGTGGCAGTGGTCACTTATGGCTCTTTCCAGCCTGTCCTATAGAATGTTCCATAATGCTCACCATTCTACACTGGGAGGACTATAGCCCCAGCAGCAGTACGTAGTTTAGTGTAATTGTGGACCTAATTTTCAACTTTAATTGATTTTCCTTTGAATGACCACATTGGCGAGGAGCCACCAGAATAGACAGCCTGCCTCTTTCTGGTATTTCCCCATTTGGAGGTTTTTATTTCTTCTCTGTTGATTACTTGAGAGATTGTTGGGTTCTCCTAAAGGAACCATTAATTCAACTCATTCATGTGTCCTTTAAATATTGACTGTGTTGTCTTCATTATTGTGCTGTATTTTGCCTTTCTAGGATCGAATATCCATTGCAATGGTTACACAGAACTCATAGGCAAAGGTCATGATTAAAAGGCTTATTAAGGAAGTTATCAAGTTGTAGTGACAGGGAGGAATGTTCAGGGTTGAGCTCTTTATTATCACATGTTACAAAGTTCTTTTAGGTCTGCTAATAAATGTCCAAAGGGTCATATGACTCCACTGTAAATCTCAACATGAGGATATTCAGCTCAAACCTTGAGGGTCATCATGTCTCATTCCCCAACACAGTTCTCAGAGGCACCCCACTCTGCAAGCCGGCACTTGAACCAAAGCATTTGTCTTAACTTGCACTGTGAGTTTGGAAGTCCATCGTTCTAGTCCATGCTCTGGCTCCTGGTTCTGCTGCTGCTCCTCTGATGGTACAGCTGTCTTCTGGACCCAGGAAGTTCGCTGTGCAGGGATCTTGGGGCCAAAAGATGTGCTCCATGTCTGAGTCTTGCTGGTAATGAATTCCTACTCTGAGGGCTTATTTATATACACAGCGGGATGGCACATTAGGGAATCCTGTTTACAATTACTCACTAGGGGATCCTCTCAGTATCTCCCCCACCTTCTTACCAGACCCAGGCAGGAAAAGATCCTTCCTTTCTGTAGGAGTAAGAGACTTTGGCCAAAGAGCCACATTCAATAAGCCACTCCCCCTGCTCTCCCACAAGCGATTCATGCTCATTTACTGTCACTTTTCAGTAAGCTTTGGAGTGCTAACTGCCAAGTTGGTGATTCAAACCTCCTAGCCACTTTAGAAGTCCTATAGAGGGTGAGTCTCTGTCATGTAGACTCGGGTCGATGGCAGTGGAACTCGAGAATGGTGAGAACTCAAACACACCTAGAGCTCTCGCTGAAGAAAAGCACAATGACCTGCTCCTATAAAGTGTACAGCTTCTGAACACCCAGTTTGTGGAAGGGCAAGGATGGCAATGAATGCCCAAATCTATTCACAGGGTCTCCACATGGATGAAGCCTCCCGTGAATTCCCTCTGACCACACTCCAGGGATGTAAGGAGCCTGGCTATCAAACAGAGAACATTGTCAAGGCCCTTATGGCAGATGTAGTTAGGCTCAAATGTAACATCTTATCATTTTATCTCCCTTTTGACCCATTTTAAAGTTGGTTCCATTTTTAATATTTTCTGCTTTCTTTTTGATTGAGGTTTTTCTCTCTTGTTTTGTCATAGATGTTGAGTTTTTATTTTTGTTTGTTTGTTTCTTGTCTGTGTATTGAAGGATGTCCTGTGTGTCAAATGCAGGACAGGGAATCTACAGAGACAGTTATTAGATTAAAAACCACCCAGGGGCATGGCAGGGAGGTTTGGGGGAAAGGGGAGCTAATAACATGAATATGAGAAGAAAATGTTCTGAAATTGACTGTGGTGATTATTACATAACTCTTCCTTATAAGACTGGAGGATGAAGCTGTAGGATATGTGAACTATATGCCAGTAAAACTAGTTTCAGAAAGAATTCAGCAAAGGCAAAACTATGGTGCTAGATTCTACTCTGTGACACATAGGGCTGCCCTGAATCCGAATTGATTCAATGGCAATGGGCTCTCTATGAAGTCATTAAATACTGACGTATCCAAGACTCATTTATGTGCCTTCTTCGTCTCTCGCTCTATGTTATTGTGCCTACATGGCATCCACACGGGTGGTGTCGATGCTTCTCTCTGGGTTAAGATTCTCCAACTTTCGGTCCTATTGCTCTGTTGTCTGATTGTCTTCTCTTGTCTTTTAAAAGATATCCTAAAAGTCAGCGCATCCAGAGCCATATTCATAAATTTTGCCAAAAATGTTGTCTTCATTCAGTGTTTTGTTTCTCAGTAGCTAGTATGACTATCTTTTAGTTGTTAGTCTGAAATCTAAAATCAAATATTGGCATCTCTTGGATCAACCCAATATCCAAACCACCACCAAATGCTGGAGGTGTCCCTTGTCTTTCCCATAAAAGATGTCTCGAACCCTTTGATTTCTCTCCGTTCCACCCACATTCTAGTCAAAGCAATAATCAAAGTGCAGTCTCGCATATAAAGTCAGTAGTGTGTAATCAAAACTTCATTCTGTTTCTTCCGACCAAATCTTTAAAAAAACTTTATTGTGGTTGGAGTGAAAATTGACATAGCCGTTTGCTTTTCCATTAATAATTAAAACGCGCTTTGTTTCCTGGCACTGATCGCACGCCTCCCAAGGGGACAGCGCTCTTCAGACTTTCTCCTGGGCTCCACCTGTCTGTTCATTCTGTGCTCCCATCCCCTCAGGCCTTCTGAGCTTTAGACTGCAAGTGGAAGTCTCTTCGCTCAACTCCCGGCCATGGAGTCGAGTCGGACTCATAGTGAGCCCATGGGACCGAGTAGAAATTGTCCGTATGGATCTCCTAGTCTGGGACTCTTTACGGGAGGAAGACTCATTAACAACCTACAATATGCAGAGGACACAACCTTCCATGATTAAAGAGATGAGGACTACAAACCCTGAATAGGGATGAGCAAAGACTACAACGTTGGCTATGTATGGAAAGAAAAGAACACTCCGTACAGTTGGACTGGCAAGCAATGTTATGATGAACCGAGATCAGACCGTAGATGTCAAGGATTTCATTTCCCTTGGAGCCACAGTCCATGTCCAGGGATAGCTACATCAAGAAGTCAAATGATGCACTGCATTGGACAAACGTCTATGGAGTGTTTAGTGGTTTTAAGCAATGGTGTCTCTTTGAAGACTGAGCCTGGCTGAAATCACGGTATTTTCCATTGCCTCCTATAGGAAAGATGGGTCCTGAATAATGAAGACTGAAGAACAGAAGCCTTTACATTATGGTGTCAGTGAAGAATAAGAACTATGCCACGGGCTCCAGAAGAATAAGCACATCTGTCTGGAAGGGGTAGAGCCCGAATGCTCCCTAGAACAGAGGCGGGTGAAACTTCATCCCACATACTCCGACATGTTATCAGGAGAGACCACTCTCGGGAAAAGGGCATCATCTTTGATAAAGCAAAGGATCAGCAAGAAAGTAGATGATTCTCAGTGAGATGGATTGGTGCCGTGGCTGCAACAATAGACTCACACACAGTGATCACTTTGAGGGTGACACAGGACCAGGGGGTGTTGGGTTCAGCTGTGCCTAGGGTCACTCTGAGAACCAATTCCATGGCACTGAATAAAAGGCAACAGTGGCATTCCTAAGGGCTGTATAATTTGGACTCCGTGGTTGTCCTACTTATCTCAAGGAGGTTGGAAGGTTGAGTGACTTCCTAATTTAAATGCCAGGTGAAACATCCTTCAATTAGCCCTTTCTCGGCTGAATCCAAAGTTTGGATCTAAGCATCACACCTAATTGTAAGCCCCTTTAGAGTTGTTGGCATGGACTTGCTCTCTAAGTACTCTTTAGTAGCACATGCATTTCTGCTGGCGGCTAGTAGGGAGGAATTTAAGTGAAGCATGGAACTTTTAAACAACATTTGTTCCTTCATGAGAAATTCTGCACGGTTGTTTAAAGGTCCTCACAACTGGCAAGCCCACCATGCCATCTGAGGCCATCGCGACCGGCTCTGTGGACAATAAATCATCAGTGACATTTGCAACCTAAGTAATTATACCTTTTGTTTGGAGCGTCTTGATGTGTTCAACTCAAACTGAGCCATTTTAGGAATGAATGAAAAAGAATCTGTTACAAATTGGTAACTGTTTGTGCAGAAGCGTTCCAGAAACATGGCTGGCCTCAGAGGCAGCACAGTTGATGGAAAGGAAAAGAAAACAAGTACCGGAAGCACAACCAGTCGTACAGAAGATGTTAACGGATAGCCTTCCCGGTTCTCCTGTTCTGTCTACAAGTTGCTTGGAGGTGACTGCTGGTGGTTCAAATCGACAAGAGGAGCTTCAGAATGAAGGCCTGGGAATATCCTCCTGAAGATCTCTGAAACACAATTCTGAGGCCACCAGGAGGTGGAATCAATGTGACTGCAACTGCTTGGTTGGCACCTTAAAAGAATTGCCCTCTGTTAGACAGGAGACATGCCATATTTCAAAATATCTGAGGTTCCCCTCTCACCTCAAGAAGAGCCTGATGGACGTGGGAGGGTGAAATCCCAACGCTCTGTTCTCAGGTTGGAACAGCTCCATCGTGTTGTGCATGGGACAGGCATTCAGAGTCCACGCTGGGATCAGGCTTTGTTAGCCTAGACTGTGCTCAAATCCAGACTTCCTTTTAGATCCTCGCTTGGCCCTAGCTGCTTCCCTAACACTGTTACATGTTTCATTGGATGGGATCTTTTCAATAAATCAAAATTGATCTCAGTTATTGCTATCAAGAAAGCCTGGCTTAGACTTACTGGGATGACTGGAAGCTGCCACTCAGGGACATCTAAAGAGTGTTGGTTGCCACCAGCTCAAGTCCCACTCAGAGCCAATCCATGTTTCCAGGTAGAACAAACCCAGACAGTTTGTTGCTGCTGTTGTTGTTTAGGACCGTGATCTCATTGGAAACGGATTGCCAGGGTTTTCTCCTTACGGATCCACTTTGGGGTTCAAGTTACCGATCTTGGAGATAGCTGCTGAGCCCTAAAGAGTTATGCTACCATGACACCTTTTACCTAAGTATCAACAATTTAACGGGGTTGAAAATTGTTGTCAAGTTGACTTTGATCATTGGTTGCTGTCGAGTTGACTTTGATCATTGGTTGCTGTCGAGTTGACTTTGATCATTGGTTGCTGTCAAGTTGACTTTCATTGGTTGCAATCCCATGTGAGTCAGCGTAGAACTGGGCTCCACAGGATTTTCTCACCAGCCCTTTCTTCTGAAGAGCCTCTGGGAGGTGGGTCCAAATTGCCAACTTTTCCATTAGTAGCCAATGGATGCTTGATCATAAGTGTCAGCTAGAAGTTCTGAGTTGCGTTTTAGAAATAGCCATGAAAAAGACAATCCCCCCAAAAACCTAAATGGAAACCAGAAGGGAGAGCTTCAATCTGGAGGATGCAAGAGCCCAATGAGATATTGTCTCTGCATGATCTCACTCCAGGGACGTGCACCAGCAAATCCCTCTGAACTCTGAAAATCTAAAAATCCATATTGTCTAGCAAAGGACAGGCTGAGGGGAGAAACATCCCTGCAGCTGTTTTTGTTGCTCAGAGCCTCTGTGCTCAGACAGGAGAAACGGGAGGTCCCCTAGGGACATAAAACAAGGCCATAAAGGTGGCCATGAGGGGCCACCACTGTGAAAGGGACTTTCCCGGATTGAGCCGGTTGAAAAGGATCATTCATAAAACCTGGCAGATCTGAAGAAGTCCTTGTTAAAAAAGCACCGATAACTTTCAGAATACCTAAAATACAGCAGGTGAAAAATCAATGAAGAGCTATTTGTCAGGCCTTTGCATTGGCGGACATTTAAAGATTGTGTCACTCTGATGATTCCTTTGAGCAAGTTTTAATAAAACAAACATCTTTCCCTGGCTGTGTCTGGAAACACATTTTTCACTTTTCCCCATGTATTTGAGCATGTTATGACCCACTTAAGAGAGCTTTTAATAGTGTTTTTTTTTTCATGTGACAAGTGAGTGAGTGTCAATGTTTGCTTCTTTGTTTATAGCCCTACTGCTCTCAGTGTCTCGGACCTAGAGCAATTTAACACATGCTTTGGAAGGTGCACTCATTCCTATTCCAAAGCATAGGGAAAGGTCGAACCTTACCCTCCAGAGAAACAGCAACAGGGATTTGAATTAGGAGGAACAGGAACTCTTACAAGTTGTCAAGTTTTCACACTGGAGAGGGAAAACTGGGGGGGGGGGTTCTTTATATATCTGTTTACAAAACTATAGACTTTCAGTAAAATAAAAAGTGGGGAGGGACAAAATAAAATTAAGTCAAAGAAGGTCACTCATTGCCATTGAACCAATACTAATTCATAGAGCCCCTACATTGAATCAATACTAATTCATAGTGACCCTACACTGAATCAATACTAATTCATAGTGACCCTATAGGACAGGGTAGAACTGCCCCTATGAGTTTCCAAGACTGTCACTCGTTATGGGGGCAGAAGGCTCAGTGTTTCTCCCCCAGAGCTGCTGAGGGTTTCCAACTGCTGGCCTTGCTGACAGCAGCCCAATCCAGAGCCACTATGTCACCAGGGAAACAGGCTAAACGCAAGTACTCAGGATAAGAATAACTAAGCAATTACATTTGTTGAGTGTTTTTCTGCCTGGAATCTCCAGATACTTGGACATTGCACGGCTGGCTCACTTTTGTCATGTAGATCTCGGCTTTAATGTTGCATCTTCTTGAAGGTCTCTGCTATTTACTTTCCTGTCTAAATTCTCTGAGATCACTCCTGATGATGCCATTCTATTTTCTCTCTGCACAGCAATTTTCTCAGACACCACCCATCTGTCTACAGCCCTACAGGTCGGTCTGACTTTCTTATGTCCTCCCTTCCCTTGTCATTGCACTATCTCCAGTGTCTAGAACAGCTTAGTCCATGGTAAGTATTGTGCAAATACTGATTGTTTAGGCTAATGAATAAATGAATGTAAACATCCTGAATATTTTTCTAAGTCCCAACAAAGAGAAAGGGTCAAGTCTCTGATTCAATGCTTTCATGGACTCCTCAGAGCCTGGTAGGTCCTCAATTAAAAACTCACTGGCCTCGAGTCTACTTCAACACATAGGGAGACTATAGGATGGAGTAGAACTGCCCCTGTGGGTTACTGGGACTAACTCTTTACAGTAGTAGAAAGCCTCATATTTCTTCTGAGGAGAGGCTTGTGGTTTCAAACTTCTGACACTATGGTTAGTGTGGCAGCCCAACACTTTAACCATTCAGCCACCAGGGCTCCTACCTAGATACTCCATAAATATTTGTTGAATAAATAATTTTTTTCTAGCCTCTGGGGATAAAATGGGAAACAAATAAGAAATTATCCAGCTTTATAGATCTTGTTACATCATGAACAATAGTCGAAGCACTGAAGTGACTCGCTAGCTTAAGGCTTAAAAGAGACCTCTTCCCGCACCAAGCAAAGTTAGAATGAGTGCCTTCCTTTTGAAATAGGACTTACTAAATTCAGCTGCTAATGTACTAAAGTCTAATTATATTTCATTATAGTCTTCGGGGCTATCTGGTGCAGATTTCTATGTCCTCCCAAGAATCTGGCATGCGGAAAAATGCTCAATTTTCCCATGGTCAGGTCTAATCTAGACTCACCTAGAGGCCTCTTCTGAGAGCCACACTTAACATCCTTTCCATGTTACATGCATGGGGGGATGTTGTCTTTCTTCAGCAATATATTATTATAAACTTTTTTTCTTAAATTTTACTATTATGATGATTTAGAGTGCAATTTATATCCATTAATTTCAAAGAAAGATTTGATTCTTTCAACACATGCTGAAAAATCTCAGAGCCATTGCTAACCTAGGGGAGATAGCCTTGTTCTATTTGCTTGACTCTGTAGACACAGATTCCAAGAACAATTAGTTCTCCCCAGTGGTTTCTTTCTTTCTGCACAGTGAATGCAGGAATTATTCAGCTTATTTCAACCCATGGATTCAATTGCTTATCAGCATCCTTGCTAAAAATGGATTAACCAATTATGAATTTCAAGATGCCTACTTTTAAGCAATCATTAAGTATCCCCTGATGTGTTAGGCTGGAGGAAAAAAATCCAGTGACCTCATATATGTGTAAGAGAGCATTTTATATCAAGAAGTAATTGCATATTAGGAAAATATCCTAGCCCAGTCCAACTCAAATCCATAAACCTGAAAATAGGCCATAAGTCCGATACTAGTCCATAAATCCCTCTGCAGACTCACACAGCCACATGCAATGATACAGAATGCAGGGAGGTCACAGGCTGGTGGGTGCAGAGTTGTGTGGATCCAATAGCAGTGGCCACATCATGGGGCTCCTGAGGTTTCTGTGTGGTTCTTCAACAGGAATGTGAAGGCAGAGAGAGAAAGTTCCCAGGACCCCCCTTATGAGGACACACCCATCAGGAGGTACCATCAGGCTGTGAACCTGACTGACAGATTAGACTACACCCCCACACTTTTATATCTTCAAGTTGACAAAAATTACGATATGTAACGACCACACCTGGACAGGAAAATCATACCTTGGTTAACCATCTCATAGCTCATAGCACACATGCTCTCTGGCTTTGAATGCTTTCTTCAATCTCACTCTCTGTGTCATCAATAGATATCCTGGTTTTCATCTGAGATATCTGAGATCATCTCATAGATCTGAGGACTTTGTTAACCATGTTCAAAAATTTCTGTGCTTTCATGATCCCTGAATACTTTTATAAATCCTAAATGCATTTACGTAACATTTTTTAATGACCAAGTTTTCTAAATGAATAGTCCTATTCATTGCCAGGAACAAAACTAAATGTACACGCATAAATGCACACACACAAATAAGAGTCCCTGAAGCTGTGAATATCTGATTAATATCAGTGGATAATAAAAGCAATGTCAATCGTCTGGTTGCTATGTTATATTTTGCAAATGGTTACCTTTTTGGATAACATGTACAAAGGATCTCTTGGTTTTATTTCCACAATAACGTAAATATACAATTATTCCAATAACAATTTTAATTAAAAATTAATTGGAGAAGAAAATAAGAATGCAGGGAAGGAGAAGGGTGAAGGAGAAAAATGAGTAAAGGAAAGGGGAAGAAAAATAAGAGTCCAGATGGAGGAAGTGGAAGAGAAAGGAGATGGAAGGGAAAAAAGAAGGAGAAAAAGAAAAAATAGATGAAAGAAGATGAGAGGAATAAAGGAGGGAAGTAGGAGTAGGAAAAAGGAAGAGTCGTAGGAAGTGGAAAGTAAGGAGAAATATGGGAGGAAAGAGCAAGGGAGTGAGAAGAAGGAATAGAAGCAAAATGGCTGGGAAAATTGGAAGTATTTCCTCAGTAAATGTCAAGAGGTAACCTCCCAACTCAAAAGAGACACTTGAAGGCTTAATTCTATCATCCTTCAGAAGATTACCAGTTGGAGCATGTGAATTATCACTCAAGCTAGGAAAAAGGACTCCTGTCCTATCAAGACAAGTCCCAAAGAGAGTAGTGCGTATCAAGTGGAATGCGGAATGGTACAGTGGGATTTTCCTAAGCAAGAATCATGATTTGGAAAATTACCCATATTTCTAGTTTTAGTCAACACAATACATGTAACATGCAATTAACATGATCATGGTGTTGGTCTCTAGCCAGTTTGCCAACCCTCCCTGTGAAAGGCTGAATTAAACGTTATCCAGTTAGAACTTCCACTGAAAATACCAGACTAATCTGGAAATTTTGGTGTCTGATGAAAAGAGAACTTTATTCTAATTTAGACTCCACTGTTATTTAACTCAATGACTTTAGGCGGAACAGGATCATTTGGAATCTGGTATCTTACCTTCCTAAGCCTGAGGGCAGCATGCTTGACTTGACCAAGAAAGCATGCTTCAGAGTTGAACTAATCTAGATTTAAATCCTAGGACTAACAATAGCTATGTGGGTTTGGATACATCTCTTAACCTGCCTGAAATGCAGGTAGCTCAGTAATGAGGGATACTAACCACCCTCAACCTACAACTGCTGGGTACATGAGGCGGATGTATGTGAAGTCCCTGATGGATGGGTGCACGCAATTGGAAATACTTAGGTTATACTGATGAGGATAAAGAGAAAGAGAAGATGCGGGAGGAGGTAGAAGAGAAAGAGGATGGAAGGGAAGTAGAAAGAGAAGGGAATGAGGAAGGAAAAAGAGGGAGACAAAGAAAAGGGACAGTCGGTGAAAGAAGAAAGGGGAATAAAGGAGGGAAATAAAAGTGAGAGCTAATAAAAGTTAAATATTGTGAACAAAACCTGGTGATGTACTGGTCACATGTTGGGCTGCAATCTACATGGATGGCAGTTCCAAACCACCCGTGACCATCAGGGAGAGAGACTGAGCTTTCTACTCTCTTACACACTTACTGTCTTGGAAACCCAGAGAAGGTCATTGAGTCAGCAATGACGTAATGATAGTGACTTTGATTTTGGGTTTGGAAAAGTGAATTCGTTATCTGACATACACTAAGCAAGTTCTTTCTCAATCTGCAAGGCAGATATCTGTATCCTTATTATGGAGTTGAAAATGCTGAGACTCAGGAAAGCTAATAAAGGGTGATGTGTTGGGGTACAAAAGAGACCATAAGTCTCAAATATAATTTAAGGAGAATATATATTAAGTCTTAAATAGCACAAAAGAAAGTCAAAGAAAAAGATAGATCATCTGGGTGAGAGATGTCAATAGGAACTTTTGCACTTGTTTTAGAGCATAAAAGAGACCCCATATCTCAAATTGAAATTAAAGAGAATATTTACTAACTCTTCAACAGGAAGAAGAAAAGACAAACACAAAGACACATCATCCTGAGGAGGAGGATCATTAGCACAAGGTCAGCATAGTGTCTAGGGCAGCGGTTCTCAACCTGTGGGTCGCAACCCCTTTGGGGGTTGAATGACCCTTTCATAGGGGTCGCCCAATTCATAAAAGTAGCAACACGACAGTTATAAACTAGCAACAAATATAATTTTATGGTTGGGAGCGAGGGGGTCACCACAAATGAAGAACTGTATCAAAGGGTCACGACATTAGGAAGATTGAGAGCCACTGGTCTAGGGATTCACAGTCACACTTCAGCTTAAATAAGGCCTGGGTTGCAAAGGAAACTGTCAAAAATTCATGACTGGTGGCATATCAATATATCACAGCTACAGGTGATACTACAGAATTGGGAATGGAACTATAATTAGGACAAGTATATAAACAGAAGTGATTACAAGATTCATCTAGGGCATTCCAGCTGAGGCAGGCCAGGTATGACTGACAGGGCATGGCTTATGACTATGTAAAACCCGGGACTGTGCATTAAGGACACACCCAGGAAAACCCCTAAGGAAGAGTGCTCCTCCTAGGGCTGGCTGGGGAGGGGTGGAATTTGTCCACTTTCCCATGCATTATTCCTGAAGCCAGGACTCTTCTCCTTAATTAAAAGTCAGAAGGGTCAATGGAGGCTTAATCCAAGTGAGGATTATACAAATGGATTTTCACTTTGCACTGTCAGCCACAGCCTTCTGCAAATGGGTGCTCAAAATTTAAGCTCTCCTCCAATGCTGTGATAGTTACACAATCTTGTGTAGATATTAAGAGTGAAGGCATGGAGTCTAGCTTGTCAATCAGGTCAAAGCCTTATGATATTTACTTGTGGACATGGCCTTCTCTGGAGACTTCTGGGAACTTCCTCTCTTCCTCCATGGAGGCAGACATATATTCTCTCTGTTTCACTTTTCTGTTGAGGAGTCACACCCAAGAGCTGGAGGAGCCACGTAGAGATCCGCTCCAGTGCTGAGATGCTTCCACCGCCACTGGATCCACAAGACTTTTCACCCACCAGCCTGTGATCTTCATGCACTCAGCATCATTGTACACGCTGTGTGAGTCTGAAGAGGACTTTATGGACTAGTATCGGACTTTGGGGCTAATATTGGACTTATGCACTTGATCTGGACTAGGGTGGGATATTTTCTCTATATACAATTTCTCTTGGAGATAAAGCTCTCTCTGACACACAAATGACTGTCTCTGGATTTCTTTATCTGGGTTGTGTTAGTGAACTTGGACTAACAAATGTATGGAACGTATGTAACAGACCTCAACACCAACAACTGTCTCACATAGAGTTTAGACAATCTCTAGTCAGGCTTTTACTATCATTTCACTGAAACATTTGATAGGTTCTTTGGTTGGGGGAGAAAATACATGGAAAGAATTTCAGGATGGCTTCAGTAGAGAAACAAAACCAAAGAAATGTTGTGTGATACAAATCAGCTCATGTGAACAGTTCCTCTCCAGTAACTCCGAGCCCCTCTCCCTTTCCTCCTCCATACTGGAGAGAAGATTTTCCCATGTGGCATTTAAAATAACAGTGACTTAGTAGATACTCAAAACATCTGAGCTCGCTCCAATAGCAAAGAAAACAAAAATGTGCATTTTAAATTGGCCCACGCAATTCAAACCTCGGTTGTTGAAGGGTTAATTGTCACAGGCCTCCTTTGGGTTCCAACCCGGACTGTCCAAGCACCGTTCTCACAAGGGTTGTCATGTGTGAGTCCATCGGTGCAGTCACTCTAGTATCCAGCTTCTTGAGCGTCTTCCTTTTATTTATTTATTTATTTATTTGTTTTTAGTGACCCGGTATGAAGCATGATGTCTTCGTTTGCTCTTCCGCACAATATGCCCAAAGAATGTGAGATGAAGTCTCGCTGTCTTGCTTCCAAGGAGCATTCTAGCTGTACTTAATTCAAGGCTGATTCATTCACTGCTCTGGCAGTCCATGGCACTGGGAATGCTCTTTGCTAACACGTAATTCGAATGCATCGAGTCTCCTCTGGTCTTCCTTATTTATTGCTGGGCTTTCACATGCATGAGGCACTTGGAAATATCATGGTTTGGGTCAGATACACATTAGTCCTCAACGTGACATATTTTCTTTTTAACGCTCTTAAGAGATTATGTCTAGCAGGTTTTCCCAATGCAATATATTACTTGATGTCTTGATGTTCATGGGCACTGTTTTAGGCAGGCAGACTATAGAAACAAATCCAGAGATACTCATATGTGTGTAATAGAGAGTTTTATATTAAAAAAGCAATTGTAATTTGAGAAAACATCCAGCCCAGTCCAGATCAAGTCTATAAGTCCAATATTAACCCATATGTCCGATACCGGTCTATAAATTCCTCTTCAGACTCACGTAGCCCCTTGTAATGATACCAGATGGAGGAAGATCACAGGCATCAGGTGGAAAGTCTTGTGGATCCAGTGGCCGTGGAAGCATCTCAATGCTGGCACAGGTCTCCATGTGGCTCCTCCAGCTCTCTAGCGTGGCTCCTCAACAGGAAGGTGGAGCAGAGAGAGAATGTGGCCCGCCTCTCCTGATGGCAGAATCTAGGGAGGGGAAGTTCTGAGAATCCTCATGAGAAGATGCCCCATAAAGAGGCATCATCAGGCTGTGACCTGATTGACAGGCTAGACTCCACCCCTCTATTTATTTATCAAGTTGACATGACATTATGTAACTACCACAGACACTGATGGTGAATCCAAGTAAAATGAATCCTTGACAACTTTGATATTTTCTCATGATGTTGCTTTTACCCCAATTTTGAATCATGTTGCGTTTGTTGTTTGTTTTACAACGAGTTGCCAACCATACTGAAGACGGTACACACCTTTGATCTTCATCAGCAAGGGTTTTACGTCCTCTTCACATTCACCAAGCAAGGTTATGTCATCTGTTTGTTAAGTCGTCCTCCAGTCTGCATGATGCATTCTACTTCATGTAGTGCATTTTCTCAGATGATTGCTCAGCATACAGATTGAGTACGTATAATGAAAAATATAGCTCTTACACTCTTTCATGATTTAAAACCATGTACTATCACCCTGTTCTTTTCCAATAGGTTCCTCATGATCTATATACAGGTTCTGCATGAGCACAATTAAGCATTTTGGAATTTCTGTTTTGTCCAATGTTGCCCATAGTTTGTTATGATCCACACAATTGAATGCCTTTGCATTATCAATAAAGCACAAGTAAATATCTTTCTAGCATTTTCTGACTTCAGCCAAGGTTCATCTAATCCTAGCAATGATATCCCTCATTCACATCCTCTTTTGAATCTGGCTTGAATTCCTGGTAACTTCCTATTGATGTACTGCTGAAAATTTTTGTTTTCAGCAAAAATTAACTGCATGTGATATTAAGTGTTATTGTTCAATAGTTTCCAGTTTTTCTTTGGGATAAGTGTGTGTGTGTGTGTGTGTGTGTGTGTTGCTGTTAGATGGTGTCTTTCAGTTCAGACTCATAGTGACCCCATGTACAATAGAATGGAACACCATGCAGCCCTGTGTCACCCTCACAGCTGTTCTTGTGTTTGAGCCCATTAGTGCATTCACTCTGTCAATCCATTTTATCCAGGGGTTGCCTCTTTTACTGCCTCTCATTTTTTCATGACTTTACCAAACATAATGTCCTTTTTCTGGGACCGAAACATGTTCAAAGGATGTCAGACAAAGTCCTTTCATCATTGACTTTGGGGAGCATTCTGGTTGTTTTCTTCCAAGACAGACCTATTTGTTCATTTGGCAATCCATAGTACTTTCAATATTCTTCACCAAAGCCATCATTCAAAAGCATTTCTTCTTCTTCGGTCATCCTGATTCAATGTCCAACTTTCACATGCATATATAGTGATTGAAAATATCATGGCTTGGGTCAGGTGTACACGTGTGTGTGTGTGTGTGTGTGTGTGTGTATGTGTGTGTGTGTGTGTAGAAAGAGTAATATTTGAAGGAAATTAGTCACACAATTGTGGAGGATGGCAAGTACGAAATCTGTGAGTCAGGCATCATACAGGAGGCTTCTCTTGATTTTTGTCAATGTAATGGCTGGTGAACCAAATATCAGCAGAGAGGTAAGAGGAGTACAAAAGCAGCAAGGGAAGCCAATGGGGAGAAAGAGGAAGGTGTTTTCTTTTGTTTGATGTCTGTCGTGTTGATGCAATTCTGCTCAACTAACATGGTCTTAGAAATAACGTACTAGTTGTATCCTGACCGTGAAAAACTCTGACATCCATGGTGACCATTAGAAGCCAAGGAAATTCTTTCAGTCCTCCTTTCACCATGAGAGCCTGGTCCATGGAGGAGTGAGGGGACAGCCAGGATAAAGCTAAAAATAAAACCATTAAGGAAACTTAATGATCCTCCATTATCTAAGCAATCAGAAAGTAAGGTGTCTAGTTCACCCCTGCCTACACCGTAGTCCAGTGTCTGCTTTCATTAATGAAGACACTAGGCCCAAGACTGGACAGGTCAGGATGGATGTTAGTAAACCTCCCACAATGAGCAGTCTCTCTGTTCTTCCTTGCTCTTCTCAACGGCAGCTCTCTCATTACCACCAACATATCCGGAAGGTCTGTAGACTCATTAAGACAAGTGAAATTCTAGTTTACATTGGCTTGCTGTAATATTGGACACCACTTTCAATATAAAGCCATGGTGGGGCAGTGGCTAAACTTTCAACTCTTAACTGAAAGGTCGAAGATTACAGCTCCCTGGGAGAAAGACCTGGTGACCCGCTCCTATAAAGAGTAGAGCCTAGGAATCCATGGGGGCCACTTCGAATCTTGTCATCTGAAGTCAGCATCCGGTGAAAAATTGGCTCGATACCTCCTAACAACAATATTACAGTTTTAACTATTGCAGTTTTAAAGTGAGCTAGCTCACTTCCAGGAATCAATGAAATGGTAGTCATTGTTGATAGCACTATTCTTATTTTGCGTACCCAAGGAAACATGTGTTTAGTGCTGTTGCATGCATTCACACATTATTTCAGTTAAAAAAATATACTAGGCAGCCATATGCCTGGTTATCTGTGGTATATATGATAAAGCCCTTATCTTCAATTATTCTCAATTATAAGACTACAGTTACATAATTGAGAGTTACCAAGGATGCTTTCCTCCCTGAACAATCAGGGTGGCTGGAATTTGAATGGTTCAGAAGTTTAACAGAATAATGTTAATTATATGTTTTAAAGCACACACACTCAACACACAGGTCTACCGTATGCTTTACAGATGTATTAATGTAAAGGAATGAATCTTTTCTCATGCTGTTTGACTCCAAATCACTTCCATTTCTGCAGTAATGTCAGGGAAAAGAAAGCATTATTGTCAATGTTTTATTAAAGCAGCCAACATTGCTGTTTTTCATTACACAAAGCACTTGGGGGTACCTGAAGTATGAATGCCGACAAAAAGAAACCCATTCGATTCTCTGTTCCATTGATCTGCAAGGAAAATAACTCCAAAGACATGCTGGTTGGGGAGGGAAACTGTACTTCCTAGGTTAGCTTTATAATAGTATTTCTAAATAGAGCCATCTACATAAGCACTATTCTGCAAGATGGATGGGCTCATATCACCATGATGAAGTTCAATTTCTCTGAGTGAGAACATGATCCTGGAGGCCAGCGCAGAGAGCAAAGCAGCCTCTCAAGGTTGCAACCAGGTTGTCAGACTTCCTTGCTTCCCTGAATATTTTGAGATGCACAGAAAAAGCACATTTTATCCAGAAGAGACTTCTATTATTATTCTTCATATTTCTATTAAAACTCCATTTTGTAACTTAGAATGTGATATACAATGACAAATAGTTAGAACATGTTCTCTATTTTAGAATTTTAAAAATAAATATGCTAACAAAGGTCTTGTTAACATTTAAATGTGGGTAAATGGAGGATAGCTAACAGATAGATAGATAGATAATTAAATGCATGCATCCATACATATAAGTACATACATACATACACACGTATGAGAGGGCTTCCAAAAATTCCACTATCTTTTAATTCCATTTCCCCTGAACCTTTTGAAGCCTTCTTGTACATGGTACATGCATGCATAGACATATGGGCGGTCCCTCGGGGGTGCGAATGGTTAATGCTCTGAGCTACACGTTCCAGTTCATCCAGAGGCCCCTCAGAAGACAGGCCTGCCCCTCTACTTCCCAAAATATCAGCCATTGAGAAGCCTCTGCAGTACTGTTCTACTCACTCATACATTGGTAGCCATGAGGTGAAACTCACTCAACCACAACTGGTTATATAGAAATAAAAAGTATGTGTGTGTGTGTATATAGTATATGTAATATATATAAATACATAAGGACTTTAAAAAGTTTATAGGAAATTTTCATTTTCCATGATTCCATTTTGAAGCCCCCTTGTATACATGTACACATATATAACTAGAAAAATAATTAGCACCAAAAAGAGCTCTAAAATAATTTTTAATTATATAATTTTCAACTAACTTAATAGGGTCAGAGAAATGTGATATTCTATTACATTCATTTCAAAACTCTCTCTGTACACAGTGTCTTTGGACACAGCTATTGAGGCAAGTACTTGCCTTGGTTTCACGACACCCCATCCAAGGAGGGATGCCTGGGAGTTAGGGAAGGAAGTGGAGAACACAGACATGTAGTTAATTCCTCTAGTTGTTAGTTACATACCCTTCAGGCTATACAATTACTTAAAACACAAATATTTAGTATCTTTAAAAAAAAAACCCTCTTAACTATTATTAAAACAAATTAACAACTACCACCAACAAGAACTTCAAAAAAGCAGGTTAAGAACTGATTGAATTCAGTGGTTTGTAGACCTCTAACCTGCAGTTTCTTATATAGACAGGTGATTTTGGGGTGGGGGGGTGGAGTAGTTGAACAGTATGTGTAATCCCATTTCTAGACATCTCAAAAACATTCAGCATTTAGCAATATGTTGTTTCAAACTATATGTAATCAAAGGATAATGACAATAAAAGGATGATAAATTACAAAATTCCTAATAGTGGTGGACCAGGATCTACAAGGTTTTAAACAAATAATTTAAATACTATGATGAACCAAGAACAATTTTTGCTAGAAAGTAAAAAGTACTAAAAAAAGAAGGGGGCTAGAGGGGACACATGAAAAGGACGTAGATGCCAACTTTAAGATGTCCCCACTGGCCACATCTCATGAGATTTCAGGATAAAACACCCACCCATCCACTGACACTGATAAAAACGACAGATAAATGAGTAAGTAAAGGAGTTAGCAGAGGGGAGTATTAGTTCTGAAGCTAGGGCACAAATGTCGGTTGTTTTTGTGTGCCAGGGGGTCAACTCTGACTCATGGGGCTCTGTAGCACAGAGCACCACTTCCCAGAGGGGTTTCCAAGCTGTAATCTCAAGAGCAGGTAACCAAGTCTTTTCTCCCATAGGTGAACTTGAACTGTTGACCTTTCAGTGCTACTTTAGGGATACTTATATTTCTTATTCATGTGATGTGACTGTAATTTTGTACAAATTCAGCCATTAATCACAATGTTCAAATGGAGGTCAGGAATCACTTCGTGGGTATCATCATAATTTGAACAGACAACAACAACAACAACAACAACAAAAACGTAGATCAATAATCAGAGATCATGGCATTCAAAAATGTATAGAGAAGACTTTGCACAATATCTAAGAGTGGAGGAAAAGAAAAACAAATCTGCTTCACTTGATATTTGAGAACTTTTCCTAAAATTTCCAGAAGAGAGAAATCCATCAAGATGGCCCTTTGGCCGTGCCCAGTGGACTGAATCACAGGCAATGGATTTGAGCTGCATCATCCCCTGGATGGCTCTGGTTTACTGGTGCCAACTAGGAATTTGGAATTGTCTGAATATCAAGTTCAGAGAACATTTCTACAGATAAATAAAAGAAAACAAAACAGCATAAATAGTAGACCGTGCCATGTCTAGGTCCTCACAATGGCATCTGTGATGATTTCAATCAGGGCACACATTAACTTAAAGATAGCATTGCACCTTTATCGTCCCTTTATCTCTGCTCTCTGACACTCGCTCATAAATGGTGACAGGAAGAATCAGGGGCGCCTTTGTGGTCCAGAGTAACGGGGAGAAAAGCCTGGGACAGTGTACTTGATCAATGTCACCACCAGTGTCAAGAGATGGTCATTACTGCCCGGCAGATTTATTGCCTAGGTCAAAGCAAATTACTTTCTCTTCCTCGAGCCTGGACTGCTGAGGCTTTTAATCTTTCTCCTACATAGTGTCTTCTCTCCTGCTTGAGGCCAGGTTATGAGCGTCATCACAGCTTTTGTTTCTTATTTTCTATTTTGGATAGAGGGGGCCAATTAACACGGTGATTGACAATCAAAGCTGATGAGTCCCTGAGAGATGAATAGAACCATGGGGTTAAAGGACTAAACATTGGTAAAAACAATCAAAGTAAAACAAATATCATCAACAACAGCACAAGACAGCCTTATCTATATCGCCTCTTCTTGATAATTTATAGCAAATTTGATGATATTGGGTATTCACCTAGAATGATCAAGTTTGTATCCGTTCAATTTGTGGCATACTAGATATGGACGTGCATAGTCCCATCATGTGACATCATTTTTAATGCTTTGCTAAAATCAGGTTGCTATGGGTAGGAATCAACGCAGTGACAATGAGTCCAATAAACACAATTTTGACAAAGATGATGCTCTCTAAGACTATGTGATTCAAAAACTCAAAAACAAACAAAAAACCCCAACTCACTGCAATGGAGTCCATTCCAATACACTGCTGCACTAGAGGACAAAGGAGAACTGCCCTTTAATGTGTCTGAGAAGGGCACCCTGGTGGTGTGATTTATCTCTTTAGTGCCAAGAACCTCACTCTGTATTTGTGCACATTAGAAACCCACTAAGGCACTGACTAGGAGCCCTGGCAGTGTAATGGGTTATGTGTCAGACTGAGCACCACAAGGTGAGCTCTTCAAATCCAGAGGAGAACCATGAGCTGGTCTACTCCCATAAAGATTGACGATCGCAAAACCCCACACAGGAAGTTCTCCTCTATCCTCTAAGGTCTCTGTGAGTTATAACTGACTCGATGGCAGTGAGAATGTACTTAATAAAGAGGCTCGGTTGCACATTGGTGAGGCATTCAGCTACTAACGGACAGGCTACTAGCTCAAATTCACCAGCCAGTGAACAGGAGAAAGACGAGGCAGTCTGCTTCTGGACAGAGAGTATAGACTTGGAAACCCCATGAGGGCATTTCTAATCTGTCCTATAAGAGTGAATATAAGTTGAACTCCACTCATTGACCAGGGATAGTGGATAATGCATTCACCATATAACTACAAAACTTCTAGTAGTAGGATTATTGTTGATATTGGAGATGTAATAGAGAGTAAATCGAAGTTCATGGATGCATTAAGCTCATGTTCGATTAATGCATGGAAAACAATAAAGATTCATGTTAAAAGATAAGGCAGGATGCTCACCCTAATCAATAAAACAAAATTGTCTTTAGAATTTTGCATTTTTGTTTGTCTCACTGTCATATAGAGGTCTCATTTTTATACCCAACTACACGACTAGGGCTCCTGTGTACATGGACAATACTAGGAAAGTCGATCTGTTTTGTAATTGTATTCTCAAATGGATCCCGCACTTCAAATAAATAGAAACAACACAACAACAACACTGTCCTAAAGATGAAGTTCAGATGCTATTCCTTACCTTACTTCTCAGTCTTCTAATAGAAAATGTCCTCTCAGCCAGCTATGTCATTGTACGAGAACTTGAACTTACATAACGTACTTAGAGCTTTCAAAGCACATTTCCTCCCAAGATTTGTGTTTCCACATAAAATACTGTGACTGAGTTATTTGCAGATAACAAGTTGAGGTTTAGAGAAGTTAAGTAGCTTACTCAGAGACACAGAGCTTGTTTGAAGCCAAACCAAATCCTTGATTTGCAATCCTTTCTCTCAAAACAGGACACCGTTATGAATGAACAAAACCTACTCATTCCTGATCTATCCCATCATGGGGCATACTTTGGGGACCGTAAATGTAAACTCAAAACAGCAAAATTACTGTATATATAAATATATCTGTATTTGTTTATATATGTATATATGCAAATGCAACAACAAAGCAGATGAACTTTAGGCCTTACTTAAATCTAACCTCAGTACAACAACGGATTGTTCTAATATTGTGGCAATGACACTCAGCTTCCTGACAGGATCGCTGAAGAAAAATATGGGTGCATAAGGAAATGTGATTAAAAGATATAGCGTCTGGGGTCTCCCAATAAAATCACATAAACAACAGTAATTATAAGTCAACTCCATTGGGAGTGTTTGTAAAAACACACATAACAAAACATACAACACAGCTTCAACACATCTACATGTTCATCCAGTGATGTTGACTTTCCTTTTCAAGTGTACCACTTTCCTGTCTTCCTAAGCCCTTTCGCTATCTTTATATAAACTCACTGCTTTCGCTCCCACAAGGTATCCATCTCTTCTTATGTGTTGCTGTTGGCATCATGATCACATATACAGTGTTCTTTAAAAGAGTAAATACTTCATATTGATTCTTATTCCTTACACATTTTTTCCCATAGGCTCATATTAATTTCCTTTCATGAGGAGTAAGCTTTAATCATTTAGAAGGAAATAATTCAAATAATGTACAGTTTTATTCACTAGCATGATTGTGGGGCTAGGGCAAGTTCGGGTGGTGTTTGTTCTGTTGTATTGCGAGGCTTGGAATCAACTTGAATGTACCTACCAAGCACCACCACCTGATCCGAGACCTGACATCACGGCACTTAGCAGCTCTCATATCTGCTTGAAGTAGGCTTGCAATATGATGCTGATCATGTTGCTTCATAGATCAACCTTTCAGAAACAGTGCTGGAACCAACTAATATTATCTCCATCATTTTCCCCAAATCCCAGAGCCTCCAACTGTAAACCCTACTTTAAAGAAATTGTGAGTAAATTACTCTGAATTTATTATTTCACCAATTATATTTTAAGATCTATATGTATATGTATGTTTATTATATGTATGTATACATACACACATATGCATACCGTGAGATGAAATCCCTTTAAGGAATGTTTAGAAGGACTGACCAATATACTTAGTTCTGGAGTTTAAACTATTTTGTGCAAAAAAATATTGTATGTAAGGAATGCATTTTGAAAGGTGAATTGTTGGAAAGAATGTTACCGAAGTACAATCTCCTTCCTTAGGAGGATTGAAAGAGGGTGGTAAGCCTCTTTGCATAGTAGAAGTGGGGAGGAGGTGTCCTTTCCCTTGCTAGGCCACTTGTCTGTGAACAATTAGTAGGTGTGAAGGGTCGGGTGGAGGAAAGGCCTTTCTCTCATGGCTGAGAAGGCAGTGATGAAAATTGGTTTAAGAAATGACACCTGAGGATGCCTGTCTCTCACTGGGATCACTAGCTCAGAGCTCACTAAATAGGACAATCCCCAGGAAGGGAAGGGCAGAGCACTCAAGTTTAACCCTAGTGCTGTGCAGTAGCCTAGGCGAGATAGAGCCTAGTGTGCCCCTCTGGAGCTGTACGCACTGGATAGTGTGTTCATGTTGTCGACTACCTCTTGGTTGCTTGTGACAGACACTAAGTTCAAATTTGTTTAGCAACTTAGTTCTTCATACAATCTTGGAGTCTATTTTAAGCATAATCACTTAAGATACCTTCAAAACTCATGTGCTGTCAACAATTCTATCCTGACTCATAATGCCCCTATAGGACAGGGTAGAACTGCCCCTGTGGTTTTCTGAGACTGTAACATATGAGCACAGAAAAACTTCTCTTTTTCCATCAGAGAAGCTGGTGGCTTTGAATCACTGACCTTGTGGTAATCAGACCAAGGTGTAACCACTGGGTCACCTGTAGGATACCTTAGAATCATGCTTCCTCTTCTCAGTTTCTTTCAAGGATCCTTGGTGGGAAGTGGTTACACAGTGCTCTATTAAGCACAATGTCGGCAATTTGAACCCACCAGCCACTCTATGGGAGAAAGACAGACTTTCTAATCTCACAAAAAGTGACAGTCTCAGAAACCCACAGGGGCAGGTCTCCCATGTCCTGTAAGGCAGCTCTGAGTCAGCATCAACTGGTTGGCTGTGAGCAACTGGTCTTGTGTTTGTAGTTTTGAACTCGAACTATAAACTGTATCCAATAGTTGATAGGCATGAATTGAAGACTCGGGAGTCATTATGACCTCACAGAAAGAAGAGTTAGATACAACCAATAGTGGGCATAAACAGGTCCTACTCTGTTTTCTGTGCTCATCAAAGGTGGCGGCCAATGGCTCTAAATAGTCCTACCTGGTGAGTCTTTCATTCATGCACGCATTGGCCACATATTATGGATGACATACCCATTATGGTAGAACTAAAATGATTACTTTTTAAATATGGATCCCTTGGAAACTTTAGTACTTTGAGTATCAGTAATAATGCATTCATATCAAAGGTGATGGCTGTAATAAGACAAACTTTGCAGATCCAACTATAACATGAAAGCAGAACTTCCAAGACTCTGGGGGATGCCTCTGACCCAAAAGATGTGCCGCTTCTATTTCAAGTATCCATTTATCCCCTAAGGCTGCGCTCACTTTTCCAGCATCTTCTTACCGACTGACGCCTGGATCAGGGTGCACCTCGGCACCAATTTTTTTTTCCTACTTTCCTTGGGAAAAACTCCATTATGGAGTGACCCATTTTTATCAGCCTCCATTTATCCCCATGCAGAATTGTTCATTCCCCCAAAAGGGTCTGGGGAAGGTGGAATAATTCTCTGTAGAATAAGCCCTGGCCGCCTTTCTCTTTAACAATATCCCTAGTGCTGAGGGGGCGGAGAAGTGACTGCCAGGCGGTGCCAAAAGATAAGGTCAGGCACTGGCATTTATTCATGAAAAATAGTAGCAAGAAGGTTCGGATTTATTATGTGTTAAGGTCCCTTGGAAATGCATGACAATGCCTTTAACAAGCATTCTGCATGAGCACGGCAGCTCAGCAAGAGCAGCTCAGGCAACTGGGCTCCTGTCCTGGGCAGGGTTGGAGAGGGAGGGGCCTGGAAAGCTAATAGTTTCAGTGCAAATCATCATTTTATGAGAGGCTGCCAGCACTGCTTAACAAAACTCAGGCTCCAAGGGAAGAAAGTCTTGCATTCAAAGAATATGTGCCTTTCTCCCGGTATTATAAATATGCACCGGGGCATTGAAGAGCAAGGGAGAACTATGGAGTTTCACAATGTGAAAAAACCCAGCAGCTTTCCAGGGGGGAATGTTTTGTGAAAGGCACAGAGATTTGGGCATGAATTTGTTCTTCCATAAAAAAGAATACATTTTGTACTTTTATTACTTCTTTGGGGGAAGGGGGTTGCTTGTTTAAACTTTGTTTCTGAAGACTATTTTTGAAAGCCTCTGCACATGGGGGTTCATCCACCAAGTACTGCACTTGGGTTTTAGGTCTTGCTCCTATTGAAGGAATAGATTGAGCAACATTGCCTTTTGTTTGTTTTTTAAGAAACTCCTATCCAAAAGGACTCCAACAGGTTATGTTATAAAAACCAAGGAGAAAAAAATTTAAAAACAACAACAACCACAATCAAGGAACCTGGGAGAAATGGCCAGGAGGAGGTCAGGCTGCTGACTGTCTGAACAAGGAATGACAAAACTCCTGCCTTAGGAGTCACCTGAAAGTCAAGTGCGCAAAGCAGTTCCCACTGTCCTGAAGGCTAACCAAAGTGGTGACTAGACTCAGGACAAATACGACTCGCTAAAGGGAAGAAATCGCAGAGCACTTCCTGATATTATCATGCACATCCTTTGTGAGGCTTTCAGTGAAGAACCAAGAGAAAAGAGTAAATTTCGGAGCTGATAAATACTCTTAGCTCTCAACTAAGTCCTGTTGGAATCTCAAGACCTTTTAAGAAAGACAAAAATAAGATGATGCCTAAATAGCACTGGCAGCAGGAGAAAGCCAAGTGGAGAACTTTGATGCTGCTTGGTCTCTTATCCAGAGGCCCTGTTACTGAAGGACAGAGCTTCTTTCAAACCCAACCCCCCCCAAAGAACCCTCTTCATCTTTTCTCTAATGGATATGTCTTGTTCTTTTCCTCTTAGGCAGCTATTAATTTATAAGACTCCCTCTTTCAGAAGTTAGCATCACCATGGAGACCATTCATGGGAGCTGCTCTTACTAGAGTCGCTGAGACTTTGCTCAGCTGTCAATTAAGCATGTGTTATACGTGAGCAGACAGGTTTCGTGTGAAGACACAGACCCATCATTTTAGATAAAGACAAGAACATCCCAAACTTCCATTGCTGCTGGAATTTTACACTGCTTTTAAGAGTACACGTGTAGATTTCCTCACACTCGTAGGCATGCTATGGAGTTGATTTAAGAAGTTTGTCAAGGTGGATTAGAACAATGACACCTCCATTTGACACGATGAGGGAGCCGTTCGGTGGCTGTAGAACTCAAGGAGATAAAAAACAATCGAACACAAGGGACCTGGTAGGGACAATGGAGACCTGAATCTGATAGGTAGATAGATTAGGGATATGTGTGTGGGGGGGGGGGTGTCCTCTGAATGCCTGTACAAGTGGAGATCGGCTGGCAGGGCCACAATAAAGGGGTTGCAGGAAAATCAGGCACCCTTTAGATACCTATGGGAAAATACCTAGTTGCCAGCAATGAGACATGGTACAGGTGCACCTGAACTCAGCCAATA
The DNA here is from genome assembly GCF_000313985.2 of Echinops telfairi. NCBI lineage: Eukaryota > Metazoa > Chordata > Mammalia > Afrosoricida > Tenrecidae > Echinops > Echinops telfairi. Next base: position 2,261,037 of record NW_022109491.1, read on the forward strand.
AGGTTGGCTAGTACCCTCAACCATGCCCCTTCCAGTAATGCAGGATGGTGGTAAAGGCAGAGCCTGAGGGCTGGTAGATCTCTTTCCTCTCTTGAGATTTCTGTTCGGTAGCTAGGGCATCGGCGCATCCATGGCTGCAAAGGCCCCCATCAAGGAGGTTGGAAAGACATCAGGCAGCCATGAAACGCCTATGAAGACCCCAAACTGAGCATGCTCATACTCGGGCCCTGGAGCTAGGTGATACACCTGGGTGCCCAAACTAGGCTCAGGCTCATGCTATCACCCAGGTGGGCCTAACTCAGTCAATCAGGTCAACCAATACCATCAGCCATGCCTCCCCAGCCAGAGGTTTGAAATAACCTGGCTGTGGGAAGGCCCACCTCTCTCTTACCCTGCTCCTGGTCAGAGGCAGGTGAAGGGTGAGGGTCTCCCTCCCCTGTGTGGGTGCACATGTGTCCACTCCGGGCCTACTCGGGCCCACAGCCTCTGGAATCACATGTTCTTAGCATTAGGGTTCTTGGGCTTCTGGCCTCCCAGGATCCCGCCCACCCATTTCTGCATGTGTGGGTACTCTTTTCTATATGGTCCTTTCATGCCCAGCTGTGAACCCGCGTGGCTTCACGTAGCTTGGCACACTTTCCAGAAATAGCATGTACCCTTTTGAGACTGTAACACCTGACACTTGTCTTGTCCTTCATGAAAACCGA
>NW_022109491.1:2261843-2263646 GCF_000313985.2 Echinops telfairi
GTGGCTTCACGTAGCTTGGCACACTTTCCAGAAATAGCATGTACCCTTTTGAGACTGTAACACCTGACACTTGTCTTGTCCTTCATGAAAACCGACTTGGGTCACACAACGAGTGGCAGCATGACTTCTTTCATTGTGTCAAGCAAAGAACGGGCGTAGAACCCACTCCAGAGACCTAACAGTTCCTGCGCTGGGTGCCGTTAGCTTGGTTTCATGCACCCCTGCTCCAGTATTCATCTCACGTGGTCTTTGCGCTCTCCGAAGTGGCCATCCTCAGTCACAAACTCTTGCCTGGTCCCATGCAGCCTGCACGCTCTCTAGAGATAGGGTGTCCCTTTCCCGGCTGTGATACTGGAAACCTCCCTGTCCTTCATACGAATTACTTGGATTTACAAAAGCGCTTCTGCCGTGTGGGCTCTTTCAGCGTTGAAGAGGAAGGACTGAGGTAAACCATCTCAGAAACCTAGCACATCTACCTGGCTCCCTGTCCCAGCTCACTTTTCTGTTAGTGGTCTTTTCCGGATCCCAGTATTGGGCGATTGTATTTGTTTAGGAGGAATAGAAATATCAGATGAACAAAAAGTTTGGATCAGTTTGCAACTTTCAGAGAAATCATTTCCCCAGAGTTAAAAAAGGGAAGTGGGCAGAACTCTCACCTTCCAAGGGGGACACTGTGGGACGTGAATTTTAAATCAACTTGAATTTGTAGGAAAGTGTACGGGTGGCGTCCAGCTTGTCCAGTTTGGTCACACACAACCTGATGACGCTTCCTTGGGAGTGTGGTCTTTTTATCAGAGAGAAACCAGGAACTTCCTCCCTCACGCTCTCTTGCCCTTGGCCTTCCTTGTTAGGACTCCATGTCTGCTCCCAGGGGCATCTCCATGTGGGCTGCCTGACTGAGAACTGTCATACCCTGCCGTGTGTTCACCAAAATTGGATCCCCACACTCTGTATCCACTGGCCTATGACCTCCCTGCTTCCTGCTTGACCTTTCAGCATCCTCTGTCGGCAGTTCTGTGAGTCTGAAGAGGTCCTGGCTAGCATTGAACCTATGGACTTGACCTGGATTGGCCTGGTATGCCTTCTTGATATAAATTTGCTTCTTGGTTAAAAAAAAAGTTCTTTCTTGTACAGAGAGGAAGGTCACTGGTTGGTTTTCTAAACAACACAGAGAGTTGGGCTTGATTTCCTACTACCACCTGTTCGCCATCAGTGGCTTGTCATTCCACGACACTGAGTGGTGCAGACAGGGAAGCGAAGTCTAGCGATCTACTGAAAACCAGCCAAGGAAACTCCCAAGAAGCACAGTTGAGGGATGCCACAGGCCTGAACTGCGTTGTGTGCTGCGGGGCATGGGGGCATCCGGAGTCAGGGGCTGACTCAAGGCAGCTCACAGCGACGAGAAGGAAGAGAACAGAAGGGAGGCTGTTCCTGAGACAAGAGAACTAATCACCATTGCATTGTTAATAGGCAACGGTATTGAAAGCCAAATAAAAATAAAACTAAACACACACAGTGGAAAAATACAAATGGAACTATAAGCCAAATTCAAGTAAACATGGTCACAAATTCATAGTATTGATTTTTGTTCCATTCATTATTGGGCAACCATTTATTGTCTGTCCAGGAATTTGGAAACAATGGGATGGGGGAGTCTCAGGGGAGGGATGGGAGTCCTTGGTTGTTCGCTTTGTCGTTATTGTAAGATTTCTTGCCATGTTTGCACACGGATGGAAATAGTTCAAATACGCTGGTACCCAAACAGTTTTTGCTCCGGAGTTGTCCTACCCATCATTCCCCCAG
>NW_022109491.1:2263746-2281250 GCF_000313985.2 Echinops telfairi
TGCCATGTTTGCACACGGATGGAAATAGTTCAAATACGCTGGTACCCAAACAGTTTTTGCTCCGGAGTTGTCCTACCCATCATTCCCCCAGAGGACTTCGCCTTCCGGGGTGCTCTTCGGTTCCACATCTGGGTGTTTTTGGACGGAGGAGCTTCAGGTCTAGATCTGCCTTATCTTTTCCTTCCCCTTGAGTCCCCCTCCTCAGTCTCCGTATTGTTCTTGGGTCTGGTAAACCATTTTTGTCGAGATAATTGGAGGTTGTAGAGTTAGCTGCACCAATTTAAGGTTCAAGGGACACAAGTACTTTCTCACATAAAGCTGCTGGATCAGCTTTCCCCAGCAGCAGCCGGCTTATAGAACATTTTTCTTGCTTCACTAAATGCACATAAATACTCATAAATACCTCTTCACCGGGTTGGGGGGAGAAGGGGAGGGACGTGCCCTTCATCCCATTTGAAGCCTGGAAATCAGAGTATAGAGAGGAGAAGAGAGATGGAACGTTGATAGGAAAAGTTCCCAGGAAAGTGGCTTACTTTGAAAAATCATTGAGCAGAAGCCTGGCTTCTCCAATCTCTCCTGCCTCCCCTCTTTCTTCCTGTCCTCTTGGCATGCCTCAAGCATTTGTCATTAGGGGTGGCAGGAGGGAAAGTGGAGGCTTTTACCCAGAACACAGACAAATGGCTGCTGAGCACAGAAGCAGACATGTCAGATTCATGGGCACCGGGGACCCTGAATCAGAGCTAAGCTTCCTTCACTGTGATGGTTGGCGTCTCCCATATTTGGGTAAAAGGTGTTGAATGAAGTATACTGCCTGTGGAGCATGTACTCTGAAGAAAAAAGATACCAATTAAGCGGTCTTGCTCTTGAGATGCCCTTGAGTAGAGATTGTGTGTGTGAGGAATCCAGGTGGCATAGTAGTCATGTGTTAGGTTGCTAACTGCAAGGTCAGCAGTTTAAAACCATCAGCAGAGAGATGGGAGAAAGATGAGGTTCTTTTCTCCCATAAAGATTTACAGTCTTGATAACTCACAAAGGCAATTCTACCCGGACTTGCAGGATCGCTCTGAGTGGAACGGACTCAAGGGCAATGATCTGGTTTTGATTTGAGTGGCTGTGCCCTTGTAGAGAGAAAGGGAAATAGGGACCTAGACATAGATCAAAAAACCTAGTGCCATTGACTCATAGTCACCCTACGGACAGAGTAGAACTGTTCCTGTGGGCTTCTCAGACTGGGTTTCTACTCTATGCAAGAGTAGAAAGCCGCATCATTCTCCTACAGAGCGGCTGGTGATTTCTAACTGTTGAACTTGCAATTTGCTGCCCAATGCTTAGCCCACTATGACACCAAGATTCCTAGACCTATGCATAGTCAAACCCAAGACTCACTGTCGAAGGGTTGATTTCAACTCATAGCAAACTTATATGCAGTTCCTTCGGTTGTATGTCTTTATGGGAGAAGATAGTCTAATGTGTCTCCCACAGAGTGGCTGGTGGATTTGAATTATTAATTTTTCCACCAGGGTTCCATCACACTGATGCACACCTTACAAAATAGCTCAGATATTTCAGACCTATGGGGCAGGCTAAAGACAGTACAGCAGGTCTTATTTTATAGAAAAGGAGACTCAAGTTAAGAGAGCCGGGGTGGTGTTGCAAGGATGGGGCTTATCTTCAGCTGCTGTAGAATCAGGCTTTGACCCATGGTGACCTCATGTCCACCAGAACAAAATGCCATCCATTTCTGAGCTGTCTGCATGCAGGGTGACAGTCTGGACTTTGGTGATCCAAAACCTCTGCTGACCAGTTTTCAGAAGTAGATCTTTAAGATTCTCTTCCTAGTGAATCTTTGCCTGAAAGCTCTACTGAAACCCGTTCAGCATCACAGTAACACGCACGCTTTCACTAGCTCACACTGTGGGTGTCCATGGGGTGCATCAGATCAACCGAGATCTCTTGTATGGTTGTTGATAGGTGCCATCAGGCGGTTTTTACCCATAGCGACTTTACGCACAGCAGAATGAAACACTGCCTGGTCCCGTGGCATCCTCACACTTGTCCCTATGCTTGAGCGTGTCCTGTTGCACCCACGGCGTCAATCCGTCTGCTTGAGGACCTTCCTTGCCTTCACTGGCCCTCTGCTTTACCAGGTATGATGTCCTTCTCCAGGGACTGGTGCCTCCTGACAACACGCCCAAAGTATGTGGGATGAAGTCTCACCATCCTTGCCTCTAAGGAGTAGTCTGCCGTAACTTCTTTCAAAATAGACCAATTCGTCATTTTATGCAGTCCATGGTACTTTCCGTTTTCTTCTCCAGCACCACAATTCAAATGCATTGATTCTTCTTTAATTCAGTGTCCAACTTTCACATGCATGGGAAGCAATTGAAAACACCATGGCGTGGGTCAGGCACACCTTAGTCCTCAAAGTAACATCCTTGATTTTCAGTACTTTAAAAAAATGTCTTGTGCAGCAGGATTTACCTAATGCAACATGCCATTTGCTCTCTTGACTGGTGCTTCTATAAACACTGATTGCGGGTCCAAATGAGACAAAGATCCTTGACAGCATCAACACTTTCCCCCTTTATCATGATGTGATGTACTGGTCCCCTTGGGAGGATTTTGGTCCTTGCATGGAGTTGTAATCCATACCGAAGGTTGCTGTCCTTGCTGTTCTTCAGCAAGTACTTGAAGTTATCCTCATTTTCAGCAAGCGAGCTTGTGTCATCGGCATATCTCAGGTTGTTAATAAGCCTTCCTCTAATCGTGATGCCACAGTATTCTTCATATAAGCCGGCTTCTGTATGGTGAGAGGATACAACCCTTTTACACACCTTTCCTAATTGGAAAGCATGCAGTATGCCCTTGTTCCGTTTGCACAACTGCCTCTTGATCCACATACAGGTTCTGAATGAGCACAGTCAAGTGCTTGGAGTTCTGGTTCTCCTCAAGGTTCTCCATTGTTTGTTATGATCCACGCAGTTGTACGCCTTAGCACAGTCTATAAAACACAAGTAAACATGTTTCTGGTATTCTTGCATTCCGCCAAGATTTGTTTGACACCAGCAATTGTATCCCTTGTTCCACATCATCTTTGGAATGCAGCCTGAACCCCATCAATGTACTACCACAACCATTATTGAATGATCTTCAGCAAAAATGATGTGCTATCAATGATACTGTTATGCAGTTTGAGCACTCTGTTGGGTCACTGTTTTTGCAATGGGTACAAATATGGATCTCTTCCAATCAAGTGGCCAAGTACCCGTCTTCCAAATTCCCTGGCATGGATATGTGAGTGCTTGCAGTGCCTCACCAGTGTATTGAAACATTGCACTTGGCCTTCCTTCAACTCCTCGAGCCCAGTATGTGGCTAATGCTGTCAGTACAGCTTGAACATCGACTAGACCTTTTTGATACTGTGACTCTGTATATTCTTTCCTTTCCATCTTCTTTGGATACGTCCTGCATCATTCAATATTTTCCCCATAGAATTTTCCAATATTGTAAATCGAGTCTTGAATTTTCCCTGGATCTCAATACACCGATGATGAGAATTCTCCTGCTGGAGCGACAAGGCCAGTCAGATAAATCAGTAAAACCTGCAAAAGTTAGACCCTGTGTTCCCCAGGAACCTCTTAGAGAAAGGAAATTCAAATAGTAGTAAGGCTTGGAAAATCAACGCAGTCCCCTTGGATTCCAGTTCTCATAAGTTTCATTCATAAAGCTTGAAGAGATTATAGAGTTTTGGAATTCTCGAGTCAAAAAACCTGAGCCTATATTACTTAAGTACACAAGAGAAAGGAATCATAATAGCAAGAGGGAGAATAATAGTACAATAAGCAAGATGCAGTTCCCGTGTACGCTGCGTCAGGCACAATGTGCTTCTCTCTCCTCATCATCATAAGCCGAGATTATGATTCCAATCTCACAGTTGGAAAAACGGAGTGTCAATCAATGAAATTAATTGCCCAGACTCTGCATAGGTGTGAGGACCCCGCAGATTATAATCTTCACAACAATATAGGACTACCTGAGCTCAGACCTTTGGATTTATAGATCTTTAGAGATTGGTGGCAGTTCAAATACCTCCAGTCCCATCCAATCCAGAATGAATTAACACACTTAAAAAGGCTATCACAATGGACAAGTTCTACAAAATGAGTTTTTTAGCATTTGATTAATTTATCATTATTTTCTTTCTATATGAGATCAAATCACAGGTGGACCTCACTTTTTATAATGACAAAATATCAATGTAATCCACTTGTTTTGTAATAGAATCTATTTTCCCACAAAATAGCCTGAGCCCTCCCCCTAATGAAGAAATGTCCATGCAATCCTTACCCTGCAAGTGATCCGTGTCTGTCTCCTGATCACTGGTCAGTATCTACTTCCAGCCCCATGGACCGCCCACTGATCAATCATCAATTCCTTTTCTCGACTGTTCTCCTTCCTGCACCATTCGCAGCAGAGCAAAGTACGGTGCACAGGCACTGCCAATATGGAATGCTGGAGGCGGTAACAGAATTGGGCAGAACAGAGGACAATTTACGAGTCAGGGTCCACAATCACTGCCCAGGGGATAGAGGACAGACTTGAACTGCTAGAGGACGGACTTGACCCTGCCCGGTGGGCTTCAAAGGTTCATGGGAGCAGAAAGCCTCATCTTTCTCCCGTGGAGGATCTGCTGGCTTTGACCTGCTGACCTTTCAGTTAACAGTCCAGGCCTCCGCATTCTTCTTATGTCGAGGGCAAACTTGAAGTCATGGCGTTCTGCCTGAAACCACACTCCCCTCCCCTTCTCTCTGCCCCAAAAATCTTTTCTTATTTGTATTTTCTCCCTTCCTCAAATCTTCTAGTCTCCAATTTTTTTTTTGTCTTCCCTATCCAACAACGGCTTAAGCATAGAAACGATTGTGAGGGTGGTGCAGGACCAGGCAGTGTTTTCTTCTGTTGTTCAGGGGAGTTTGTTGGGTTGGAAAAGCTCCGATGGAACCCACCAACAATAACAATCCACTAAGACTGAAACCCGTCACTGCTGAGTGGATTCCAGCTCATCGCATCCCTAATGCACAGAGTAGACCTGCCTCGTTGGGTTTCCAACTTTGTAATTGTGAAGGGAACAGAGAGCCACATCTTTCTCCGGTGGAGCAGTTGGTGGACTTGAACTGCCAACCTTTCAGCGAGCAGCCAAGTGCTTAACCACGAGCCCACCAGGGTTCCTTATCTATTAAAAAAATTGAAATCCTATGCACTCGAATTTCTCATTTTTCATTTTCAAGTGACAGGAGACCAACTCAAACTACTATAAATCATAAAGGGACCAGATCATCTCAGGAAACAGAGACCCCCAGGGTCAGAGTTAGTTTTAAATTGAATCCAATACACTGAAGACCAAGAATAGATCACCTTCTTCGTGTGCTGGCTCTGGTGCCTTTGTTTTGACTCCATTGCAGGGCTCTGGGCGGTACTTTTCAAGCCTCACAGGGTAAGTTCAAGCACAATAGGCAAGAAGGAGTTCCTTTCACAATATCCTGATAGGAATCCTAAGTTTTATCCTTCTTGAACTGCTTTAGGTAGGTCAGAGGACCACTCAGACAACATGGTAGCCATGGCTTAGACCAAGGTCATTGTGTCAGCCCTAGTGAGATGGCAGTAACATGAGAGATACCAAACTAGTGGAGCAGGGTAGATACATTTAGGATTATTGCCCAACAATGGAAGATGGTTACAAATGAGGCAAGAAACATTAGACAATCACGTCTTGTTTCTCAAAGCTGGAGTAGCATCAAAACGTTCCTAACCAAACAAGTCTAGTGAGATATTTACCACTCAACGAAAGAGAAACCCCTCTCTTTATAAGAGGACTTTGGTGTTACTCCTAGCCCAAGCCTCCCAAATTTCTGCTCCCTCCTAAACAACAATTCCATTCCTCCCTTTATTTTAAGATGCTTTTGAAGTAATAAAGATGGGTTTATGTTGGATTCTTTAATGTTCAAGTACACAGACAGACTGAACGAAAGCAGCCCAAGCGTTGCCTAATGGAGGGTCTGTTCTAATAGGCTGATAAAGGTGATTTGCAATTTAAGCAATAGCTTCTCTGCTGAGAGAGAACAGGCTTTTATAGGCTATTGGCTCCATTGGAGAGTGCCCATAAATTAATATTAAAACCCATTTGAAAAGTAAGTTCTTACTTTATGTCATGTTTACAAATTGTGATATTTATCAGCAAAACAGAGAAGTATTTATTGCAACGTGAATGTATAGAGCTTGTGAGGTATAAATAATCGTCACATATTTACAGCTTACATATTAAACAAACTTTATCATTATTTCCCTTTATGACTGTGGTGAGAATATTTAAGGTGCAATATATTAGATGTACAATGAGTAATTAAATGATACAATGGATAAAAAGTATTTTTTATATTTTTTGACCCTTAATACGTTTTAGACCAATTCTTGCTGCAATGATTAACTGGATAATGGTGATGATGCTGGTGGTGGTGGTGGTGGTGGTGGAATCTAGGCTTTGGGCAAACAGTTAACCAGCTCACCTAAAAACTTAAAGTTTAATCGTTCAAGTCTACCCAGAGACGCCTCTGCCAAAAGGCATGAGTATCTCTTTTTGAAAAATGAGGCATTGAAGGACCTCTGAAAGAGAGTTCTACTTTGACAGCAAGCATGGAGTTTCCATGAGTTACCATCAACTGTATAACAAGCCTTTGTTTATTTTATGACAATGATGAAACTTGGAGGGAGAGGCTCTAAATAGAACACCTACCCATATAAATATGCTCTCTCTCTCTCTCTCCCTCTCCCCCCCCACCACACACACACACACACACACACACACACACACATGCATGCACGCACGCACTCACACGCAATAATGATTTGAGACCTGAGCTTCCTGTGTCAGAGCAGAGTTAAACAGCACCAGCTTGTATCCTCACAGTAGTTTTCTTGCTGAAAAATGAGGAGCCAAAGACTGCACAGCTGGAAAAAGGGAGAATTTTGAATTACACCGGAATTCTCACATTTTAGAACGTCGGTGTATTTGTACGGACCATCAGGATCCACTTTTTGCTCTATCATTTTCTACAAATATTTCACTTCTGAGTCCTGATCATATTTCATCAAGTGTAACATACTTTACAATAAGTTTAAGAGCATGCTCATTGCGGATATGTGTCTAAGAAGCTGGCAGAGATGGTGATTAGCTACATTGTCATCCTTTTCCTACCTGAAGGGTGCAGTCACTCCTACTGCTCCTGTAGGAGGTGATTCTGAGAGCAAGTTCACTTTCCAAGGATGACTTGATCTTTGTAAATGGACATCCGGGGTACGAACAAACCTCAAAGCTATGGCAGGTTCAATTCCAGCCACCACCCTGGAGCAAACACTGAAGTAAAGAGGGCCACATGAATATGATGACTTCCCAGTATGTATAAAAGTTATGTTTGCACTATATAATAGTTTCTAGGAGCTCTGGTGATGCTGTGGGCCAGTGGTTGGGCTGCTTATCTCCACGTTGTCAGTACAAAGCCTCCAGCCACTCTACCAGAGAAAGAGGAGGCTCTCTGCTCCTATGAAGACTTCTTCTAGTTTTTAATATTTCCTTCCTTGTCGATGAAGGTTTTTTTCTGCTGTTTCTTTTGCTGTTCTTGCTAGGCTTTCTGTTGTTTGCTTGCTTGCATTTTAATGTTTTTCTGCATGTGAAATCCAGGATAGGCAAATATATACAGTTGTTGAATGAATGGTCCCTCAGGGACGGGGAAGTTTAAGGGGCAATGGGGAGCTAAGAACAACGAGTAGAAAACAAACCACACTACAACGTAACTGCACAGCTGTGGAACCTGAAGACAGGTGGCTCTGAGTCAGAATGCACTCGCAGCGATAACTTCAGGTGTGGGGGTGGATAGTCTATTTCATGGGCTATGACAAAGTTTGAGATCACGTGAGAGTGACTAAAATGTGAGGAAGAGACAGGCCTGATCCACCTGGGTTGCTGAAAACCTTCATTTGTAAGCCAACGCAGTCTGCTCAGCCCAATGCAAGGAAGGCGGCCTGTATTGTCGGATTCCGGGAGCCAGCTGGGAGGTCAGCAGCTCTTCTCCACTCAGAGCTCCAGGCATGTGTACTTCAACTACAAACAAAAGGACTTAGGAACGTGGTCTGCCTCTTTCTTCTACTGGGATCGTTCTCCACATTATTTATTGGGCAACCAGATCGTTTATTTTTCCTGCATCCTTCTCTGGATACAGTGTGAGCGAGTGTCAGCTGACTCCGCATGCTTTGAACCAGAGAAAGTGTCTCTCTATGAGTAGAAAGCTGAGACCTAAATCTCCTAGGGCCATGAATAGTGGAGGCTTGCCTTCATCAATCTCTTCCCCTGGTTTATTGCACAGAGAGATTTTTCACTGGGAGTGACTTTCCCCAGAAATTTCAAAGATCTGTACATTTCTCTAGGGCAAGAGACTCATTCGGGGACAGACTAGTTCATTATTTTTCTCTATTTCCCTTTCTTCTGCAAATTCTGAAACAAAAGCTTCTACAGTTAAGATCCAGCATGCTGCATTGCCCTGTGAGTTATAATTCTGTTACAAATATCAGCCCCCATCCACAATACATGCTCTTGTTTTCAAACTCAAGCCAATAGAAGGAAAGATGGGGGGAGAGGTGGGCATATCATAGGGCAGAAGAACTTTAACCAGTTGCTTTCAAGTTGACTCGGTCATAATAACTCCCCTGGGGGTCAGAGTGGATTGGTACCCCATATTTACTTAAGGGCTGATTTTTCAAAAAAAAAAACCAAACAACATTGTTGGACCTTTCTTCTGTGGTACTCCTGGCTAACTCAATGAACTAGAATTACTGAGATGCCAAATCGTGATTCAAGGTACCAATTCACCAACTGATTAATGGACACAGGCTAATGTAGAAAATGTACAGGAAACCTAGTTTCCATCAGGTGCCTAGAACTGATAAGTGTCCCTGATTGTCCTGTGTGAGCAGTGCTTCAAAGTGATGAGACCTCCACCCCAAACAACATCACACCTGTTCCGAGAGCCTTTGATAATTACCTCGTGGAAGGGCATCTCGCACAGATCTACGGATTTGTTTTACTTATGATAATTGCGATTAAAATAAAATTAATCAAAACATGCTCTGTAAATGCCCCTAAACATATTTAGGTTTGGACATTGCCATTAAACAGATGAGAACATAATGAAGTGTGCTTTCAGCATAATTGTCATTAACATAGCTAATTGATAATATTCATTAAAACTGTAAGTGAATAACTATTTACTTGCTATACAATCATTCCCACTCAGACCAGAGAAGGTGTTGGTGAAATAGAATCAAAAAATGAAAATGGGAGAATTACAAGTTTGTGAAAATGGGGATTATAGAAACAAACTAATTACTTTAGGGCATCTTTAGCCTAAGAAGGTGGCTTCCAAGAAGTATACACTTTCACCTTTCCCAATCTTTATTATCAATGTTGTTTGGTGCATGGGAGTTGGTTCTGCCTCCTATTTTGCCCCTAAGTTGAGCAAAACAAACACTCCCCCGTCTAGTCCCTCTCACAGTGATTGCCACACCTGTGCCTATTGCTGCAGCCACTACGTCACTCCATCTCACTGAGGATCTCCCTCGTTGACCCTCTAATTTCCCAAGCATGATGCCCTTCTCCGGGGACTGGTCCTTCCTAATAACATGTCCAAACTGAGTGAGACGAAGTCTCACCATTCTTGCTCCTAAGGATCATTGTGGCTTAGTTCTTCTAACATAAAGTTGTTCATTCTTCTGGTGGTCCATGGTATAGGCAATATTCTTTCGTGCGCTAGGCATAATTTTCATTTTAAAATTGAGTATGAGGATGCAAATAGAATTCATTCCAAATTTGAGCCCCATGTAGAGAAAAATAATTTTTAGCAGGATGCGAATTGTCCAACTGTTGCATGGGCTCTTCCACAGAGGGCGCATCATTTCACGCCCCATTGTCTCTGTTTCCTGACACACAAATGGAAGATCGGGTCTTTAAAAGTTTTAAATCTAGTTACTTAGGTTTTAAATAGAATGTATGCTAAGAGTAAACCAGACTACAGGACAAATAGTATAAGCAAAGCACAGATTTATCTACTGTGAGACCAGAAAAGTTACATGGTGCCCAGTCATCACTATCAGCTATTCTAATCAGGGACAAACCATAGAGACCCATAGGGAACAGAAGCTCACATTCTTAAACAAACAAATAAAAACAAAACAGAAACATGAAACAAGCAAACAAACAATAGACCTACTACACTGATTGAAACTGGAGGATTTCCCAAAGATATTGCCCGAGATACTCTTCCAATCTTGAACAAGAACTAATCCCTGAGATCACAGTTTTGCTTAATAGCAAATGGCCTTAAAAAAAAGAATGTCTCCCATAAGTACTGTGCTCATTCAAAATAATCCCCTATGAGTCTAAAGGTGAACAGGTACTTTTAAAACAGTGATGAGAATGTAAAGGAATGGAGAAACTAGAATAGAAATGAAAAAAAAAAAGCAGTATAAAAATACTGAGAATGTTCAGGACTTGTAAACAATGTAAAAATGTCCCAGAACAAAGTGTATAGAAATAATTGAATAGGAACCTAAAGTCCTGCTTCAACCTTCTCTGAAAACAAACTAATATTAGTAAAGAACAACAACAAAATTTTATCTGCCTGTTTTGACATGCATAAAGTCATGCTGGCAAAGTTTTAAAATATATAAATAATGAGAAAATGTTATATTATGTAAATTTAAGGGTTTGTATGATTGAAAGGTGTCAAAACATTAAAGAGAAAACTTCATTATTAGTACATAAGTCTGGGAATTCTATTTGCACAAGCAATAAAATAATCAGTTATATAAATTTATAAAATATATTTATAAGATAAAATATTTTGTCCAGTCTTTATTTCAGTAAAACAAATCAAGATATTATGATCAAGAATTTAATAAAATCCTCCCCTCGCCCCACTGGCATGATCCCAATTCTACCTTACAAATCTGGCTAGACCAGGGGATGTACACTGGTACAGATAGGAACTGGAAACACACAGAATCCAGGGCGGATGATCCCTTCAGGACCAGTGGTGAGGGTGGCAATGCCAGGAGGGTTCAGGGAGGGTGGAGTGGAAAGGGGGAACTGGTTACAGGGATCTACATAGAACCTCCTCCCTGAGAGACAACAGAAAAGTGGGTGAAGGGAGACGTTGGATAGTGTAAGATATGACACAATAATAATTTATAAATTATCAAGGGCACATGAGGGAGGGGGAAGTGGGGAGGGAGGGAGAAATGAGGAGCTGATGCCAGGGGCTTAAGTGGGGAGCAAATGTTTTGAGAATGATGAGGGCAATGAATGTACAAATGTGCTTGACACAATTGATGTATGTATGGATTGTGATAAGAGTTGTATGTGCAGCTAATAAATGATTTTTAAAAAAAGAAGTTACAGACAAGAAAAAATATTTTGAATCCTATTGGATGAGGTAAAAGAATAAAGGGGCTAGACCAGAACATGTACATGGGTACAGATAAGACCTCTCAACACAAGGAAATCAGGACAGATAAACCCCCCAGGACCAATAATGAAAGTGGTGATACCAGGAGGGTAAAGGGAAGGTGTGTGTGTGTGTGGGGGGGGGAGAATAGGGCAACCGATCGCAATGATTTACATATAACTCCCACCCAGGGTGGTGGAGAACAGAAAAGTGGGTGAAAGGAGGCAGCGGTCGGTGCAAGACTATATATATATCAAGGGGGAGAGAGGGAGCATCATGGGGGAGGGGGAAATGAGCTCATACCCCACCGCTCAAGTCAAAAATGATGATGGAAACATGTATAAATGTGCTTAACAAAATGGAAGTATGTATGGATTGTGATAAGAGCTGTAAAAGCACCCAATAAAATGATTTAAAAGAAGAGATACAATGCAACTCTTCAAAGTAAATTAGATTAAGTATATTATAAAAATAAAGTTAGATGATTTACTTTTTATGCTTTTGAAAGTTCTTCTTTATTTTCCATGATATCCTAAAAATTTTAATGAAATAGAAATAGAAATCAATCAACATGTAAATTTGATTCCAAAGTATTTACATAAAACAAAACCATTTTGACAAGTGCATGGTGTGTGTTTATTCCCCTCATAGGGATGGTCCTGAACCATGGATGCAGAACGTACAGCCCCTCCACCTGGACCTTAGCCACCGTTGTCTTAGCTAAGGTGTGTGTGAGTTGTGGGAGAGGTAGCTGGGTGGTTACCTTTGAGAAGGAAGTGTGTTCAAAAGGCAGAAGGAATTTTTCTCTCTTTGACAGAAAATGGGCATTAAGAACTCAAAACACAAAATTGTTTCACAGCAGAAAATGGAAGAGTTTCTGTAGAAAACGTCTAATTTTTAGTTGTAGTGAGATACACACACACATTTCCTACCTATATGCCCAAAAGAAAGACAACACTTCCCTGTCTTGTGCCATCCCACAATGGTTCCTATACTCAGCCCATTGTTGTAGCCAGTGTCAGTCTTCTCCTTGAGAACTTTCCTCTTTTTTGCTGACACCCCCCCCCACCCACACACACACACACTTTACCAAGCACGATCTCCAGGGACTGGTTTCTCCTGACAATGGGTCCAATGTATATAAGACAAAGTCTCGTATAATTGCCTTTAAGGAGCACTCTGGTTGTATAAGTTCTAAATGAACGCAGTCAAGTGTTTTGGAAGTCCCATTCTTCACAAGATTATCCACAGTTTGGTATGATTCACTCAGTGAATGCCTTGGCATAGTCAATAAAACACAAGTAAACATCCTTCTGATATTCCCTGCTTTCGGCCAAGAGCCATCTGACATCAGCAATGCTATCCCTTGTTCCATGCCCTCTTCTGAATATGGCCTGAACCTTTGGCAGCTCCCTGTCAATGTGCCCCTGCAACTGTGGTTAAATGATCTTCAACCAAAAAAATTGATTTACCTGTGATATCAATTATATTATTCTAGAATTTGAGCATTCTATCGGGTCACCTTTGTTTGGAATGGATACTAATATGGATCGCTTCCAGTCAATTGGCCCAGGAGCTGTCTTCCAAATGTCTAGGCATGGAAGAGTCATTTCTTCCATTGTTCCATCACCTAGTTGAAACATTTAAATTGGGACTTGATTTTAGCTAATGCTTTCAGTGCAGCTTGAATTTCTCCGTGTAGCACCATTGGTTCTTGTTAATATGTTGCCACCAAAATGGTGGAATATCAGCTAGTTTATTTTGGTACAATGACTCTGTGTACTTTTTCCCATCTACTTTGAATGTTTCCTGTATCAGTCAATATTTTCCCCATAAGGCCTTTCAATATTGCAACTCAAGGCTTGAATATTTTCTTGAGTTCTTTCCATTTAAGTTATGCTGAATGTGTTCTTATTTTGGGTTTGCCAACGCTAGGCGTTTGTAGATTTTATTATAATCTCCTTGAGCTGTCTTTTGAAATGTTCTACTCAGCTCTTTGACTTCATCATTTCTTCCACTTGCTTTCGCTACTATCTGAGTAAGAGTGAGTTTTAGAATTTCTTTTGACCTCCACTGTGATCTTTCTTTTCTTTTTAATGACCCTGTGCTTTCTTTGTGAAAGATGGTCTTGGTGTCCTCCCATAGCTCATCATGTTTTCTGTCATCGCTATTGAATGCAGGAAATGTGTTCTTGAGATGGTCTCAAAATTCAAGTGGAATAGATGCAAGGTTGTACTTTAGCTCTCTTGGACTTGTTTTAATTTTCTTCAGCTTTAACCTGACCTTACATATGTGCAATTGATGGTCTGTTAGCTGCTGATATTGAGCTTCTTCAATGTATCTTGACACAGTTGTAGTCACTTTAATTTTTGTGTATTCCATCTGAAGGTGGAGTGTATTGTTGAAAAAAGGTATTTGCTATCAACAATTCATTGATCTTGCAAAATTCTTTCATGTGATCTCCAGCTTTGTTTCTAGCACCAAGACCATATTTTCCAACGATCATTTCTTACACTTTGTTTCTAACTTTTGCATTCCAATCACCAATAATTATCAATGCATCTTGATTGAAAGCTTGATCAATTTCTGACTGAAGCAGTCGGTAGAATTCTTCAATTTCTTCATTACTAGTTTTTGTTGGTTTCATACATTTGAATAATAGTTGTATTGATTGGATTTCCTTCAAGGCAGGTAGATAGAATCATATCACAGGCAACATTGGACTTCAAGATGGATTTTGAAATGTCCTTTTTGGCAATGAATGCAAAGCCATTCCTCTTGCTGGTGTTATTCCTGGGATAGTAAACTATATGATTTTCTGATTTAAACTGGCAATCCCAGTCCATTTCAGTTCACTAATGCCTCAGATATTGATATTTATGCTTTCCATTTTATTTTCACCACTTCCAATTTTCCTATATTCATACTTTGTACAATCAAAGCTCCTATTATTACCACCTTTTTCAGCTATTTCTTCTTACCTGGAGTCGTGTCCTATCAGTAAATGAAGATCTAAAAGTTTCCACCCACACAGGCTTTACCCACCTACTTCAGCATGGTCGGTTCACCTATGAGAAAGAAACTTCCACTCCGTCCCATTCCAAGAGGCTTCAAACCCAAGGGTCTGTCCTCCAGCACTCTCCTGGGCAATGTTCTGCTTCCACTCTTTAGGCCTTCAGTGTCTGAGCATGTGTCCAAGCTGGGCATGACGTTTTCAGTGGCTACTTCTTCTGAAATGGGCATGATTCCCTTGTCATTGTCTATTCTTAGTCTGGAAGCCACACCGAAAACTATTATATATGTCCACATACATACACATACACACACACACACACACACACACACACACACACACACACATAGATGCATACATATATGTACACATATACCCTGTCTAATAGGGTTGCTTTGAGCCAGCAGAGACTTGAGGACAGTGAGGTTAGTTATCCCACCATCATCAGGTGGATTCTGATTCATAGGGGCTCTAGCTAGGGCTTCTGAGACTGTAAGTCTTTTTTTAAATTTAATTTTATTTATTTATTTTTAATAGTTTTATTAGGGGCTCATACAACTCTTATCATAACCCATACATACATCAATTGTAAATCTTTTAGAAGCAGATAGCCTCACCTTATCTTACCTAGTAACCGATACCTTTGAACGGACAATTTTTGTAAGAAGTCCAACAGATGACTCACAGCAACACCATGGTGCCCGCGTGCATGCGCGCGCGCACACACACACACACACACTAGTGTGGTAAAAGATATATAACACACGATTTCCACTTTAACCTTTTTAAGTATACAATTCAGTGACATGATTTGCATTCACCATATTTTGCCGCCATCACCAATATTCCCAGCAGTGTTTTCATCATTTTGAGCATACCCATAAGAATGGAATCGGTGGACCAGCCCTAATGGCGTAGTAGTCTCAAGTTGATCTACAATCCCAATGGTCAGCAGCTCAAAGCCACCAGCAGCTCCACTGGAAAACGACTGGGCTTTCTACTCCCATAAACAGTTACAGTCTCAGAAAACCACAGGGAGTCTCTATGAGTCAGTATTGACTTGATGGCAAAGGATTTGGTTGGTTTCTTGCAATTCTGTGCCTAGCATTTTGAAAAACTGACTAGTTTTTTTTTCACAGCAGCTCCTACACTATTTTCATCTCCACTCGGAATAGGCAAGGGTCTCAATTTCTCCATGTCCTTGCCAACACTTGTGAATTCATGTATTATCTGATAATACTTACTCTAGGGAGGATGCTGCTGTAGCACATGGTGGTTGGGTTGCATTTCTCTAACAATGAATGGCACCAAAGTCTCCTTGTGCTCATCAGTCATTTGCATATCGTTCTTAGATTGGGGGGTGTTCTTGTTGCACTTGTGGAGCGCTAGCAATTCTGTATATTTTCTCTATCGCACACGCTAACCAGATACAGTTACAGAGCACATGCCCTCATTCTGCAGGGGATCAGGTCTCCACTTTCTTGATGAAGTCCTTTGATGTAAAAAAGTTTAAAATTTGGTAACATTCCACTTATCTATTTTATTTTTGTTCTTGTTGTTGCTTGTGCTTTTTGGTTTCACATCACAGCTAAGATGCCATTGTAAAAGAAAACAACTCATGAAATTATATATATATATAATCTTAGTATATTAAAGCAGATCATTTCAAATACATTTAACATTTGCAGATTATTTAGTTACTATTGGAACAGTGGAGGGAAAAGTGGGGCAACAATTTGGAATAAAAAGGCATGGGTTCCAAGCACACAATAAAACAAATTTCAGAAAGATTTAACACCCACATACTGGAAAATAAACCAATAACGTTGCTAGAAGTATTACAACTAAATGTTCATATCAGATTGTGGTAATAAAAGAATTTGGGGACTAATTTCAAAATAAAACTTAAAGCAAAATAATAGAAATTAAAAGTTTTTCATTTTCAATTATTTTAAAATATTGTAACTATATGTCAAATGACATATATAATGTAGGTAAAAGGTATTCATTTTTTAATTAAAAGATGATTATACTGGTGTTTTTTACAAGTCTTATAACAATCCATACATCAATTGTACCAAGCATATTTGCACATATGTTTCTATCATTCTTTTCTAGACATTTACTTTCTATCGAGTCCTTGATATCAGTTCCTCGCCCCCTTCCGGTGACCCCTTGATAAGTTTTAAATTATAATTTATTCAAATTTTACACCGACTGCTGTCTCCCTTCTCCCATGGTTTCTGTTATTCATCCCCCTGGAGGGGGTTGTGTATGGTTATGTGTTGATCATTAAGATCATTTTTTGCTTCCTCCCCTCCTCTGCCCACCTTCTCTCTACCCTTCCTATTCCTGAATTCCATGTGTCATGAGCTCTTATCTCTTATCTATACCTGTGTACATGCTCCGGTCTAGTCCAGAGTGAGAGGCAACAATGGGGTCATGATAGAGAGGGGTGAGGAAGCCTTAAGAAACCAGAGGAATATTGTGTGTCTCATTGGTGCTTTACTGTGCCCCAGTTGACTCATATTTCCCTATGGCCCCTCTGTGGAAGGATGTCCCATTGTCTACAGATGGCATTTTGGTCTCTGCTCCAACCCCTCTCATTCTCAACAACATGTATTTTTTGTTGGTTTGTTATGGGTCTTCTGATGCCTGTTACCCAGTCCCAATAGCACCTCATGACCGCACAGGGTGGTGTGCATCTTCCATATGGGTTTGTTGCTTCTTTGCTAAATGGCTGCTTGTTTAACTGCAAGCCTTTAAGACCCCAAACACTATATCTTCTAATTGCCAGGTACCATCAGCTTTCTTCAGGACATTTGCTTATGCACCCATTTTGTCTTCAGTGATTATGCTGTGAGAGTGAGCATCACAGGATGCCAGTTTGTTAGAACAAAGTGTTCTTGTATTGAGGGAGGGTATGAGCAAAGGCCTGAAGT
>NW_022109491.1:2284888-2290615 GCF_000313985.2 Echinops telfairi
TGCACTGAAAGCAAAGGTCTGTTTGTTCAAATGTGGACGTGCAGACACAGCTCTCTCACAGTCAGATTGACTTTTGTGCTTTAATGTTATTGAAAACATCAGGTGCTTAGCCTTGGGAAAAATATTTGCCAGACAAACAAGAACAAGGATGGGGGGCGCTATTTTGAGCAATAGTACGTTCTCGCTTAACAGTGTATAAAAGCTTCCTGGAAAATAAACTCGGGGCTGCAGTCTTGAATTGCAGTCCTCCTGGCCCCAGCTTTTTTGTGTCTGTCTTTTCTTAAGTCCTCACCCCCTCAATCGAGTCCCCGTTGCCGGCGGGCTCCGGCACTACCCCAACATCATGCTAACTCTACTTCTGCCTCTTAGTAACTCATCTCAACTAGATTGCTGTTGCTCCAACACCCCAGCATCTCTACATCCTTGTTGATTTTAATTCCCTAGTTGTTCCCTGTCTATGGTGTAGTTTGCTCACTGCTCTCTTCCCTGATCTCTTTCTCACCACAAGTCCCTGTGGACCATTGATCCCATTGCTTTCCCCTGGAGCTTGCTTCCCCTGCCTATGTTGCATCAGTAGGCAAACCAACAATAATATGACCCAAACACAAAGAAAAAAAAAGGCTTGAAAGGATTAAAAGGAAACCAAAAACCACCACCAAAAAAACCATACATAATTCCAGGTCTGTCTGCTGACCTTTATGACTATCTCCCCACCAGTCCTGGGAGAATTCTGGTAGCTTCCCCTCCTAGCCTGAAGTCCATTTGGGGGTCTCTTTAAGGGCTTTCTGGCTTGGCTTTGCTCCCATTGCTGATCTGTTATGTTCCCTTCTTGATTCGCCCCACTGTGGGGGGTAGGGGGTGTCCCCAGTATTGTCCTCTGTCACAGTATTCTCCAATAAGGGGACAACATCAACATGTCTTGAACTGTTATTGCCCCTACTGTGCTCTCTGTGCCTTAGCAGCTCCTTGCAGGGATGTTGTCCCCCAAGTTTGGTGTGCTGATACGGGGTCTAGACCCTCCCTTTCTTTTTCCTTCGTGGGTTGCATTTGTGTGAGCATGGTATGCCCATACCTCTCCTCGACCTGTAGGTTTAGTGTTGTTCTCTGTCACACATACTTCTAGGGAGGGGTTAGTTTGGCTCTGATTGAGAGCGGCCATGTACCCGAATATTTTCATGCATTTCTCCAAGTGCTTACATTGCTCTCATGGTTTGGTGCCTCGTGGTGTGCATGGTGTGGTCTGTATGCACACTCCCAATTCTGTGGAAACATAACCAATACTCTGCCCTGGCGGGGGTTAGTGCCCTGCTCCCCTTATGCCATCATCTCCATGCCCGGATTTTCTCTCCCCCTTTCCCCTTCTTTGTGTTGGATTGACATGTACCTCCTGGGGTTTGGTCTGACTTCCACTACACTGACTGTACCTCAACCCATATAGTG
The DNA here is from genome assembly GCF_000313985.2 of Echinops telfairi. NCBI lineage: Eukaryota > Metazoa > Chordata > Mammalia > Afrosoricida > Tenrecidae > Echinops > Echinops telfairi. The sequence continues at coordinate 2,286,329 of NW_022109491.1, forward strand.
TGAGATACGTGGCTTGTCTTCTATACCTACTGTGCTGATTATGGTTACCTGAGGGACTCATGTTGTACTTGTCCTTTGCTGATTGGCTGACTTTGCTTAGCATAATTTCCTCCAACTCTTCCCACGAAACAACATGCTTCATGTGATCATCAGTGCTTTTGAATGATGCATAGTACTCCATTGGGTGTATGTGCCAGAGTTTACTAATGCACTCATCTATTGATGGAAATTTAGTTTGTTTCCAATTCTTTGGGATTGTGAATTGTGCTGCAATAAACACTGAAGCACAAACAACTGGTTGTGGTTCATTTCTTACCTCTTCTGGGTATATGCCCAATAGAGGGATAGCTGGGTCATAAAGTTGATCAATTTCCATTTGCTTGAAATATCACCAGATCACTTTCCACAGAGGCTGTAAATATATCCATGACCACCAGCAATAGAGGAGAGTTCCTATCTTGCCACATCCCTTCAAATATTTGTTGCTCTCTGGTTTTCTGATTTGGGCTAACCTCAAGGGTGTTAGGTGGTATCTCATGGTTGTTTTAATTTGCATTTCTCTGATGGCTAATGATTGGGAACATTTTCTCATATGTTTATTGGCCATTCTGGTCTCCTCCCTAATGTAACTCCTTTTCAGGTATTTTTCCCACTTCCTCAGGGGGGTTAGCTCTTTTCCTCTTTTTGCAGGATAGGAGGGTATTGTAGATTTTAGTAATAAGTCTTTTGTCTGTTGTTCCATTGCTAAAAATCCTCTCCCCATCTGTGGGTCCTCTTGTTACCATTTTGGTGAAGTATGCACACAGGGGTTTTATCCTTAGTACATCCCACTTGTCAATTTCAGGTGTCTGTGTGAGTAACATGAAGCATATTCTTAATGTGAAATTTTAATTCGTTTAGAATACATCTTATTTTCTGGGTTAGGAAGAGGTACAAAAAGACACCAATAAACAATTTAACAAAAACATATAATTGTCTGATATACAAATGTCTTAGGAAGAAGTTGTTCAGCCTAAATAGCAAGAAGAAACAATGTGGAACTAAGATTAAAACAAATTATGTACTTTGGCAAATTCTTTAAAAATGGCATGAAACAAAGATCCAAAACATCAAATACACTTGTAATAGAAACTCCAGGTGTCTAGAGAAAAGGAGGCAGACAGGAAATAACAAAAGAGAACTTTGAATAAAATGTCTAAACTCAACAACAGCAGAAATAACATTCTAGTCTTCAGATCTAAAATATTACTATTCCTCCTCCTCTTCCTCTTCTTTTAAAATTTGTAATCAGACTCATGTAAATAGTGTTTCCTGAGTTAGACTGATTAAAGATTTGTTTAGTTTAGTTTTGATTTGGGGGGAGTGTGTTAAGACATTATTCCATGAAGCTACTGAGCAAGAACAGACATGGTGTACTCATGGAAGCAGCAGTCAAGTCATCAAACCACATACTACATTAGGTCAATCTGCTGCACAAGAACTCTTTAATTTATTGGAAAGCAAGAAGGTTACTTTGAGGACTAAGTTACGCCCGGACCAAACCATGGTCTTTTCAATAGCCTCATATACATATGAAAGTTGGACACTGAATAAGAAAGACTGAAAAGAATCAATGTATTTGAACTTGGTGTTAGCAAATAATATTGGAAAGGGGTGCCAAAGAACAAATGGATCTGTCTTGGAAGAAATTCAGCCAGAATGTTCCATAAAGACAAGGATGGTGAGACTTCATCTTAAATATTTTGACATGCTATCGGGAAAGACCAGTCCCCGGAGAAGACCATCATGCTTGGTAAAGTGGAGGGGCTGTGAAAAAGAGGAAGACCCTCGATGAGATGAATTGACACACGGTGTCTGTAACAATGAGCTCTAACATAAAAGCAATCGTGAGGACTGCACAGGACAGGGCAGAGCTTCCTTCTGTGGTGCAGGGGATCACTATGAGTAGAGACTTACCTGACTGCATCTAACCCCAACATACCCTATTACAACAAAGTTCATGTGAAAAGAGGCTCCTGTGAGCTAGTGACAGGATGCAGCAGTGGGGCGCAGCTACCCTATCCCCTTAGCTGAAGGATGATGCTCTTCTACCTTGGAAGGTCACCCTCTTTAACCCAATAGGAATGACACACCTGGAACAGTGGGGCAAGGGGGGGAGAAGGGGGGTGGGCGTGGAGTGGACACCTGGTTAGTTCAGTGGAATCAATGTTGGAGATAACGTTTACATTTCCTATGACTCTTCACTCTGCTGAATATGCCTACCACTTCGATGTTTCAATGATTTGGCATTTTCAGCCTTCATTTGGTGAAAGTCATACACCAAAAGGAAAACAGCAGCGAGAGCATGTAAATATGATGATGGGAGTGCCTGAAAGTCAAAGGTTGAATCTTTACCGCCATTAAAAATAGATATCCCCTTACACGCTCCTCCATAGGCCATTATCCACCATCAAGGTCTGTTCACTTTCTTTTCAAGATGCAATAAATCTCCCCATGTAGAAAGCATACATGCATAAGAATAAAGAAAAAAAGTCATACAAAAACCATTAAGCATGTTTACTTCTGGGTCTTGGAATCTTAAGTAAAATGTGTATTCATTGTACCTTTCTGCCTTTCCCAGAGTCACCACCATATGCACACACTACCTTGTAATCAGAGTAGAAAATAAAATAAATGCTTTTTTTTTTTTTTTTGGTGAAAGCACACCAGCTCATATCTATTAGCCGCTTGCACCCAAGTTTTCCCTTAACTGTTATGCTATAATATTAGAGCTATTTGTTAACAGCATTTCATTGTGAAAAGAACACACGAATCGGCATTTAATTGCATAAGGGATTTGTACTGAGACCATTTTAATAAATCAAGCTTGGAACATCTGCAAACATTTGTACCTAAACTATATATTTGAAAGAACAACAACCCCAAAAATACTTGAGTCAAAATGAAGATGAAATGTTTCAACACAAAACCTGCTGCCAAAACCACAGTAGAAAGTCACTGTTGTTTTATACACAATTCTGATTTGTTTAATGAAATATCACTTGTCTTGATGTGAAATGGCAAAGCTTTCCAAACAGAAAAACAAAGTTGTTTTTGTAATACATACTTAATGAGAAAAATCACATAAAGGAAGGAGGATAATATCAGATGCAGTGCTCTTAGGTTTTCTTATTTCAAGAGTGCTTTTCTCTCCAAACAAAAGCACATTGTTACAATTCAACCAGAACAACACAACCAGAACACCCCAGCACCGTGGAGCTGGAACCACCATGCAATCCCCGTGGGTGAAGGACACTATCACCTGTAAGCGACTGCAAACAAGTCAGTGGCCACCTGGTTCCATGAAGTTGACTTGACAAATCAAGGTCAATAGCTTTATTCTCATAAGTATTAAACTACATGTGACTTTTAAAACATATGATGCTCTTATTTTATTATTCTTATTTCCAGTTTGGTTCACTGAAAATCTATTGAATAAACTAAAAGAAACACATTTATGATCAAGAGAATGGCAATTTGGGTGGGCGACTGTGGGAGTTACATAATCTGGTGTCAAGTTGGGACTTGAGAGGATTAAGAGTGAAGGGGTGGTGTCTAGTCTGTCAATCAGGTCATAGCCAACGAGGCCTCTATGTGGGCGTGGCCTTCTCCTGAGAATTCTGGGAACTCCTGTAATTTCCTCCTTGGAGGCAAGAGACACATTGCTCTCTGCTCACGTCTTGTGAGACATCCCTGAGGAGAAGCCACATGGACCTACCCAGATGCATCCTGGAGGCTGGAGAAGCCACGTGGACCCCTGGCAGCACTGAGATGGTTATAATGCCACTGGATCCAAAGACTTTCTACCCCCTGGCCTGTGTTCATCCTGAATTTGGTGTCATTGCACGTATTTTATGAGTCTGAAGAGGACTTTATAGATTGGTATCAGACATATGGGCTAATATCAGACTTATGGGCTTGGACTGGACCTAGTTGGGATGCTTTCTTAATGTACAACTACCCTTTATATAACAGCCTCTCATATACACCCATGCATGTTTATTAATGTGTTTCTCTAGTCTACCTGGACTAACACAGCAACAAACAGTGCATCAATATGACTTTTATCCTTACTCCCAATGACTTGATTGTGATGAATTTATGGTGCCAATAGAGCAAGGTTTAAAGCATAATGGTGTTTCTCAAAGTTCAATGCCAAGTCACTGTGTTGATTGTTGGTAGGTGGCAGTGAAACAGTTCCAACTCATAGCAACCCTAAGAGCTCAACAGAAGGAAACATCAGCCGGT
>NW_022109491.1:2291053-2317603 GCF_000313985.2 Echinops telfairi
ACACTGTGATATAGTCATACAATGGAACATTACTTTCTCTATAAATACGTGAGTGCCAATGCAGGCTGGGCATCAAGGAGGTTTGACATGATGGTAAGTGAAAGGCAGCAGACTCGTGATCACACACTCGATGAGTCTGTTCATATGGTACATCCAGGAAAGGCAGATCCCTAGAGACTGACACCAGACTAGCAGTTGCCAGGAGCAAAGCAGATGAAGGGGAGTGACTGATAATGAAGAGGGAGGGTTTTTATAATTTTGTTTTCTAAAAGAAGGAATGATAAAAATATTCTGAAATTAGTGGTAATGGATCCTCAACCAAAAATATATACTAGAATTCAGTTGGATTGAACCCTCAAAAAGGTATTTTCTCTGGAATGTAAATTATATTTCAATCAAAAAACAAAGAACAAAAGTACACTAATGCCTTATTAGAACACTTTTAAAAACACATCCCATGGGATCCCACGTGACATTGTGTGTAACACTGTACTACTACACTAACAAAGCAATAGAGCTCATAATCTGGGACATTTGAGAAATACAGAATTAAATATATTTCTTTTCTTTTTAATCAGTTTGTTAGAGGCTCTTACAGCTTTTATCACAATCCAGACATCCATCCAATGTGTCAAGCACCTTTGTACATATGTTGCCATCTCTTCCTGTGACCCTTCTGTGAGGGGATGGCCAATTGTCTATAGATGGGTTTTGCGTCTCCACCTCCCCTTCCCCCTCATTAACATCAATATGATTTTTCTGTTCTGGGTCTTGATGCCTGATACCTGATCCCATCAACAACTCATGATCACACAGGCTGGTGTGCTTCTTCCATATGGGCTTGGTTGCTTCTCAGCTAGATGGCTGATTGTTGATCTTCAAGCCTTTAAGACCCCAGATGCTATATCTGTTGATAGCTAGGCACCATCAGCTTTCTTCACATTTACTTATGCATGCATTTTGTCTTCAGCAGTTGTGTCAGGAAGGTGAGCATCACAGAATGCTGGCTTATTAGAACAAATTGTTCTTGCATTGAGGGAGTACTTGAGTAGAGGCCCAATGTCTATATTCTACCTTAATACTTAACATATAAACATATGTACATAAATATATTTATTTATCACTATATAAAAATATATTTACATAGGTACATGCCTGTATTCAGACCTCTATAAATGTCCTATGCCTCCTAGTTCCTTCCTCTATTTCCTTTTACTTTCCTCTTGTCCCATTATAATGTTCAACCTTCATTCAGCTTTCATTAATTCCTCTTGGCTACATTCCACTCGATTAAGCCCCACCAGGCAACCTACACCCTCCTCAACACAAATTTTAGATCACTTGTTGTTCACTTGACCCTGGGTTTGTTGGCTCCCCTTTTCCTTGTCCCTGCCTCCCCGTTTCCCATGCCCCACCAAGCAGCCGGTCCCATGAGAAAATATATTTCATTTTTGAAAGGATTCACACAGCCTTCATTAACTAATGTGCTTTTTGACTCTCCAGTTTCCCTTAATAAGTTTCCCCCTTTCTACACATGAAAATTATAAATGTGTGTATGATATGGTATAACAATTCCGTATCTAGAGCTTTATGTATATATGAGTGAAATTTATTACATAGATAAATAAACAGATATTACATGGTCACATCCAATGGTGTCCAGTTAATTATGATAAACAGTGAACTCTTAGGACAGAGTAGAATGCCTCATAGGGTTTCCACGGCTGCCACCTTTCTATAAGCAGCCTGGAACCCTTTTCCCAATAGTGCAGCTGGTGGGTTTGAACTCCTGACCTCTGAACAAAAGATCTGTGGATATTATTTTATCCAGCTTCCAAGATGGTGCATGATAGTTCTCACTGCTTGGTACATATGCCTGTGTGTGTGCCATATATGTACATATGCATGTATGTATACATATATAGCTGAATGAGGTTGAACGATTTAACCAGTAGTATGAAGATAGCACTATGCAGTATAACAAGCAAGATCATATCAGTAAAGATATTGTGGTTTTCACTTTATTCTTTTGGGACTATTTGTTCTGGAGGACACCAACTGCCATTTTTTTTATACGAATTTGATCCAGAGAAGAGGCTCTACTCACAAGGACTGCGAGCCCTTCCAGCGGCCAGTGAGAACTGAGCCTCTCATCAATAACTTTGTGCATGAGCCACTTTGAAGCAGATTCTCCACCGCCAGACAAGCTTTTAGTTGATTTCAGCCCATTGATAGCTCCTTCAAAAGGTATTTCTGAGGCAGAATCCCCAACTGAATGGGTCCTGGATTGATGAGCCACAAAACCTATTTGGAACTGCTAAATTTAAAGGTAAGCCATTTCACAGCAATATGCAACAAATATAGCTTCTTTCCTACCATTCATTAATCATAGCATTATTTGCAGTAGCAAAATTCTTTGAAAATCAAAATAGTTATACATATACAATATAAAAAATAATATACACAAATGAAATGAAATAAATAGCCATAAAATTTGAAACATCTCTATATGTAGACTGCAGTATTTGTAAGAGGAAGAAATGTGCAGAATAGTTTTGGTGGGTAATTTTATGTATGTACACAAACATGCACACACACATATACATACATGTGCTAGACTGCATTGTCCAGAGAAACAAAATCAGTAACACATGCACACAAAAGCACACACACATACATATATATGAAATAATTTTATATCAAGAAGGTATCCCAGTCCAGTCGAACTAAGTCCATGAAGTCCAGGGACTTGAAGCAAGCCAGAGCCTTTGCAGACTCACATAGTTACAGGCAGAGGAAACAGAAAAGTGAAAGCCCAGAGCAAGGAGATGACGAGTCAGTGGATACAGAATTGTGTCCAAGGTTGGTGGAAACAAGGTAGGACGCTGACAGCTCCCTGGGTTGAAGGCCCACATGGGGTTGCTCCGAGGCAGACACAGAATCCAAGTAAGCAGAAGTTAAAGGGCGCACAAGAGAGAGAGAAAGAGGGGGAGAGAGAGAGAGAGAGAAGTTCTCACTGTCTCTGTTATAACAAGACCACAGCCTAAAGGAGGCATCACCAGGCTGCCACCTGGTTGGACTCTACCCCTACCTCCACACAGATACCATTAAGTTGACATAAAATCTAACCACCACAGTATATATGTGTTTGTGTATGCACACTTATGCTTATGGATATGCATCTATTTTTGCATAGATTTGTGTATATGTGTGTGCACATGTGTGTGTATATATGCAGTTATATATGTGTCTATACAATTATAAATGCACACATATATTTACATATATTTGTATATACAGCTGACCATTGGAAATTAGTTTGAATAGCATAGACCCACTTATAGGTAGACTTGCCCTCCCTGTTGCTAGATTGGTGAGCTAGTGTTTCAAGTAATGGCTTTTTCTAAGTATCCAACTAAAATACCATGTGATACTAACATAGTGGTTCTCAACCTTCCTAATGCCTTGACCCTTTAATACAGTCCCTCATGTTGTGTTGACCCCCCAACCATAAAATTATTTGCGTTGCTACTTCCTCACTGTGAGTTTACTACTGTTATGAATTTAGTGACCTCTGTGAAAGGGTCGTTCAATGCCCCCCAAAGGAGTTGCGACCCACAGGTTGAGAACCACTGCGCTAACCATATCTGGTGACCAGTGTGATGAACTGCTCATGTGGATGTGATTGCCACCTCATGATGGACACTTAAAACACTGGAGATCACCATGCTGTCCAAATCTATGTTGCTCAAGGGCCAACTATAAATATTCATCTGTACAAGACAATTTCAAAAGGTTCATGGAAAAATAATGAAATTTTTCCCAAACGTTTTGAAGCTCCCTCTCTGTTTAATCTCTCTACTCTAGCGGGAAATATCTTAGTTTACCAACATTTGTGGGTGCCCATATAGGGGGTGGGAGACAGGTTTGAAGAGGAGACTTTTCGCTGTAATAAACATATTTATTACAGCTTTAACCTGGCAAAAATGCTCATTTTGTTTTTTAATTGTTCATCTTTGCTACTGGCATGAAGGCATGAGTCTTACATACAAACCCCACCACAAAAATAAAATATCATTGTACAAGTATTGTTTCAAAACCAGCACACTGGGAAATGGCCAACTATGGGTGGCAACTTGGGTTCTAGTGCTTCATTTAAGAAGTAAAGTCTGTGACCTTTCTGCCAAGGGTATTTGCATCCTACCCTGCTTGAACCAGTTTGGGACAGGTGAATTAAGTTAGACATCGAAATAGGTGATAATGACAGTGAGAGGGCTGATTTCCCTGCTGATTTCTAAATTATGCGTGTGCATGGGAGACACCGGGGAGACAGGACAAAATCAAAAAGCATGGGAAGCTTGTGAGTCAATTGCACCTTTAAATGGGTTTTTAACCCACACATATTCCAGGTAGCAGAGGGTAAAAGACATGCTGCTTTGAGGCTGAGAATACCATCTGCCCAAATCATTGGCTGGCTCTTAATTGTACAAGCAAACAAACACTGGGCAGCTTAAGACAAAAAACACACAAATGAAAACCTTCAACAAAGATCACAAAGATACCTGTGCCTGCTCTGAATGAGACCGGTGTCATGAAGTGAATGTGGATAAAGTCTGTGCCCAAAGCCCCAGAGGAACCCTATTGCCACTTAGCCATTCCATCTCACAGCAAAAATACAGGACAGAGTAGAACTGCCCCACGAGATTTCCAAGGCTACAGTCTTTATGGAAGCGGGTCTCTCTAGAGTAAAACAAAATCAGTAACATGCATAAGAATAAAGCATAATACTGATTTGATACAATCGATTGTGTACAATGTATAACTTGAAACTAAAAACTACTCAGACATGTAAAGATATAGGGCAATGATATCCATAATCCAGATTTTTTAAAAAGGATCAGAAACTGACATGGCGTGGAAACACATTTTGGATTTAGCGGATGAGGACTGTAATGTTATAAATATGCTTAAGCCTCAAAGGGGATATATTTTCAGGTAATCAAAAGGAGATATACAAATAATGAATTAATAAGTGGGGAATTATGACAGGCATTATGGAAATTTTGAAAAGGAAGCCAATAAAAATTCAGACCTACCTAAAAAGGCTAAAAATAAAATGAAAATATTCAATGGGTTGACTCAACAGTAGATTTGACACAGTTAAAGAAAGAATCAAGACTTGAATATATTCTAGTCTATAGAATGGTAGGACTAATAAACCAAATGAAAAACAAAAATATTGAAGGAAAATACACAGAAACTTAGGGACATATAGAAGAATATTAAACATCCCAACATACATTTTGGTGTCCCATAGAGAGAGAGATGAAAAGGAAGGGGCATAAAATTATTTGAATAAGGAGTAGTGGGGAAATTGCTCAAATATAGTACAATAAATATTATAAAGTTTCAGAAAGTTGTAGAACATTAAAATAAAATTAACCTAGTAGAAAAGTTACACATCATAATCACACTACTAAAAGCTAGTTGAAATTAAAGGCAAACAGAATTCTTTAAAATAGATCATTTTTAAAATAAATAGTCACAAAAGACCTGAATAAATCCAAATGCATACTATTAAATGAGAAAATAACAGCCTGAGAAGTTTGCAAAGTGTGTGATTGCAATTGTATACATTTTGTCAAAAGACCAAACTACAGGGGAAAAAAGAACTGAACTGGTTTCCTGGGATTCTGTAGAAAGGGAGAGGGTTAGATGAATAAGACACCTGTAATTGCAGACACATGACACTATTTGTCAAAACATTAAGAACTTTTAAGTATGCAGCTGAAAAACTACTTAGGAGGCCAGAGAATTTCAGGATAAAATGCAGACTCTGATGAAGCAATATAATCAGGTTACCAATGTCTGAAAAAGTCATTAAATGGAGTGGAAAGAGGAAGGTGAGTGCTAATCTAAATAACATTAGAAATGAGTGAACTTTGTAAAACTAAGGCACGAGAAGCTGTCTAAAGGAAACTGTTTCTTCCAGGGCTTAACAGCTTTAGGTTAAGCATTGTGGTATTATCATGCAGGATGGATAATTGGACCAATTTTGAGTAGGAGTTTCCAGATAAGCAAGGACAAGAAGTTAGACTGACCCATTTTATAATGATAGAGCTTTAGATATGGGTATAAATTCATGTTGTAGTTCATGCTGCTGTTAGGGGCCCTATATTTGGATCCTACTCATAAGGACCCATGCATAACAGAACAGAGTTTTGCCTGACCCTGGACCATCCGCATAATAGTATGCATATCTGAGCCCATTGTTGGGGCCACCATGTTGATCTATCTTGTTGAGTGCCTTCCTCTTTCTCATTAACCATTTAATTTACCAAGTAAATCCTTTTCCATGAACTGAGTGCTCCTGATAGTTTGTCCCAATTTAATTGAAATGAAGTTTCACCACCCTACCTTCAAAGCTAGAGGGACACCTTCAAAGCTACTGACTCTAAGACAGATTTGTTTGTTTTCTGGTAGTCCATAGAGTTTTCCGTATTCTTAATTAATATCATAATTCAAGTCCATGGATTCTTCTCCAGTCTTCTTTATAAATTATTCAATTTTGCATGATTGGAAATACCATGGCCTGTGTCCAGTGCATCTTAGTCGTCAGAGTGACATGCTGTGTTGAAGGGTTCAAGTGGTCTCTTGTAGCACATTTGCCCGGTGCCATAGGCCTCATGTATTTGATTTCTTCACTCCTGATTTCTCTCATCAGTGTTGACTTTTGATTCAAATAAATGAGATCCTCGACAAATGCAATATTTTCTCTACTTAACATGTTTATGCTTATAAATCCAGGGGACGGAATTTTAATTTTCTTTATGCATATGTCCACAGCTGTGGTCAATTTGATGGTATAGTGGTTATGCACTGAGCTACAAATCCCTTGCTGCACAGTTCAAAACTACCAGTGGCTCCATTGGAGAAAGACTAGGCTTTCTACTCTAGTAAATAGTTACAGACTCAGAAGCCCACAGGAGGTTGATGAGTTAACATTGGCTGGACAGCAGTGCTTTTTGTTTGTTTTGGGTTTTTTTTTTTGGTATATTCCATTTGGTAGAGTGCATGTATATAGCTGACTTATTATAGATGATAGTGAAAACCCAAACTTACATTGGGAAGATCTCCACATGGAATAAACCTCCAATGATTTCCCTCTGACCATCATTGAGGGATGGGAATAGGGTGGTTATCGGGTAGAGAATTGTGTAAAGCTGATTATAGTAGAGTTCAATGAAAAATCTCATTTGAATTCTTAAAATATTATCATGGGATCTCCCTTTTGAGCTTGATCTGGTTTTTAATATTTCCTGTGTTTGTTTTTACAATCTGGGGTTTAGCTTTGTGGTATTTTACTATTGTTGGTAGTCTTCTTGACTCTCTGCTATATTTTCTATATTTTTCAGTAGATGAAACTAAGGATGCATGTATCTATAGAGACAATAACTAGATTAAGGATTCCTGGGGGGAGGACAGGGGAGGTGAGCGTGATGAGGAGCTAATATCAAGAAGTACAAGAAGGATAAAAATGTTTTCAAACTGATGTGATAGCAATTGTACGATATTTCTTGATATGCTCAAACTTACTGAATGCTATGATGTCTCCATTATACCCCAATAAAATATACTGAAAAATATATATTCATAGTTGTGCATATATACATATGTTTGCATACATATATCATATTTTCATATAAGACATACCCACATAAATAACACAGCAAACCAAAACTCACTTTACTCACAGCAATCTTACAGGCAGGGTAGAATAGTCCCTATGGTTTTCTGAGACTGTAGATCTTTACAACAGTAAAAAGGTTCATCTTTCTCTTATGGAGAAGCTGGTGGCATTGAATTACTGATCCTGTGGTTTGCAGCCCAATGCATAATCACTACACCATCAGGGCTTCTATACATAGTACACTCACATGTGCATTGTACTTGTGTTAGACTGGGATGACTAGAGAAACAAATCTAAGGACACTCATATATGTGTAATAGAGAGTTTTATATTAAGAAGTAATTATATATCAACCAAACATCCCAACCCAGTCGAGATCAAGTCCATAAGCCTGATACTACTCCATAAGTCTGATACTAGTCCATAAATCCCTCTTCAGACTCAAGAAGCCACACACAATGATACAGAGTGCAAGATAACCAGCCAGTGGTTGCAAAGTCTTGTATATCCAATGGCAGTGGGTGCATCTCCAGGGCTCTGACTGCCATCAGCCTGTCTCAAAGTCACTTGTCAACAGGAAGGGAAGCAGAGAGTGAGGCTGGTCTTCAGAGCATCATTTATTTCCGTTGTCCTCCAATCAAGCTGTAACTTGATTAACAGGCTAAACTCTGTCCACATGTTCCTATGGGAGCCATGTTGGCACAAAAAAAAACCTTAACTATTATAGTCAACGCCTTGCCAGCTTATACACAGTTCTTTAGCAATATGTATTTTTTAAAACAAGGACAATAGTAACATCATAATTGTGCCTAACAGGATAAAACTAAAATTCATACAACTAAAAATGTGCCAGCCTCATTTAAACATCATACTTTGTAAGCAAACAAAACCAGAACATTCTATAGTTAATAATTGCAGTTATGTGAACACTTACACTAAAATCCTATAATCCTATATGCTTCAATGAACATATTCTTCCATTTATAAAAGTTTGTAAGACAGCCAATTCATGCCTCTATCCCCACAATTTGGATTATCCAATTTCTATGCTGCCCAGTTATATTAACCCAGTGCTCTAAGGAGAGAAACATCTTATTTGATAGGAAAAATCTTCATTCCAGTTGGAACCTTGTGAGTCCACATCCATTCGCAAAGTCAAACCAGGACAGACAATCCATAAAGTCAGCAGCAATATGCACCAATTCACAGGCTCAAAAAACCTTCTCTTCATTTTGTCAGCTTCTGGTCAACTCAATGTAGCCTGCCTTGCTTAACCTCACCAGGGTGTCCATTGGCACCAAGACTTTCTACTATGGGTCCCATCACAAATTCTTGACAAGCCTAGTCCCCATGGGCTAGGTCATGCCATAGGCTCAGGTTCCACTCAACTCTTTAAACTTCAGACCAGCCAACCGGCTCTCATCTTCTCCTCTAGTCTTTGTGAACTAGATCCATGGGTGTCAGTGGCCAGTCTCACCCTGTCCCTTTAAAATCTGTCCATTTATTACTGTGTTTCTCCACTTCCACTTAACAAGTGGATCCAGGTGGTCACCTACAAGCATGTTAGCCTGCCTGCAGGCTCCTTTTAACCTTCAGTCCTAGAGAGAGTTCCTTCATGGCTTCAGATGTTTCCATTTTCTGGCACAAACCACTAGTTCAAAATTGAAAAAACCAAAGGGTTCCTTTTTAACTTCTTCAGTCTGTCAATAGCCCCCTAGGCAAGTCTCTTAAAATGCAAATGTCCTGAGCATTCAAAGCACTGGTGGGGCTTTTATCCCTCAGAGCTTTTTTGCAGGCATGTCTTAATCTAACCCATCTAAAGATTTAAATTAATCAAACTAACCCATCAAAAGAATCTAACCCATCTAAAAATTCAAATTAGTGGCTAAAAAGAGTGAGCTTACAAACTCTCTACTTTCATACTTCCTAATAATAATTTTAATAATCATTATATGAATCACAATAGGCAAAAGAAATCAGTATAAACCTAGAAGACCTAGATCCTAAACACATTCTTAAAAGTCAAATTCAATCCTTATCTAAATTCTACCATTCAAATGCAATATGGCTTCAGGCCTCTGGCTGCATCAAGCCTGGGTTGTGCCTACTGTCAGCCATTTTGACCAGGCAGCCTGGTCTCAGAGAAGTTCAAAGGGCCAGTTGGTCCCCTACCTCAAAATTTACATTAATCACATTAATTTTCTCCATTTCAAACAGAAATAACGAAAGACAACAACCAAAAAAAAAAAAAAAGAATAAAAATGTTTAACTTTCCTTGCTCTTTCCTGAAACCAGGGCAGTACATTGCATGGCCATATCTGACCTCCAGCTAGCTAAAGAAGAAAGACTGCCATGAGCAGAGGTCAGATACACATCCAGTTTCCATCTTCATGATTTGTTTCTCTACTTCCCCACTCCCAAGTACCATAATGTTTTAGACTGAGTGGACTAGAGAAACAAATCCAGGGATACTCATGTAGGGTAAGAGAGATCTTTATATTAAGAAGTAATTATATATCAAGACAACATCCCAGCTCAGTCCATATCAAGTCCAGAAGTCCAATAATACTCCATATAACTGATAATAGTCACTAAATCCCTCTTCAGACTCACACAGCCACATGCAATGATGCACAATGCAGAAAGATCACAGGCCGGTGGGTACATAGTCTTGTAGATCCAATGGTGCTGGACTTATCTCCAGGGCTCTGGCTGCCATCCGCATGTCTCGAAGTGGCTTCTCAACAGGAAAGTGAAGCAGAGAGAGTTCGAGGCTGGCCTCCACAGAGCCCTTTATTCAGTTGCCCTCCAGGCAAGACGCAACCTGATTAACAGGCTAAACTCTGCCCACATATTCCTATGGGAGCCATGTTGGCACAAAAATCTTAATTATCATTTATAGAAAGCTAGCTCACAAGAAGGTTGTAAAATTTGCAAAAACTATATAATATACTTGTTATTTGCATAAGAGTATAGGACATAGCTTTAATTTATTAAAATCAGTTGTGTTCATACATGTTAGCATTAAACAATGGGAGAATATTTAAAACCATAAGCACATTTATGAAAATACAAAAGAACAAATAAAATACTTAGAAATAAAACTCAAAAAAGAGGTTTGTTATCTCAACCCTGGAAACACTACAGAGAGAAATTAAAGAAGAGCTAAAACATATTTTAAAATATGTTTGACTAGATGTTTCAATATATTTTAACATGTAATTTGCATAATATACAATTCATACAATAATGAAATCATATCATGAAGAATTGTACAATCATTACCACAATCAGCTTTAGAACATTTTCTTCATTCTTGTACTCATCGTTATGAGCTCCCCATCCCCCAACTTCCTTGTCAAACCTTCAAGGAATCGTTGATCCAGTTACTGACTCTGTAGATTTGCCTACGCTGGATTTCATGTACCGAAAAACAGTAGAAAAACAACAACTAAAAACTAGCAACAATAACGGGGTAAAACAGATGAAGACCTCAATTTAATAGAAAACAGAAAATACTAAATAACTAAAGTAAATTTTAAATGGATCAAAAGGGGTTCAAATGATAAGATCCTAAATTTCAACCTAAGTGCATCTGTAATCATCCCCTGTCCAGTGTACTCTGTATGATAGCAAGACTAGTCACACCCCTGGTCTAAGGTCAAAGGGTATGCATCTGAAGCTTAATCCACGCATATTTCCCCTCCTCTCTTTTTTTTAATACAAACAACTTTAGAAATGGGTCAAAGGGGATATCAAATGAGAAAGTATTACAAGTTAAACTGTGTCCTCCAGAATGGAGTTTCTAATACTTTGTCTGATAACAAGGTTATTCACATCCCTTAACTATGGTCAGAGGGAATTCACTGGAAGCTTAATCCATGTGTGGATCCTGCAATGGATTTTGTGCTTCCATTGTCCTCCATTCCTCCGTAGCCTTCTACAAAATGAGTGTGTTAATCTGAGTAGACTAGAGAAACAAATCCAGGGAGACTCATATGTGAATAGGAAATAACTTTATATTAAGTGTAATTGTACATTAAGAAAACATCCCAACCCAGTTCAGCTCAAGTCCATAAGCCAAATATTAGCCCGTACATCCGATACCAATCTAAAAAGTCCTCTTCAGACCCACGAAGCACATTCAGTGACATCAAGTGCAGGACGATCCCAGGTCAGTGGGTGGAAAGTCTTGTGGCTCCAGTAGCATTGTGAGCATCTCAGCACTGGCAGGGGTCTTCACATGGCTCCTCCAGCTCAGGGCACTAGTGTATCTCCATGTGTCTTGACAGCTACAATGTCTCCCAAGGAGTGAGCCTGTGTCCTGCCTCCATGGAGCTATTTATCTCCTTAGCACCTCTAGATGAGGTCCTCAAACTGCAACCTGATTGACAGTCTAAATTCCACCCCTTCACTCTTAATCCTCTCAAATTGACACCACCACAATAGGTGTTCCAGATTTAAGCTCTAAAACAATTCCCTCTTTTGGATTTGGATTTTATTATTTACCATCATTGAATCACACCCTTGCTTCTTCCCTGTGGACTTACTTGGTGCCTTACTTAGATGGCAGTTTATTTTAGGACAAGCCTTTAAGATGGTATTCCTTCTGATAACCAAGGGAACCATCAAGTTTCTTTAACATATTTTGATACAGCAGACATATATTCAGTGATCTCTTCATGAGGGTGAGCATCTTTTAGGGCATGTCATAAGAACTAATTGTTCTTAAATTAGAGCTAGAATTAAGTGCAAGCCCCAAACCCATTCATATAGCTATAGTTTATATGTGTCTGATGTACCTTAGGGACAACATTGTCATTTTATGTTAGAGAACATCATCAATCATCCCCTGGGCATAAATTAATTATCTTGATAGTGTTATTGATTTAACCAGTGGTACGGTTATCCATTGGGCTTCAATTTGAAAGACCAGTTCAAAACCACCAGTCACTTCACAGGAGCAAGACAAGGCTTTCTACTTCCTTCAAGAGTTACAGTCTCATGTACCCAGAGGCGCAGTTCTACCCTGTCATACAGGGTTGAATTTAGCAACACCAACTCAATGGCAGGAAGTTTGGTTGTTGACTTTTTTACACAGAATTTAAAATATGGTTGAGGAAAGGAAATTATTGTTATATACATTGGTTATGAACCATAACACGTGAATCATTGATCTGTACAGATTAAACTCTTAAGTGACTGGACACTATTTATGCTAACAATGGGGGTTAGTGAGAGAGCAAAACTTTCAATAGTATTCATTGACAATGGTAAAGCCATGCTTGCAAGATTAGTACATGTCATAATGAAGCAAACCAAAACACTCACTGCCATTGAGGTGATGCTGAATCCTAGTGACTCCATAGGAGAGGAGAGAATGAGACTGTACGTGCTTATGGGAGTAAGAAGCCCCATCTTTCTTCCATCATGAAGCAGGGAGGGCATTAAGATAGTCAGTAATTCTCTGCGAATTCTTCGTTATGAAGATAAGTAAAAAAATAGTGCTACAGTATCATAGATACCTTTATTAAATAAAATGATCAAAATGGGAGTGTTTTGGACATATAATTCATCTAGGTCTATGCACTTTGGATGGCATGTCTCCACCTCTCTAACCTTTTCTAGCCCTGGTAGTGTAGCGGTAATGTGTTGGGCTGCTAATTACAAGGTCAGCAGTTCAAAACGACGAGCTTTCAGAGGGAGAACTATAAGGCTTTATACTCATGCAAAGACTGAAAGTCTCAGAAACCCCGGGGCAGTTCTACCCTGCCCTGTGGGGTCGCCATGAGTTGGAATGGACTTGTTGGCAGTGAGCTTTAGCCCTTCCTTGAAGAATTTTACACACTTGCGTGAGCACTATTTCCAAATGACATCCTCAAGGGGTTCAATCGTGTTCCTTCCCAATGTTATTTTAATTGGGGGCAGGGGGAAAGAAGTCTAAAGGGGCAAGAGCAAGGTTTTCCAGTGACATTTTTATAGTACAGCCTCGGTGACCTGCAAAGAATGAGCAGGCCTATTGATATGATGAGGAAAATTCTTTGGCACAACTTTCTTGGTGTTTTTCTACCAATTCGATCTTCATTTTTTTTTAAACCTTCCCAATAAACCCTCATGATGGTTCTGTGTCGTTTGAGAGAATCTGTCAAGAGCGTTCCTTTGGAACCCTGCAAAACCAGTCACTATAACTCCCGTAGCTAATCTCCCTGCTTTGGATTCAGTTGACTGAGCAGATCCCCTCAGAAGCCACTGTTTTGATGAGACCTTTTCCCTTTTTTTGGTGGCACTTAGTGAGATGAAGAGAGTGTCCGTAGCCATCCACGGATAATGGAGATGAGCTTACACAGGTTTTCCTTGGAGAAAACCCTATGCATTTATGAACTGGAACCTAAGTAGCATTATTTTTTTGTTTACCCTTGCAAATGTAACATAGTTCCAATAAAAATACCAGCAGGGTGTTTTGTTGTTGTTGTCATTGTTGCTGAAATCAACAATATGATCAATTTTTGTAGATTTAAATTGATATGAAAATGTAAATTATGTGGTAATAAAATGTATATGAAAATGCAAAATCTTTAGAACAATCAAACCACATTTAAAAAGAAATTTGGAAGATTTACCTAACCTAGTTTAATGTCTTGCTATAAAACTAGTCATTAAAAGAGCTGCCTACTTATAAAAAGATGGACTTATTGATCAGTGGAACAAAATAGAGTTCCATTGATTCAGATTTATTTTCACACATACATGATTCATTGATTTTGGACAAAGGTGCTAAGTCAATTGAACCCAGAGATAAAAGAGTTCTGGCTGGCACCAGGAGTTACTGCAGCAACACTCCAGATGGGGGATTGAGCAAGACTCCAGATGGGGGATATGTTGGGTTTGGGTAGTTACCAGCCAAGACGCACTGATGGTACCATGTGAAGTGGTCAGCTACTGACCAGAAGGTTGGCAGTTTATAACCCACTCGGTGGCTCCACAGGAGAAAGCCATGCGATCTGCTCCCGTGAAGACTTCAGTCTAGAAAACACCATGTGACAGTTCTACTCAATCATATGGGATTATGATATCTGGGATTATTCCATGATATGATTGAGCACAGTGTTGTCAACTCCACAATGGGGTCTTTTCCAAAGCAGTCAAACACTTGTGGAGAGAACAGACCTCCTTATTCTGATCACAAGGAGCCCTGTTGGCATAGTGGATTAAGTCTTGGGCCACTAACTGCAAGGTTAGCAGTTCTAATAGACCAGCCACTCCTGGGGAGGGAGATGAGGGTTCCGACATCTTAAAAGAGTTCCATTTCAGAAACCCGCAGGGGCGGTTCTATTCTGTCCTATCAGATTGCTATGAGTCAGGAAGAGCTTGATGCCATGAGTAATCTGGTCACAGGAAGAGCTTGATGCCATGAGTAATCTGGTCACAGCCCTGATATGACTGAGAGAGGTTTCATTCAGGGTGTGGCCTCCTCAGTATAACTTGACAATATGTGGGAGCTAGCTGACTGTGGTAGTCACCTAATCTGGTGTCAATTTAAGGATGAAGAGTATAGGAGTGGAGTCTAGGCTGTCAATCTGGAGACAGACAATGAGACTTCTGTGGGCATGGCCTTCTCCTGAGAATTCTGGGAAATCTGGTACTTCCTCCTTGGAGGCGGAAGACACCTCTCTCTTGGCTACTCCCTGGGAGACATTGCAGAAGACAAGCCATGTGGACACAACCAGTTCTCAGAAGTCGGAGAAACCACAGAGAGACCCCTGCCAGTGCTGAGATGTTTCCAATGACACTGGATCCAAAGACTTTCTACCCACTGGCCTGTGATCTTCTGCATTCAGTGTCATTGCATATGTTTCATGAGTCTGAAGAGGACTTTATAGATTGATATTGGAAATATGGGATAATATCAGACTATGATCTGGACTGGGCTGGGATGTTTTCTCAATGTTCAATTGCTCTTATATATAAACCTCTCTCTTATACACATATGTGTATCTATGAATTTGTTTCTCCAGTCCACCCAGACTAACACAATGACTTCTGCTTCTGGATTTGGATCTTGAATCTGGTTCATTAACCTCCTGTTATACCACTTGTTATTCCCAAGAGCCATCAGCACTCTGCCAATTTTGAATTCATTATGCTAATTTCAGATTCATTCAGCTTAACATCCACCAGCCTGCAGTCTCCCAGCTTCAACTTTCTGCTTCCTATTTGTTAGCCCCTGCAGCTGCAAGAGTCAGGACAAGACTTCTACTGACATCTGACACATGGACTTGAACCAGACTGGACTTGCCCACTTCTACAATGGTGTAAACCATTTCTTGATATGAAG
This sequence comes from Echinops telfairi, assembly GCF_000313985.2. Classification (NCBI taxonomy): domain Eukaryota; kingdom Metazoa; phylum Chordata; class Mammalia; order Afrosoricida; family Tenrecidae; genus Echinops; species Echinops telfairi. Next base: position 2,307,079 of record NW_022109491.1, read on the forward strand.
CTCTTTTTATATTGAGGGTTCACAATGAGTCAAAAACTGACTGGAGCCCCTGAGAACAATAGCTGTAATTCGGTTTTTATGCAAAGAGTCAGTAGCATGAGAATTTAAAACAGCAGGGCAGGTGTCTGAACTGGGTGGTACTTAGCTCTTTGGAGCTACTTAGTTTCAGTTCACATGAATATCTGGCAATCAATTCTCTCTGTGGTTCGGGATTCAGATCATTCTAATTCTTTTTTTAATTGTTTTATTATCACTTAATGGATAAAGACCTAGAACACGACATCCATTTGCCCTATGATGGACGGAGCAGAGCTGGACCTTCATCTTTCAGAGCAAGTGGGGTCTTTGTCCTTTTAGATCAACACATGGTCCATTGCACAACACAGAGGAGACCTCGTGCTTTGTAAGTAAATTCTGTTAGGAGGAAGGCACTTTGCTGTGGGTTGTAGCTTGAGATGTGTTTGCATCTACAGAGAGAAGTTAATTTACTAACCATTATTCTCCATCTAACATTACCAGGTCAGAGTGATTTAAATTTGAAATTGCAAGCTTATGGACAATACCCTTTGCAGATGCCAGAGGAAAGCAATTTAGGAGAGCCAACTGTTCAGTCTCCTTGCGTAACAAGGAAAAAGTGCCCATGGATAATTGAAATGGCAACTGACCACAGTAGGTAGTACTTTGTCTGTGTGTCATGGCACGGTGAACAGCTGATTGGTCATTGTTTAATCTTCAGTCTTATGCTAGTAGGGTTGTTGAAGCCACCCCAATGACACCTAATTGGAATTTATTTTGTATACATCAAGCTTCCATTTGCAACAATGGTGCTATAATTATGCCTCTGGACAGATCATTTATCAGCTGGAGTCTCCAGTGCCTCAAAATATTAATGTGATTCGGTCACCGTGTTAAGGTCTGTTTTGCTTTTCTTAACAGCCTCTTGTTCATTTCATATTAGAAATTTGTACTGGGGTCAAATTCAATTAGTCTCTGGAACAGGGATGCTCATTATGCTTCATAAATTAAATGCTACCTGCTACTATTGAGCAGGAAATATGCTTTACTGCTCTGGGGGTCGAGGTTTCCTTTGACTTGATTCCTTTTATTTAAAAATCAAGTCAACATTCTTCAAACATCAAATTATGCTTCTGCAAGAGATTCATATCCTGTTCAAGCTCCTGTCAAATAATTTCCGCTCATAGAAAATGTAGAGGCTTTTCCTATTCCACGTGTGATTTCTCAAGTCTCTGAGACTAATCAAGTTGCGGAATTCAAAATAAAGTCATGTTTTCAGTCATTCCTTCTTCCAACCAATATGTATTAAATAAGCATGCTATGGTTGTCACAGTGCTATGTGCTAATAAAACCTCAAAAAACAAAAACAAACCCACTGCCTCAAAGTCAAGGGGTTCCTGAGGCTATAAATCTTTTCTTTAATCATTTTATTGGGGGTTTGTACAACTCTTATCACAATCCATACATCCATTCATTGTCTCAAGCACATTTGTACTTATGTTGCCATAATTGTTTTATGACAGCAGATAGCCTCCTCTTTCTTCTGCAGAGCCTCTAGTGGTTTTGAACTGCTGACCTGGCAGTTGGTTAGTAGTGCAAAGCTTACTTGACAGACAGCACAAGAAAATTTAAAAAACAATAACATATTGTCCACTGTGAGTGGGAGTCAACTCAAGGGCAAGAGGTTGATGTTTAGTTTGGGAGTGATTATGACAGGACTATCAAAAGTTTTCAACAGAGGACTTTGCTGACATATACATATTCTTTCTTGAGAATAAAGAAAGTATAGCCACCCTATAGGATAGCAGAGGATTCCTGATAGTATAATGGGTTGAGCGAAGAGCAGTTCCAGGCTGCAAGGTTGATGGTTCAAACACTTGAGGAGCTCCCAGGGAGAAAAATGAGGCAGTCTGCTGTCATAAAGATTTGGATATCCTTCTGCAGCAGTTCTTTGTCCTGTGGGATTGCTGAGTTGGAATTCTTTGAATGGAGGTGAATTTGTTTTGTTCGTTTATCTGATTGTTTTGTTTTAGGTGTATAGGGTTGAGGGTGGACATTACTGCTGAGCCAATCCCAAGTCATCGAGACCAGGTGTGCCACAAAGAAGAATTTCTCCACAGGGTTTCGTCGGCTATAATCTTTTGGAAGCATATCACCAGGGCCTTCTTTCATGTTTCCCCTGAGTAGGTTCAAACAACCAAACTTTACCTTGAAATTGAATGGAAACTCTTGATACCTCCAGGGATCTGTGGGTTCAGGAAAGGCCAATAAATTAGGTGTACCTTTCAAACAGGCAGAGAGGAGGCCCTATCTTGTTTCCCCACATCAATAATTCTTCTTGTGTATACCACAAACACACTGACAACTGTGGGATTTTTTGCCTAGAATGTCACTTGCTAATGTGGAAGCATAGTTTGTCAAGAGACTCTTTTGCAAAGAGTATAGACTATGTGCCTATTGTTTACTAAGGGACTGCAAAGAAAATAAAAAGCAGAAATACTATTTTTGATGATGTATAGTTCCCTTCCCCACCAAAAAAAGGAAACAAAGTTGTAAAGTCTTCATATGTTGGAGGAAGCCTTATTTATCCAATTGAGCAGTGTTTTCAAAATAACAACCAATTCATGCAATTCTATTTTTCCTATAAAATCATTCAAGAGATTTTAATGAAAACTTAGCAGAAATGATCTTGTATATTTCTAAAAAATATATATATACTCTTTTCAAGAGAAAGATGTCATGGGAATAATCTCTGGAAATAATAAAGCAATGCTGAATGATGGTGTTTTGACTTTGGGAAGTGAAACATCAACCCCTAGGAGCGAGACTACCAAGCTCCTAGGTTTTCAGTAGGCTCCTTTCCAAATTACTGCCTACCAATATTATTCTTGCCTCCTTTTGTCTAGTTCTGTTTCTGATACAATGTCAAAGCTAGAGTGTGTAGGGCAAAAAGAGAGGCAATTTATAGGAATTTTTTTTTCTTACATCACCCGGAACTACAACCTGACCACGGGCCAGTGTCTCAGTGTAATGTCAATTGGCTTACGGAGAAATGACACACAGGGACTGGAGGGGTCCATGTCACAGCATTTCTTCTCTCATTTCATTCATTCCTCAGTCTGCAGGTGACAGGTGTTAAGTCTCAACTTGGGAGTGTAAAGACATCTTAGATTTTGTTCACCCGGTATCCACCCTGCCTTTACTGTGGCAACATGATTTACTCCCCAGAGGGTGTTTCTTCAAATTGGTCCCGCCAATGACTTTGAAATTTCCTCCGTGCATTCCAAGACTGAATGTATGTTCCAGGACAGAGGGCAGAGCTCAGTTCCCACGGGTTGCAGAAATTCTGAATAGGTCTTCCAACCAGGCAATTGAGAGTTTGTGACTTCAGATGGAACTCCAAGAATTCTGATCTGTCTTCCCCATGGCAGTGCTAAGAAGGTAAGCTTTGTGTGTTAGTTTGGGTAGATTAGAGAAACAAATTCATGGACACTCATATGTGTATAAGAAAGAACTTTATATACAAGAACAGTTGACTATTGAGAAAACATCCCAGCCCAGTCCAGATTAAGTCCATAAGTCCAATATTAGCCCATTTTTCCGATACCAATCTATAAAGTCCTCTTCAGACTCACGAAGCACATGCAATGATGCTGAATGCAGGAAGCTCACAGGCCAGTGGGTGCAAAGCCTTGTGGATCCAGTGGCAGTATAAGCATCTCAGCACTGGCAGGGGTCTCCACATGGCTTCTTCAACTCCGAGGCTCTGGCTGCCATTAGCCTATCTCCATGCAGCTTGTCAACAAGAATGGCTCACAGGGACTGAGCATGTGCCCCACCCCCAGCGAGCTATCTATCTCCTCGCCTCCAAATGAGATCATCAAGCTGTGATCTGATTGACAGACTAAGCTCCACCCTTTCACTCTTAAGCCTCAAATTGCCAACAGATTATGTATCTACCACACCTTGAAAGTTAGCTGTAGTTTCACTTCGTGCCTTGAAACAAAGCTAAACCGAGTGGGACCCTGGTCAATTGTGAGGATGGTGCAGGGCCAAGCAGGGCTTCCTTACTGTTGTACATGGCTTGCTTTGAGTCCGAACCAACTCCACAGCAACTAACAACCACATCAGGACAGTACTCCCACACACATTTTTCTTTATATGATTGGCTTCATGTAGTCATGTAGAGTCAATCTAAATGAGCCTCTCAGATGCACCTCTGCTCTTCATTAGACTGATAAGAACACTGAGGCCACAAAAGTGACCATGAGATGGTTATATTCAGATGACACAATCCTACATTTCAATTGCTTGCCTCCTTGCAGATTGCTTCTTTTGAAAATTTTCATTTTCCAACACCTTTAATAGTGGTGCTGTACTTGAAACCCAGAGCTGAGAAACTCTGTTTAGAATGCTGTCAGATGCATTTCTTATTTCCAGACCCATCCCCTAACAAAATATATTTTTGGACAAAAAACGATGCAAAAATAATGTTGGATTAACCTTTGGCAGGTGAGGTTGGATTGTAGTTGCTAGGGCACTCCTCATGGAAGGTTTGGATCTGCAGGAGGTGAGTGGGAGGTAACTGAATCAGGCTGTCACATGAGGTCTGATTGAGTAATAGAAAGAGGGAGGAGGTGAGAATATCTCTTTGGTACATATATTCGTCGTGGAATGAGAATTGTAAAGATAATTTAGGCTTTAAGAGTGTTTGGGTGTTTAACTAAACTATTAAAGTAATTGTTCCTATTTCTGTTGTTTATTAATATGACTACACATTCTTATTACAGATAAAAACCACTTTATCTTTGTGAGAGTCCTACTTTTCCCTTTTGAACTCAATCCACTATTTAGATAAAATGGAATATCAAGATACTCCTAAATCAGCGGCCAATGCATTTCCGTCTACCACAAACAGAAGAAAAGTGCCAACACTGATGACAAAAGCAAAAGATCAAATCAATATTTGTGACGCAAGCATAGAGCTTCTGGAGAGAAGCGTAAAAATGAATACACTACTGCCATTAAATCCATTTTGACTCAGAGTACCCCTCTATCAGGGGTGGGAAACTTCCAGGCAAGGGCCTTCGAAGGCCTGACAAATCATCAATACCAGCTAAATATCAATCACAAGCGTCATCAATGAAGTCGTTCCAGCCATCACATTTGTTGATAAGTGCCTTCACCATCACATTAATGGTGAGTTATTAAATGTTGGAACACCCTGGTGCTCACACAATGGTATGACTATTCAAATGACCCTTGGCAGAAAAAAATATACCTTACCCCTGCAAGTTTATATGCTATGAAGACTAAATTTTTTTATAGGAGCAGAAACCTCCTATTTCCCATGCAGTGAGCTTATGAGGATGCATTAGACCATGCAGGGTTTCCTCCTACTTTCTGTAGAGTCGCTAGAATTGGAACCAACTGAATGGTACCTACCAACAACAGCCTACAATAGCAACTGAGTATCAGGATGACAGTCTTTGCAACTGGAGTCAAAGTCAGTCTCGAGCAATTTCAGGATTAAACAAGGGACACTAAGAATGAATGAGCTAAGGTGAGAAACAATGACAGTGACAATGGGACCGAGTGAAAGAGAATCAATGAATTGATGAAAAGGCAGAATTCTTACAAAGTAGTTCTTTATCCTCACAGAGTCAATGTCCATGAAAGACTTACTAACCGAATATGAGGAAGAGAAAGAGAGGCAAAAAGGAAACATCTAATTGTGGTTCTTTTTCCTTAGAAGAAAATTGTGTTAAAATTAAATATCATTGTTTTGAAAGTCCACAAACTTATAAAAAGCATGAGAAGTTTCAGGCGAGTTCAGTAAGCTTGACACTTAACAATCAAATATATGAAGTCAATACCTTATCTGAACAGATATAGAAAATGATCCGCCTAAAATAAGAAAATGAAACCCTTACTATGAATCAGCAGTGACTCCATGGCCTCTCATAACTCAACAGCATCCAATCACGACAGCAGCCCTTCAGCTTCAGCGAATAACACCATCATCCATCAAGCTCCTAATGTCAGAAACATATGAGTCATCTTTGTCACTCCTGATGCCTCCTACTTGATTCAGATTCACAATCAGCCACCGATAACTGCCGAGTTCAATTCTGGCCTAACTATCTCGCAAGTATATTCCCTTCTCTTCATATCCATGGCATGGATATTGGTTCAAGTTACCATGACCTTCCTTGGACTTACTCTCAAGGCCAAATAACTGTCTTCAGCCCACTTCCTTTCATTGTTGTGTCATATCACAATTAGGAAATTATTTTCATAATTCACAAACAACTACAGAATCCCAGGAATATGCACATGAGTCTAAAATGAAGAGCTATCAGGGAGAAGGGGTGGAGAATGAATGTTTGCTTAGCAAACCAATGGCCAAGATGATACTTGTTAGGTGCATTGGAATCAGTCTCAACTTAAGTGACCATTTCTACAATAGAACAGAACACTGCACGGTCTTGTGCCATCCTCACACTTGCTGCCATGTTTGAGCACATTGTTAAAATCATCATGTCAATGCACATCCTTGTTTTGCTGACTCTTCATCTTCTCAGCCATCATTCTTCCACAGCGACTGGTCCCTCCTACTGATGTGTCCTAATGGCAAGCAAATCTATCTTGGAAGAAGTGCAGCCAGAATGCTCCTCAAAGACAAGGATGACAACACTTCATCTTACATGTACTTTGGACATGTAATCCAAAATGACCTATCTCTGGAGGAGGACATCACGGTTAGTAAAGTGGAGGGGCTGGGAAACAGAGGAAGTCCCTCAACAGGATGGATTGACACCATGGCTGCAACAACGGACTCAACCATAAGAACTGTTGTAAGACTGGTACGGGACGAGGCACTATTTCATTCTGTTGTCTGTAGGGCCGTTATGGGTCTGAAAAGACTCAACGGTACCTAACAACAAGGACATGGTCAAACTCCCTGAGATAAAGTCTTTGTTTTCTCACTTCTAAGTGGCATTCTGGCTGTACTTCTTCCAAGACAGATCTGTTCATTCTTCTGGAAGCTCATGGTACTTTCAATATTCTTCACCAGTACCGTAATTCGATATTCTTTACCATTACCCTTATTCATTGTCCAGTGTTCCCATACATATGAGACCATTGAAAATAAATGCTTTCAATCAGGTGCCACTTAGAACCCAAAGTGACAGTTTTGCTTTTTAACACTTTCCAAATTCTTAGGTAGAAAATCTGCCCAGTGGAATACAAGCAGATTTGATTTTTTGGTTTTTAACTAGAGCTTCCATGGGTGCTGACTGAGATCCAAGTAAAAGGAAATCTTTGCCAACTTCACTCTAGTCCCCATTGATCTTGGTGTTGCTTATTGGTTCAATTGTCTAGAGTTTTGTTTTCTTGACATTAAAGAGCAATCCACAGTGAAGGCTATAATCTCTGGTGTTCGTCAGTAAGTGCGTCAAGTCTTCTTTGCATTCAGCAAGCAAGGCTGTATCATCGTTAAATGCAGATTTTGAAGGAGCCTTCCTCCAATTGCGGAAGCTCCTTTCTTCCTCACAGAGTTCATTTCTCAGCCTCTGTGCTCAACATGCAGATTGAATAAGCACGGTGACACAACACAACTCTGCTGCACACCCTTCCTAATTGTAAACTACTCATCATTTTCTTGTTCTCTTCAAAGGAATATTTCTTGGTCTCGGTACCTATTTCATATGAGCACAACTAAGTGTTCTGAAATGTCCGTTGGTCTCAGTGTTATCTATACTCACTGCCATTGAGTCAATGCCCTGTGGGTTCTGAGAGAGTCATGCTAGCAGGAGTAGAAAGCCCAGTCTTTCTTCCGAGGGACTGATGAAGGTTTAGAATTGCCGACCATGAGGACTGGGGCTCAATGGGTGACCACTACACCACTACGGTTCCAGAGGTGGTTACAATTTGCACAGCGAATAGTCGACAAAACACAGGCACCCTCTTTCTCATATTTTAGGCTTTCACCCAAAGTCTGCATGATGTCAGCAATGAAATCCTCTTTCCAAGTCCTCTTCTGAATCCGGCTTGCATTTTTGGCACTTTACAGTGGCTGAACTGCTGCACCCTTTTTTAGTTTACTTGTGCAGTGATACTAAAATATTTTTGTTAATCGTGACATCTACTATCTGTGGTAGTGACATCATTTCATGTCCTCTTGAAAATGTATGGAAGTGTGGAGATGGTATACAACCTGGCAGTCAGGTCATAGCCTGAGGGTGCCTCTTTGTGGGTGTGGACTTCTCCCAAGGGGGGCTCTGGGAACCTCTCCTCTCACTGCTCTTCCATTCCTGCTTGCTAGCCACCCTGGAGTCCTGCCGTGGTTCCATGGGCCTTGGATCCATGCAACTTTGTACCCACTGATCTGGGTGATCTTCCTGCATTCTGCATCATTGCATGTGGCTGTGTGAGTCTGAAGAGGGACTTATGGACTGGTACCAAACTTAGGGACTTGGTTGGACCTGGCTGGGACACATTCTTGTTATATAATGACTTCTTGACACAAAGTTCTTTTTAAACATAGGTCAGTGCCACTGGATTTGGTTCTCTGGTCAACCCAACCTAACACACTAGCATAATATTCCTTTCCTTCCGTCCCAAAGTTGGCTGTGCTTTAGAACACTGATTATGAAGCTTGGCTGCCCTTGGTGATCACAGGAAGAGTTGAACAAATATTGGTTTCTGGATTTACCTTCACCACTTCTGATTTCATTGAAAAGGAGTACCTTCTGGGCAGCGATCTTTTCCAAAAGTCTTCAGATGGTTTTCATGTGTGACTATGTTTGAGTACCAAAGGACTACCATACACCCCATCTCCACTACAATGGCCATCCTAATAGATTGCTCAATAATCTCCCCCACCCTGTCAGTTTGATTTCCCCCCTCTCTTATTCTGGAAAGAAAAGTCATTCAAAGTTAAGATTTGCTTTCAGGCTGTTTGACATAATAATATATTGCTAAGATATGCATACTGCATTTGGAAGAGGGAATGGCTGTCGAAATTTTGATAGTTTTATTAAAGAAAGACAAAAAGAGCATCTGAGAATGAATTTTCAAGGCCCTGATTTGGGATTTGTCAGCAAAAGAGAAAGAGAATGAAAATCTTTCTTTCATCAAGTGGCAAAATTGCAGCCCCGCATCTCCATACTGACTCTGGCCAATGTCATTCAGTGTCAAAAGGAAACAGGAAGGTGTTAGGATCAATAGGTGGGATTTAACTATCACATTTTATATAATCCCAAATTTTATTTTTCTTCACTGCTGTTTAAAAGCCTTGCCAGTTTTTACATGAAACAAAAATGTACTTTTTTTTTAATGCCGTGAGCCCAGCATAACACAAAGCACTATTCATTTATTTACAAATCATAGATAGTTGTGAGAAAGTTTGCAAAATAAAAATGTTTAAAATACATCTTTTCTCTGAGCTTTAATGAGAGCCTAAGTCTGTATACATGGCACTCCACGAAGATTTTCACAACATCACTTATTCATGTATGCCCTCGGCCATTTTCTATACTACACTTCCCAGAAGATGAGAAAATGTGAAGAAATCCCTTGTAGAGGATCAGGTCATATTAGAGAAAATGTCTTATGCTGCTGATGGATCGCTATAAAGCCATAGCACAGCAATAAAAGACTCCTAATGGCTACAGTGAAAACAGAGAGCGGGGTTTGACAAGACCCAGAATTAGTGGGCTATATTCAAATAGAAACCCCTGAATATAAATAGGCATGTTAAAATTCACAAAAGAACAAATGAATGTGGTGATGACAAAGGCCACATTGCTTGGAGAGTCATGAGCTTACTGGTGAATGCGAGAAGGAACAAAATGTAACCTTGTCTGGGAATTATCTGTAGTAACATTCAGTTTAGGGCCAGCCTGTGGTAGAACATTCTATCCAAAAAGCAGCAGATTCTTCCCATAGCTAAGGGGTATTTTATAGAGAACATCATATTCTGAGATTCCCAGAATGCACAAAGCCAGTCTTTATTGAAATAATAAATGAGCATTAGGTACATTCTTACAGCTCCATATGAGTAAGAAACAGTTTTCTTCCTAGATAATGTAAGTTTTTTTTAATGGCATTATCAAGTTGATTCAGACATGGTATCTTCAATCACTTCATATGCCTATGAACATTGGGCAATAAATAAGGAAGACCACAGAAGAACAGATGCATTTGAATGATGGTGCTGGTGAAGAATCTTGAAAGTACCACGGACTGCCCGAAGCATAAACAAATCCGTCTTGGAAGAGGTATTGCCAGAATGCTCCTTAGACATGCAGATGGCTAGACTTCATTTCACACATTTTGGACATATTACCAAGGAGGAACCAGGCCCTAGAAAAGGACTTAACCATTGGCTCGATAGGTCAGTGCAAAAGAAGAAGACCTTCCACAAGATGGATTGGCTGCAAGAGTGAGCTTCCAGAAAACAACCATGAAGAGAAAGTTTAGTTCCACTGTACCTGGTATCTCT
>NW_022109491.1:2318534-2342515 GCF_000313985.2 Echinops telfairi
ATATGTTCACTATAGATCACAAAGTAAATACAAGCAAGTCTAAGTTCACCTGGTTCATTGGACAATCTGGCATCAAATCCAGGGATAATATAAATCAATACTCAGAAACCAACTCACTTGCATGGAGTTGATTCTGACTCACAGCAATCATATAGTACAGAGTAAAACTACTCCTGTGGTTTTGCAAGACGGACAATTCACAGGAGTTGAGAGCCTCATCTTTCTGGTGGTTTTGAAATGCTGCACTTGTGGTTAGCAGCCCAACGCATAATCACTACTCCACCAGGGCTCGGGTTATGTAAGTCAATAGTATAATTTAAATGTAAAATAAACCTACTTCATGAACAATTGTACTGAAGATAGTAGTAACCACTGTTGAGAGAAACTGAGTCATAGGCAAATACTCTCTTCCTTTAGATCTGGCCTTTAGGGTCCCGTTAGCACTGTCAACCACAAGGTCTATAGTTCAAAGCATCCCGTTATCGTTTAGGAGAAAGATGAGGCTGTATGCTCCATTAAAGATGAATAGTTTTGGAAATTCTAAGCAGCGGTTCTCCTCTGTCCTGTAGGGTTGCTATGTGTCAGAGTTAAATCAGTGATTTTTTTTGATCGGGAGGTGTCATCCACAGAAGTGTTTGAGGGAATCTTTTGCTAATGTGCTATTGAGGCCAAAGCCATCTATCTGTTAACAGGACTCACTGGAAGACCTTCCGTGCATTCATCTCTGACATGCTGGAGATGTGAACCAGCCCTCTTGAGCTGGTCCTTCTCATGAGTATTTTAAGTCAGCTTCAGTCTCTGAGCTAAAATAAAGGGAGTCTGATTGATGAGCCTGGCCAGCCCTGAGTAGAAGAAGGGTAAACGTATCTTTTGACTTGCTCTTCTTCATCTAGTTGGGCGATCTTTGTATGTCTTGGACAATGGATCTCCTTTTGAACCTTTAGGAATCTTGGGATTCTAGGTGGCCATTCAACTGTCTACCCTTTGATCAATCAATGACTCAACCCTCAATTAGTTCTCTGCATTGGCAGTGAGTTTATCAATGGCATGATTACCTTTGTTGTCCTGAAAAAAAATACTTCCTTTTTACTTTCAGAACAAAATTAAAATGCCTCCAAAAAAGGCAGACACATTATGAATCATTTTGGAGCATTCATATCTCTGACTTTTCATTACATCTTTCATGCCAACTATTTAGCATTCCCTCTGGACAGATGATCCTGGACTCTGTTCTGACTTGTGTTGTATGAAGTTCAGACTTTCTGAACAGCTGCTGACATTTCTGCATCCAGCTGTCCCCGACCACATCCCAAGTCTCTGGGAATAGTTCTTGCATGAATCACTGAACAGATTTGTGATTTAAATTCTAGACAAATTATCTCAATTTACTGACACCAACGTTCCCAACTCAGGCAAACAATAGATCCCTAAAAATCAAAGGGATGAGATGTGACAGCATCTGTGTTCACTCTTGGTCCCCAAGGTGGTGTCTCTCAGCCAAGTTATGCATCACTCAGGGCAAGCTTGCAAGTAAGAAGGTGCCCAGAGTCCCACAGTCGAGCACTCCAATTCAAGCTCGTGTCACTATCGCAGACCGCTGGCTGGATTGGACAGATGTTGGTGTGAACGCTGTGTGCTTCTCAAGTCTGAATGGCCTTCACAGAGATGCTGTGTTCTGCACTTTGAATTTTTTTTATCCCAAATGTTCACTCACTTCCTATAACAGCTCTATAGAATGAGTAGTAATTTATGCTATTGCTGCACACTAAAAAGAAAATAGTACCAAACTGAGTCTCAAATTGTCTTGAAAACACAATAATTATCATGCAAGTGACAACACTAATTAGTTTCCTGGGCACAGAGCTGGTGGGCCCAAGAATGCTCAGATATTATGTTCAAAAGAAATTGTTTAAGATCACAGTTAAAAACTGTATTCATGTGTAGCTATGTACCCGTACAGTCATAACTACAAATGACAAATTGCGGTTGGTAGGAAGTTATGTTTGAGTAGCCGTGAGTTTTATTTCTCGGGTGATAAAGAAATGTGCTTTAATGAATTGGCCAACATTCACAGGGAATTTCTTTAGTCCCACATTTCTCCATGTATAAGCTGATCAACCAAATGTTCCCCAAGTTAGTTGTATTTTATTGCTGAAATTGACTTAGTTGAAATGACTATTCTTTGAAAACTGTTTTTGGTACTCATCGCTGAGTGGCGATGTTGGAATTTTTAAGAGTTCTTGTCTCCGTAGCCTCAAAGTTTCCTTCACTTTGGGCCACAATGCAAGGTGGACTTCCCCACGTCCCCACTTGACTGATCTGGTGACAAGCCATCAAGACGTGTGTATCACATGTGTGTCTTCAGAACCTGGATTCTTTCGTTCCCAATGTGTTTCCCTATGTTTTGCTTTATGTTCCTTGGTGCCGGGAAGCATATTGGTTGTGTGGGAGAGATGAGGGTGTCTACTCCGGTAAAGGGTTCTAGTCTTGGAAACCCAGTAGGGTCGCTCTGAGTTGGAAACAACTATTTGGCACAGAGAGTCTACTCACCATCTACTACAACAGCTACTGCATATTACTGGTGGCAGAGAAATGAGGGGGAATGGGTTGGGAAACCAACATTTCTGCTTACTCAACCCATGAGGAAATACAGTTTGGAAAGCACCACACAAATTTATGACATTCAGTCATTTGCAGTCTCTTGAAATTCCACCTGTGTTGTATAGTTCTGTTCAGTCTAGTTAAATTGTTTAATCTATGAATTTCAAATACCATGTTAATGATCATCAGGCGCTTACCTAGAGCCTATTGTGATCTTCCCAATTGCCTGCTAAAATATTACTGCCAAGGAAAAGGCCCACAGGCCATGTAGATCTGTAGCCTTTCCTCTTTTTTTATACCCTTCAAAGAACAGTTGAATTTTTATTTCAACTGTTACATTAGTACACACTGATCCCCAAATTTAGTCAGTAACCCAGGTTTACTCCCCACACCACCACCGTGATGAGGTTAGCCCCAATTCATGCTGTAGTATGTATCAGAATATGTTTCTTTTTTGTAGCCAACTAGGATTTCAAACACATCTTGTTTACCATTTTGTAGTTGGTGGATATTTGAATCATTCCTTGTTTGGGGCTATTATGAATAATACCAATACTGATAACATTCCTATACAAGTTTTTGCGTAAACCTATGTTTTCAATTATTTTGGGTTGATGCTCAGGAGTACAATTGCTGGAGATGTTATGTTTAACATTTTAAGAAACTACCAACTATTCTCTAAAATTGGATGAACTATTTGAGAACCCCATCAGCAATATTAATAGTGTTTTTGGTCCTTATCACTGATTGCACAGCAGTGAAAAACATCAGTCTCCTAAGGGAAAGATCCATTGTTCAAATGCATCTGCCACTCCTCAAAGACTTTCTGGTTCCATAAGGATTTAATGCCTTGGAAAGTCGATGGAGCAGTTCTATTCTGTCTGATAAGGTCATGGTGAATCAGATTGACTCAACAGTAATAGGTTTGGGTTTTGATTGATACTGCGATTGGCAGGCTCACACAAACTATTGTGTATTCCTCTTGGTATCCATAAGGTTTTTTGCCTGGGTGCATAATATGGGCTCTAAAATATTTAGAGAATGAATTAATCAATGATGCTATCAAGGTACATACATATATTGCTACTAAGGTTCCCCTTCATACGTACACAGTTTATTCCAGACAAAATGTATTGAAATACGTCTTGGTAATCAATGGATGCTGCAGGTATGTTCTCTCAGTAATACACTTGGCTTAGTCTCATGGGAGTGCCTTTAAAATGTTTAGTTTTAATGCCATATATAAAACAATTTTGAGGTTATGGCTAATATCAAATTTTTAGCAAAACTCAAGTGGCTATCTTCCAAAATAATTGAGGTTTTGAAACAAATTTATAGGATTGCTGTCCCACATGAAACACCTGCCTTTTGCTGAAAGAAGCATTTTGGGAAAGGTTGGAAAGATATAGAAGGTGAGCTCAGGAAAGGAACACAACCTAGAAGGATGAAGAGACTGTAGCTGAAGCTCGGAGACTAGTGACAGCAGATTGCAGACCTGTCACTGATGAAAAGACTACAGAAATCGGTGGATCATTTTCTATTTCAAGTGAACTTCTTGGCTTCTGTAAGCTTATAGCTTGATGAACACTAACGCTTCTGGGCAAAGATCAGCCAACGCAGAGTTCATCTGTCCATCCGTCTTTTGGTAGAACCGATTAACGTGAGACTATGGAAAGAGGACTAACCAGTGACAAGTCTTAGACTGATCAATGCAATCCAGAAAGCAATGCCCAATCAAAGCAGTTGCTTCTAAAGGGATCTGTGAAGAAAACAGAAACAAAACAACCGACTGTCCTTGAGTTGAGGTCAACTCATAGCGAGGGACTCTATAGGCCAGGGCCGGACTGCTCCTATGATTTCCAATGCTCTGACTCTTCACAGGGGTATAGAGCCCCGTCCTTCTCTCACAGAGTGGCTGATGACCTTGCCCTTAATAGCCAATGCTTAACCACAACAGTACCAGGGCTTCTTCAAAGACAAACAAAACCTGATTGCCATGTTCAGGGCAGCCAAATTTAAGGCAGAGTGGTAAGCTCAGACAATTTGGTGAAGGATAGATTTTCTCAAAGGACACAGGAAATTCCCTAAGGCTTATTAGGAAGAAACATGAAGGAAATTGAACCCTACATTGTGGAGAAAAGGACTGGAAAAGTAGGACTGAATAATTTTATTTTATTTTTTATCATTATGAGGTACCTACTCATTCTTCAAGCATAGTCCTATGAGAATTTTGTTCGGAACCCTTACCCCAAGCACCCTAGAGCCCTTATCTGGCTCCTGCAGCCTGATGTTTGCTCCCTAAACTCCAAGAACTTTGAATAGAACACCAGTTCAGTCCCTCCAGAACAAAGCTGCAGTCTTGATGTGGTGCAGACTGAAGAGCAAACACTTCTTCAGAGAAGGGGGAAAGGAAGGGAAGCTCGACCTCTCAGCCTACGGAGGATATGCTGAGGACAAACAGCTTCACATTTTAATATTTTTGTTTAATCAAGGTTTCTATGATTTACAGTAATACATTTTGATTTAGCCTCATAGTTATTGCCTCACCTTGTTTTTTAAGTAATCAACTTTTTGTTGGAACCATGGACATATATGCAGTCAGATATTGCTTGAATGGAGGTCGTGTAACATGTGACTGTTTAAGTAAATAAGCAATGTATGTGTGTCTCTGCACTTAAAAATTCAGGATGTTTGGCATTCATGGAGCAGCACGAATATCAGACTAACCAGCCTTCCAGAAATAAAGGCATGGATTCTGACATTGAAGGGTGGATTCAGGGCCTGAGAGGTAAAAAGCAATAACAGGCGCATGTGAACAATAATCAATAATCCACCGGATAAAAGGAATTTAATTATTGAAAAGATAATTTTAAAAGAGATTATAAATTGGAATGCTGGAGTAAGTCAAAGTCCTTCAAAATGATTTATATTAATAAATGAATGGAAAAGATTTGTTTCTTTGAAGATTCTTTGTTTTCAAGTAGCAGAATGGTGATCATGGCTAATATATGAAAATAGCAAGATGAGGCTTGCATGTTGGAAGATAAGTTCGTGCAAGTAGTTTTGGGTCAGCAGGGAATCAACTCTCAGTAATAGTAACCTCCCAGTTTCCCCCCCGGAGTGACTTACGTCACACCATTTGTCCTTCCCTGACCCCACTTTGCAGTCTAATAAAGAGACAACTTGGGTAGCTTTAATCTCCTGACTTTCCTTGTAAACTCATTAGGTGATAAGACTATGGATATGGCTAAATGATCTTTCACGAAACTCTCCACCTTGGATCAGAACCCTCATACACTGCTGGTGGGATTGCCAAATTGTTCAATCATTATAGAAAGTAGTAGGGCTCTTTCCTTAAACCAATGGGACTATAAATACCATATGACTCAGCAAGCTCTCTACTCAGTATATACCCCCAAGAAATAAAGATGAAAACACAAACAGATATCTGCACACCCGTGTTTAACGCGTCGCTATCCACAATCGCAAAAAGATGGAAACAATCAATATGCTTCCTGATGGTGGGATGGATACACATCCTTTGGTAGAGACATACAATGCATCCCTAACTAACAATGATAAACCACCAGACAACTCCTGACACGGCAGATTTGCGCAGCGGAATTAGTCAATCCCATAAAAACAAATACACTATGAGCCCATAAAGGAAAATAATCAAGAAAAAATATGTCTACACCAAAAGAAGCAAATTTTGATGGTTATAAGGAGGCCTGCGTTTTGGTTGTCACGACGCAAAGATGGCTGCCACTGGGATGCAGTGGGTAGAAGACCAGAGACATTGCTGCTCATCCCACACTGCTCAAGGAACTCCCACTCCCTGCCCACACCCAACAAAGACATGCTTGGCTCCAAAGAGCAATGTTGCCAACTTTGAGAAGTCTTCTCTGTAGATCAAAATGGAATGCAGCGAGGGTACCATCTCTCACTTCAAGACATGTGATGGATCCAGTACCACCGCTATGTGAAAATAGATGTTTTCTTTTAACGCCCATCTTTTGAACACAGAAACTAGTCATGTGGTGTTAGTGCCTCTTCATTTTCATCTCTGTTTCCATTTTCCTTTGGTCTCCCCTACAGTGAGTCTTCTGAGCGCATCAGACCATCCATGCGCTTGTCTGTTCCAGAAGAAGTTTGCTTAAGGATACGTTTTCCAAATCCCATAAAATGTCCTACAAGAGCCTCCGTTAACACTTTATCTATGGCAAAGTATTTGATGGACAAATATTGGAATAAGACAATTTTGATTTTCTTAGATTACTCTCAATTCTTTATCTAAAAGGAGAATTGGGGGGAGCGGCAGGAAGGATGTCAAAAGTCCAACGTAATGCTATTTTACATGCAACTTCAAGTCATGACACTGAAATTTTATCTGTATAATTAAATATATTTTCTTCATAGATTTTGTATAGGTAGTTTAGGCTGAATTGTGGATAGGTTTGGGAAGGTTGCTAATTTATTTATATACTTCTTTGCTTGTGTAAAAGCGAATTTTTTGATCTGTTTTGAGTGTAACATTTTAAATTGTGGTAGAGAGATTGACAACTTTTCCATTTACCAAAGCTTTATTTTCCTTGTTCTTCTAGTTCATTTCACCCCAAAATTGGCCTAAATGGGCAATTTTAAAACTCCAACAGTGTCTCTGGCTATTTTCCTATAGGACTTAGAACCCTTTCATTCTGGTTTGACCCCTTGCTGAAAATTTGCCTTTCCGCCCCAGAAATGCTGAAACAGAATCTTTTTTTTTAAATTCTCTTGTAGACATAAACATTCTTATCTCCACATGAGAATCACTTGGAGATCTGTAAGAATCACTTGAGAGTCTTGTTAAAAAGGTGGCTTCTAATCCCTGGGAACTCTTCAGGTGATGGTGTTACACGGAGCTAAAACAACCATAGTTGGCCTGTACAGTTTCATGGATAAAACTTAGCTGAACAGTTACCCGAGAGAGAAAGTGTCTACGAGAAATACTCCCCAAATCCAGACTCAGGAATAAGAATCCATTGCATGCATGCCATCATCCCTCCTCTCTCCACCTCATCCAAGCCACTAGGGATCTCAGCTGGATCTACTTTTCCATCCCTCCACTGCACACAATGAACGTTGTACACTTTCATCTGAGTAGCTCCTACTTATCATGACTTCAAATCGCATCTTCTACTCGCAAACTCAAAGTGGAAGCCTTCTGGTCCAGTGGTTCTCAACCTGTGGGTCGTGGCCCCTTTGGAGGTGGAACGACCCTTTCATGGGGGTCGCCTGATTCATAACAGTAGCAATATGACCGTGATGAAGTAGCAACGAAAATAGTGTTATGGTTGGGGGGGGTCACCACAACATGAGGAACTGGATGAAAGGGTCATAGCCTTAGGAAGGTTGAGAACCACTGTTGTAGGCTTAGGGGACCTGGTAGTTCACCTTTAGGGTGAAGGTTGGAAAGCACAACAGTCAGGTGCAGTCGAGCTTCTGCCAGTCCCACCCACATCACAATTTGATGTTTGAGGTTATGATCCTTTATCTTTCCTGCTCAACAGAAATCGTGAGTCCATGGTACATGCCAATCCCAACACCTCCCATGAAGGATAATGGTCAACGTTCATCTTTTCCATAGGATCTTTAATAGATGGATAAAGGAGGTAAGAAACCATGATCTCTAAACAAGGAGAGTTCTTCACAGTAATTTGTAATTATCATACAAAGGCTCTAGGTGGTGCAAATGATTAAGTGCTCACCTACTAACCAGAAGGTTGGTGGTTCAACTCCACCCAGAAGTGCCTTGGAAGTAAGCTTGGGGATCTACTTCCAAAAGGTCACTGAAAATCCTGTGGGGCATAGCTCGATGCTGACACACGAGGTCACCAAGAATAGTATTTGACTCTACAATCACTATTCCTTTCTTCTCCTCCTCCTGCTCCTCCTCCCCACGCCCATTTCCCTTCCCTCCTCCCTCTCTCCTCCCCCCCCCTTCCTTCTTTAATATCACACATACATACTTTCTTTTGCATATAGGCACTTTACTTTCTGGCATATGGGGTACAGGGAAAACTGTTACAGCAGATAAAACTCTAATTTGTGTCCCATAAGGAGGAACCCCACTACACACTGGTGGCAAGGGTTTAGGTTCTTCCTGTACAGGGATTTCCCTGAGTGGCCCCCTAACGCCCGTTCTCAGTGAGGCATTCAGTCATCCCAGAGTTCTGTCCCTTGCACGGCTATTATATCTCAAAGCACCACTGCTTCTCATTGTGATATTTGCCACTAGGAGTTACTGTGTACTTATTTATCCATGTACTATTATTACTTCAAATTTATCCTTTGTACAATACCATGAAAATTCCATCAGGCCAATGATTGTCTTTCCAGCACTATGAATAGTTTATTAAATATATTATTGTTTCAATAGATGCTTGTTAAATTAATACATGAGTACACGTGCGATGAATACACTTGTACTTGTACAAGTACAACACAAAGAGATCAGTGGAAGTGCCACCTGCATTAGTTCTGTGGATTAGAAGGATGAACTAGGTGCACCTTCTTTATAGGAACCCTGGTAGTGTAGTGGTTACACATTGGGCTACTAACCACAAGGTCAGAAATTCGAAACCACCAGCCAGTTTACAGGAGAAAGACCATCAGGCTTTCTACTCCCCATAGAGAAACAGTCTCGGAAACACACAGAGACAGTTCTACCCTAATGTATTGAGTCACTATTAGTCAGAAAGGACTGAATGGTAGTGAAGTGTATGTGTGTATGTGTGTGTGTGCACACGAGCGTGTGTATGTTTTAGTCTTTAGGGGGAGAAACTACTTTAGTTCCTGGTGAAAATAACCAAAGAGCCTGGTGCTGCAGTGATTTTAGCTGTCAGCTGTTAAGTGAAAGATAAGAGGCTGGTATCAGAGAGCCCCCTCTGCAGCAGAAAGGTCCTGGCAATTTGCTCCCATAAAGACCACCCCATAGGAATCCCCATAGGGCAAAAGTCACCAAGAGCCAGAATCGGTTCAGCATAGCAGCAACAACAAAGGCATCTGACCCACAGTCTCTGAATGCAAACCAGCTTCCAAGTGATCAAACGCTCCACTAATTTGTCACCACTGGAGAGTTTCTGACCAGTCTCGATTAACACTTCGTCTCTTGATTTGCTGTACTGAATTGGAAAAAGTGAAATGTTCCATTTAGTGGAAAGAAATAGAGCCAATTACAGCTCTGAATGGGTTCTCCAGCATCTGAATGTGGTAGAAATGAATCAACAGCGTTCACTTGACTCTAGCCTATTAGATTGATTAAACCAGGAGAAAACACGCATCTCGGCATTTCTAACATGGGAAATCGTAATTGTACAGTTGTTTCAGGTTGTCCCAATACCTGCTGGTGGGCCTCTTTCATATTAATCAAGCAATTCCAATTTTAAAAGGCCATGAGAATATTTCAGGACATTTTCTTTAATTACAATAGCTTTTTCCGCAAGCCCATCACCATTTCTTCTGATTTCCTTGCTTTCTATTGGGAGGGTGCCAAACAATTCTAGGTTCTGGAGTCAGAACTGCTGTGCTGGAATCTTACCTGAGGTTTGCTCCCGCTGGCTGGGAGGCTTCAGGCCACAGAACTGAATCAGCTCATCTCCTGACCTATACACAGTATTAGCAACAATTTCCTGATAGCAATGTATGTATTCACTAAGAATCATTGTAGGGGACAGCCATGGGGTTGAAATGGAGATGATAGGAAGGAATTCTTTCTTTCTCTCTTTTAGCAAATCATCCCTGCCTTTGAGGATCCTTAGAAAATCGTCATTTTAGGGAGCATTGCACTGAGAAAGCCTCCTGCTAGAGGGCCTCTGAACTTTGGGGACTTCTATGCCTTAAGGATTCTGTGTGGGGGGCACTGTGGCAACTTTGAACTTTCTGAACCTTAGGAGTCCCCGCGCCTTTGGGAATCTTCCCTGCAACTTAGCCTTCCCAAATTTTGGAAAACCCTACACCTTAAGAATTCTGAACCATAAGCACCTTGCGTCTGTGGGCTATTGCACTATTGCGTTGATGATCCTCCCCTAGCAACTCTGTGGGATACAGTTGTCCCACAGGGTTTTCAAGGCTGCAATCTTTATGGAGGCTGACTGCCACATCTTTCTTCCAGGGAGCAGATGATGGGCTCCAACCTCTGACCTTTTGGTTAGGAACTGAGTGCTTAACATCTGAGCCACTGGGGGTCCTCCCAGGAACCTCAAGGACCTTTGCATCTTAGGAACCTTTGCACCTTAAGGACCCTGAACCTTAGTGATCCTGGAACTGAAGGGATCTTGCACATCAGAAGACCATAGACATTTGGGCCCCTGTGCTGGGTGAGGTCCTCCATCTTAGAGGCTCCTCAGAAACTCGGCATCTTATGGGGATTCTGCACTAGTGGATGCCACACCTGAGGATACCCTAGAGTTTAAGGAACCTGAGATTTAGGGATCCTTCACCTTAGAGACCCTTCACCATAAGGGACCACAGGGGAGCTGGCTTTAGTGAGCCTGCATCTTATGGCCCTTGCCCTTAGGAATTCTGAAGTGCATACACTCAGCATTATAGAGAATCAGGCAGTTCCCCGTCCATGATTCCTTCTCAACTTTATTAAATATACAAGTGTTTTTGGAAGTTGGGCAATTTTCACAAATAGGAATTAGGGAAGAAAAATGAGCAGCCCTGTCTTGTTATTAGCTGGTCCCGGGTCATAGCGACCCTGTGTACAACAGAAGAAAACCCTGTTCAGTCATGCAGCACCCTCAAAATTCTTCCTAGAGATCAGAAACACAGAGTGCTCTGGTGTCAATCTGGCCGTTCAACATGAGGATTTATGACGCGTGGGCTTCCCAAGGCTGGACCATCTGGGAGATGAGAGGGAAGGACGGCTTCCTGCTCTAGGTCACCTTTGGGTTCTCAAGGACTCCTAGGTGGGTGATCCAGCTTCTGCCTTCCCTCCCTCGCTCTCAGCAGATCTCTGCAACTCAAGTATTGCACTGGCCCGCAGCAGAGCCCGGGTTAGCAGGGAAACAGCTCCTTCAAACTCTAGGCCCTGTGTGAGTGCTTGAGAGTGGCTGATGGTCTCTGGGCATGGAAATGACCTGGGCCTGTCACATAGCCTGCCATCAGGACTATCCTGACTCTTGGTGGCCTTGTGGCTCAGAGTAGGGCCATTCCATGGGATTTCCAAGTCTATCTTTGTGGGAGATAGGCTAATGGGGTCAAATCACTAGCCTTTCGGCTAGCCGACAAATGCTTAACCAAGGCTCCACCAAGGTTCATAGAAGTAATGTTTAAATCTCCCGATATATGTATATGGGCCTCCCACAGGGGCCTCCATTTATACTCTTGTTTCAAGCCTGGCAAATGTTAGAGCAGGCCTACTTTGCTTACGGATTTCATTCTCTTCAAGTAAAATGGATTTCTCCGTGTGGCTGCAGAAATGATGGCTGACACTCGTAGGTTCACACTTCATCGGGGTCAGGAGGAGGGTGAGGCAAGGAGGCCCCTAGAGAGCACGGTTGAAGGAGGCTCTTCACCTCAGGAAGGTGCCTCGGTGGCAGAGCGGGATCTGAGTCGGGCTGTTAACCGCAAAGTCGGCTGCTCCAACCCACCAGCTCTTCAGGGAGAAAGATGCCGTTTCCTACCTCCATCATTTACAGCGATAGAAACTGAAAGGGCTGTGCTACTCTCTCCTAAGGGTGGCTATGCACTTACAGGTTGCTAGGAATTAGAATGTATTTAATGGCAGTGAGTTTGTTTTTTGAGTTTCAATGTCAGGCATTAGCCTTGTACTTGCCTAATGCTGAATGACACCTTAAATTTTGTCCAAAGAACCACCCTTACTTGCTCCCTAGTCCCAAGTCCTCCAGAGACGGGGGAAGCGTCGTCTGGCCTGAAAAAACATTTCAATCTCCTCTAGGAGGCACAGTGAATGGCTCAGATCCACGCTTGGCAGTTGGGCCATGGTGCTAAAAATGAGGGACTAAGATTGCCCTAATGGGATGAGGTAGGTCTTGTTCTAAAGACAAGGGACAAGGAGAGCATCGAAGACAAAAGAAACATTTCCAAAGTGGCTGACATTATGTAGTATTAAATTACAAATTGGCGCGGAGGTGGGGGACCAGCCCCACCCGCTACTAGAGCTCACTGGTTCAGTAATACTACTTCTAGGTTCAGTAATGCACAATTGTACTGTTGAGATATATAAGTATTATATTAAAGTCATCGAGAGCATGAGAGATATTACAATAATGTAGTCAGACACATTACATGGTAGCATTGCTTACTTCAGCCCTGCTTGGTAATTCACATGGAGAGAGGGGGAAGGGAAGGAGGGAAAGGGGACAAGGGAGAGGGGGAGCCAGAGAGAGTCAGAGAGGTCTGAATCCTAGAGCTCTATATTGCTGATTCACGCCTATATACCTTTTGGGGGCATGCCAGCCCACTAATTACAGGTAGAGACATACGTCACAGGAAGGGGTTACACTATAGGTTACACAGCAATGAGGGGGTGGTCTCTGGGTCTCCATAGGAACCATTATCAGTCAGGTGAAAACTCAGCCTACAGGAGCCTGTCCATTGTCCCCAGCAGCAGGGAGCAGGCCCACCTCTGTGGTGGGATGAGACAGCAGTTTGGCAGCAAGGATCTGACTCCCCCCCCACAAAATTAGACTAAATATTGGGTGGGAATTGGTTGAGAAGTTACTCCTTGCCTTGTGTGAGGACCCGGGCCTTCAGTTCCATGTGTCATGGGGCTTTATGAAGATTAGATGAAATGAATAGGAAGAGGCTATACTCATCACAGATACAAGCACATGGGCCATAAATTCAGGCAAGCATTAGAATCAACAACAACAACAAAACAAGCTCACTGCCATTGAGGCACTGCTGACTCATCGTGACGCCCTCACCTCCCCCTAGCCACCCCCCCACGGGATTCCAAGTCCATAACTGTTGATGGGAGTAGAAAGCCCAGACTTTCTCCCAGGGAGCTGCTGGTGTATTCAAACTGCTGACCCTGAGGATCACAGGTCAACGGATAACCACCA
Source organism: Echinops telfairi (assembly GCF_000313985.2). Taxonomy (NCBI): domain Eukaryota; kingdom Metazoa; phylum Chordata; class Mammalia; order Afrosoricida; family Tenrecidae; genus Echinops; species Echinops telfairi. The sequence continues at coordinate 2,332,208 of NW_022109491.1, forward strand.
CATTACCAGGGCTGCATATTAACCAATCTAGGTACGTAATTTGGGGCAGCTAACAAAATGATTCTTAAGATCAACAGATTTATTTTCAGCCTTAAGATTGGACTTGGGTAGAAAATGGAGAGAAAAAGAGCATATCCATATGAACTTATCAATGAAGGAGAAAACTCTCCCGACCTTGATCTCAAGGCTTGATAGGCTGGAATTTCCAAGCATATTGCTAGTTTACAAGGGCAATAATGAGTTCAGCCTTCTGCTAATAAACAGGAGGCAGGCCTTAGTTATCTGGCTTGCTTAGGAGCCAAACCATAACTCCATGGCACATTAATTTGACACAGAGCACAGCTCTTGATTAATAACCACCATAAGGCTCACACTGTACGGTGGCAGCAGTATATTAACCAGAATTGCCGTGCCTCCTGCATGTCATGGGCCACGTAATTTAGCTTGGCACTGGCATTTCTGATGAAGAGGTGGAATCGGTGTGAGGGCTACTCGCCTGTAAATTAGCTGTGTGTCCAAGAAAGCACATGAGTTAAGGGTGATTAAATCTGGGCTGGCAATTGCCAAATGCATCATTGCATAGCAACCATGAAGCACTAATCTACCCTTTCATCTCCTTCCTCCAATGATGAACTTAGTGGACAAGAAATATCTGGAACTTTGACAGAGGTCTTGTAGAACTTATTTTCTAAAGCCATAAGGAAACAACAGAGATCTAAAATTGATGGCAAGGAGGGTATAGAATGCCTGGTGTGGTTTGATCAATATTAATATAGCCAAGAGGAATTACTGAAAGCCAAATGAAAGGTGAACATGATAGTGGGGCAGGAGGAAGGTAAAAGGAAATAGAGAAATGAAATAGGAGGCAATAGCTATCTATAGAGGTATAAATATAAGCATGTACATATGTAAATATGTTAATATAAGGATACAAATATTGGTCTATGTACATATAAGTATATGTTAAAGTATTAAGGTAGCAGACAGACTTTGGTCCTTAAGTCTTCCCTCAACCCAAAAACTCTTTATTCTAATAACCTGGCACTGTGTAATAATCACCTTCCAGACACGATCACTGAAGACAAAATGGGTGCATAAGGCAACAAAGCCCACGTGGAAGAACACAAGCCTGTGTGATCACCAGGTATCCACAGGATCAGGTATCAGAATATCAAAAACGAACAATTACATCGATGTGAAGGACAGAAGTCAGAGTGGAGACACAAAGCCCTTCTGTAGACAATTGGGTAGCCCCTCACAGAAGGGATGCTTTAGCTAGGGTGCAGCTTAGCACTGATGAAACACACAGCATTCCTCTGGGTCTTTCATGCTTCTCCCCGAAGCCCCCTATCCTGACCCCAGTTCCACCTCACAAATCCTGCTAGACTTGAGTATGTACATTGATACAGATAAGAGCTTCAGAAACACAGATGCTAGGCAGATCAACTCCTCAGAAATAGTCATGGGAATAAGGATACCATGAGGGGAAGGGGAGAGGGAGGGAAGGGGGAAATTATTGCAACAATGGAATGTATACACCCCTCCCCACCTCGAGGGGTAAGAACAACAGAAATCTGGGTGAAGGGATAGAGCGGATGGTGTAAGATATGAGAAATCTTAATTATATGTACTTTATCAAGGGTTCACAAGGGTGGAGGGTGGGGGGGAGAGGGGAAAAAAGAGGAGCCAATAATAAGAGCTCAAGTAGAAGGATAATGTTTCAAAAATGATGATGGCAACATATGTACAAGTTTGCTTGATATAATTGATTTATTGGTTAATATAATATCTATAAGAGCCCAATAAAATGACTTAAATTTTTTTTAAAAGGGTAGAGGAAATAAATAAATAAAACCATAAGGAGGTTGCTTGGAGTTTTCAGAATGGAGATGTGTATTAGTCTGGATACTTTAGAGAAACAAATCCACAGAAACTCATGTAAAAGAGAGAGTTTTATATAAAGGTTAACTGTGCAGTAAGAAAACATCCCAACCCAGTGCTGCCCAAGCCCACAAGTCCAACATTCACTCATTAGCCCACATGTCTGACACCAGTCCACAAAGTCCTCCTCCATCTCACAAAACAGACACAATGATGCCGACTGCAGGAGGAAAGCCGAATCAGTGAACATGTAAACATCTCAGTGCTGGCAGGGGTCTCCACAGGGCTGCTCCAGCACCCAGGGCTGCATCAGGGTAGGTCCATGTGGCTTCTCCTTGGGGATGTCTTGCAGGAAGTCAGCCTTGCAAGCTGAAGCGGGGAACTGCTAAGGCAGCTGCACCCTGGTCCTACCATCACAAAGCAAGAGACCTGATAACTAGAAAGGCGAGGCTCACCAGCCATTTATCTCTCCGCCCTTCAATTAATCCCACATGTGTTTATCGGCCAGGTTGGCACAATAAACTGACTCAAGATGCCTTCTTGGCAGACGACGTCCATGAACTTGATGGCCTGCTGCAAGGAGGTCCAGTTCAGTTTGCTGGATGCTGACACAGTTGAGTTTCAAAAGCCTCTCAAACAAACCCTACGGCTGTGCCCTGGTGCTCACGGGATGTCGGGTTTTTAATGCAAGTTTATTTAGTTGTTGTCTACCCCCCATCCCACCCCCACTTTTCACCTTTGCCTGCCTGAGCCACACCAGACAAACGAAAGCCTACTCACATTGGCAACACCTGGATTGAACAAATGGAGGTTGAGCCTTTGGGCTCCTGTATCAGCTTTGCCTGTCCTCACACACCCCACAGGGAGGAGTCTGAGCTAGGCCGCAAGGATGGAGGAGGGAAGAAGATGGGTAGGTTGCACACTCCAGAGTGAAATGCAGAATAATGCAGCCTCCCTCTTGGGATCAGAGATCCATGGGGGCTGGGCCTGCTCATCAGAATACACCTAATGCCAAAAGGACAGTTACTTCGGCCTATTCCTGCTTTGACGATATCATCTCCCATCTTTAAGTTGGGTCTCTAGATTGACGTTGGAAATTACCACCACCACTTGCTACCAAGTCAACTGGACTACTCAGGACCATCCCCTGTGTGGCCGATAGAACTGCAGGGTTTACAGGGATTTGTTTTCAGTACCTGGAGCACAGTGACTTTCCTTTGAGAAGCCGCTGGGTGGACTTCAATGGGAATCAAGACGACCAGTGGTTGTCTTTCTCTGGGTTACTCATTTGACTTGCATCTTTGTTGCCTGCCTCTGTGAGTCAAATGTATCCCGCTTGAGAGAAGGGATCTAATTGATCGTATTCATCTCTCTAGCTCCCGCATGGAGCGTGGGGCGTGGAGCAAACGTACTGGCGAGGATGATATTTGTTGTGTTGGCACTGAGCTTGAGGAAAGCTCAAGATTGATTGCATTTGTTCTATTTGAATTGATTTCTAAAAGGAATTAGAGACGCAAAGAATGAAGCCAAAAGGGCAACTTAGAGTGAATAAAGCCATCTCTTGAGATTCAAATAAAGCTAACTTGAGGATGCTATTTTGAAAGTGGTATAGTCAGATCATTTGTCAACAGAGTTTCAAAGGCCCTTTTGACTTTTCATAACCAGTGGATGGCAGGAGAAGAACGCATGTCTTCGCCAGAATGAGGATTGTGAGACAATTATGCCTCTCTCCTCCACATTCCCAAAACGACTTTTGAAAGCGTAGAATCATTCAAGGGAGTCAGATAGCCATTGGGTTTCCGGGTTCCAACTTACAAGGTGGAGAGATGGTGTGCCCATGTTTGTTTAGAGAAAACCTCTGAATTATTTACTATCTCTCAGGCTTGCTAATGAAAATAAATTGATATGCTAATTAAATATGCAATTTCAAGTTGGAGGACAGCCAGTTGGTGAAAATGCGGGCATCAGCAGGCAGCAGATAATTATCTCTGAGAGGAACCCATAAACATTTAAAAAAATTTTGCTTTGAGAGATTAAACATCCAATTGTTATTATTGTCCTGCCTTCTCCTCTTGTGCCTAAGAAAACAAACAGACATAGGACATTCTGTTGACTAAAAAAATAACCGGTTATCTGCATCACTTCTTTTTTTTTCTTGGGAATCTAAGAAATAGGATAAAATATTTATTTTCAAATTTAGTGTTACTCTTCCTTAATTGACCAGTATTTCTCTAGTATAATAAGAACACATACTTGTATAAATATTGCATACTAGACAAAGGCAAAAGAAGATAATAATAACCTATCATATCACTAGCAAAAGATAATTTAATAGCGTTTCCTCGAAGTCTCCATTTTGCATGTTTTTTCCCCCCAAAACTTTATCATATTCTACAAAATCTGCCACATCCCATCTTTTCTCAAACTATCAATAGATTATAAACATTTCCCATTTCATTGTATTTGTGAACTTGATTGCATATCATGGTTGTGCATATTTTTGATGCAGTTATTAAAGCTAGGTATTTCTTAAGGCTTCCTAATTTTCTATGATATAAATTACTGCAAAAGGAGGCCTGATGCACATGGGTGCTAACTGCGAGGTTGATGGTTTGAACCTACCAGAGGCTCCAAGGGAGAAATAGCTGGTGATCTGATCCCTTAAAGAGTACAGTCTAGGAAACCTGACAGGGGTCATTCTAGCCTGTCACGCGTGGTCACAAGGAGTCACCATTCACTTCACAGCATCTATCAGCAACAACAACACAACACTGCACATAACATGTAGGCAAATACCTTCATGACTTTGAGGTAGGCAAAGATTTCTTAAGCCAGACATGTAATGAGCATCAAGGTGTACACTGACTCATCAAAAGGATATTTAGAGAACAAAATAAGAAGCCTCAAAATGGGATGAGTGACAATATCTGGATCCAAAACAGAAATTATAGGCATAATACATAAAGGTCAATATCAAATCAATAAGAAAAATGAAAGGCTCCAATCAAGAAATAATGATTGCACTTCACCAGAAGGGGACTCCAATATGCAGTGCACTTGTAAAGGTACTCAGCTCTCTTAGCACTGTGGACATTAAAATGAACACTCAATGGGTTGTCTAAAATTCAGGAGTGAATGTGCAAAATTCAAATGACATGAAAGTGTTAATTGGTGAAACACCTCCAGTGAAACTTTGTTAGCGGTACCTATTAAAGCTGAATATAAGCGTTATGAGGGGGCTCCAAAATTCCATTATCTTTTCATTCCATTTCCCAAGAACTTTTTGAAGCACATGGATAAAATGGACTAGCAATCCATGACTCAATACACACATGCAAATATACACTACCATATGCAAGAATATTTCTAGAAACACTATTTTGAATAATTTAAAGTTAAATTATTAAACACAGCCAGAAAAGAATGACTTGTGCTATGTTCATGAAATTGACTATTATGCAGCAATAGGAAAGTACAATTTATTCTTTCATGAATATTCCAAATGTTATGATATGTCAAAGTTATCCATCTCAAAGAATGAATACCTCATGGTTTTTTTCCACATTTAGACAGTCCCAAACCAGGCAAAATTAATTTCTGAAGGTAATGGTTATCTTTGGAGTGAGAGGGATGGAGTTAGGTTGAAGTAAGATTTCTTGAATGCTGATGATATAGATTTCCATCTGGATGATGAGCACAGGAGTCAGTGTCCTGTGAAAACTCATCAAAATGTACATACATGAGGGTTTCGAAAAGTTTTTGAAAAATGAAATTCAAAGATAATGAGATTTTTCCATGAACTTCTTAAACCCCCTTTATATGAGTTGCATTTTTTTCTGAATGTTACGTTTTGATATATTTTCCTCACTTAAATAAAGCTATTAATGAATATCCTTTCAACAATACATTTAGTCTTCAACTTATAATGTAGACATTCAAGTTATGATAAAGTTCACTTATGAACATCTTTTATTAAGGGTTCATCTTATCATTAACAGTAGGTACTACATGTTATGTTGCATGTATAATTTACTAATATTATTCTAAGATGTTCACTGACAGGTGTTCTTCAAAGTTATAATTTTCTTTTCGAAGTACGGGCATATAGTAGGCCATGAAAATAAATCTAAAAAACAAAGGATATTTAACTTATGTCAAAACAGACATGATGGAGTGGTGTGAAGGTAACCCCCTTGTAAGTCAGAAACTGCTTATGCTACTGTATACAAACATAGTTATTTGGGGAGAATGAGTTCCTAGAAATAGAATTTCACTGTTATTTGTTATTTATGGTCTAAAATCTGCTACTGTTTTTGTTCAACATAGTATTAGCAGACAGCTTATTTACTTCATGACTCAGAAGAATGAACAAAGATCTTTGAATATTTGGATCTTTTGTGAGAGGCTGTGCTATATTTTCTTTGTTTATAACTTTTAAGTTCATATATCATCTCTGTAAAACAGATGCTAGAGCCCCCCCAAAAAAATCTTCTTTCTTTTCTTTCCTCTTCCCAATAAAAGTCTCAGAAATATTTTCCTAAAGTAAAATAAATAGCTAGCTATTTAAAGTTCCAACTTCTATTTCTGTTTCTACTCTAACAGAAGCACGATTAGCAATTTGATGGAGTGTTATATTTACAACCACCCATTTAATCCTTAGGGCTGCCATTTGACCTGCCACTAGCACTGTTTTCATTTTATAAAAGGAAACTGAGCCTTAAATATTAAACAGAGAGTATCTTCCAGAGCTAAGACTAGTCCTAGAATCTGTGGAATCCTAGAGCTGAAGTTCTCCCCTGGATGTCTCACTGCCTCAGCTAATGGCAGGAAACAGGTGCCCAAGGCTCCGTGCAGGTGGATGTCCCAATAATTTGGATAATGTGCTCAGAAGTGTTGGTACTATGGACATTGAGGAAGAGTTGCAAGAAAAGATGCAACTCTTTATTCAGAAGGTATTATGCCAGCACATCACTAAATTAACAGGGATGAATTGGGCTGTAAACCCCAAGGTCAGCAGTTCAAAATACCAGCGGTTCTTGGGGAGAACAATGATGGTTTTGGTTCACACAAAGAGTTACAGTCCTGGAAATTCAGAGGGGCAGGGTCGCTCTAAGCTGGAATTGACTCGATTGTAGTAAGTTTGGTTGAAGAGGTGGTGTAGTGGGCTATCCTTTGAGCTGTCATTGAGCTGGAATTGATCTTGGTATTGGTAAAAGGCCAATCTCTAAAAATATCTTTCGATAAAGAGCGCCTCATTATCTCTGATTCTGTCATCTATACAGTCCAAATTGATGCACAGGCATAAAAATAGGAGGGCAGACTTGAAAGCTTGGAAAATACAGTGCAAAGTATCATGTGTGGACAGACAACACTTCTCTGTTATCTGAGACTTGGCAATCACTGGTGACCTTCCCAAGGTCTGCAGGAGTTTTTTTTTTTTTAAATCATTTTATTAGGGGCTCATACAACTCTTATCACAATCCATACACACATCAATTGTGTAAAGCGCATTTGCTCATTTATTGCCCTCATCATTCTCAAAACATTTCCTCTTCACTTAAACCCCCAGCATCAGGTCCTCATTTTTCCCCTCCCTCCCCACTCCCCCCTACCTCACGAGCCCTTGATAATTTATAAATTTATTTTGTCATATCTTGCCCTGTCTGATGTCTCCCTTCACCCACTTTTTGGTTGTCCATCCCCCAGGGAGGAGGTCACACACAGTTCCATGTAATCGGTTCCCTCTTTCCTACCCATTCTCCCTCTACCCTCCCTGTTTCGCCACTCACACTACTGGTCCTGTAGGGCTCATCCACCCTGGATTCCCTGTATTTCCAGTTCCTATCTGTACCAGTGTACATCCTCTGGTCTAGCCAGACTTGCAAGGTCAAATTCAAGTCATGGTAGTGGGAGTGGGGAGGAAACATTTAGGAACTAGAGGAAAGTTGGATTTTTCATCATTGTTACATCACACCTTGACTGGCTCATCTCCTCCCCAAGACCCCTCTGCAAGGGGATCTCCAGTGGCCTACTAATGGGCTTTGGATCTCTACTCTGCACTCCCCCCATCATTCACTATGGTAAGATTTTTGGGCAGCTTCTGGAAGCTGATTCAGCAACAAGCCAGTGAGCTCCAGCTGCTCCTAAGGGACCAACCAACCAGGTGGAGAAGAGGAGGCAGGATGGGTCCTTCCATTTAAAAGGTAAACACCCATCAATTATTACTAAACAAGCAGAGTTTCTGCAGCTGAGCAAACAAAAAACTCAATGCAGAGAAGAGCTGCTTGAATATTCCTTTCTCTTAACAGTAAATCAGTCCTCAGGTATGAAGGTCTAACTGATAGACAACTAGTACTTAGTCTTTAACTATATATAACATTGTCCTCACTTTGAAAGGATTGACTTAAGCCCTCCTTGCCAAAATTCTTCATCACAATCACTTTCATTTGCTACAAGTTCAAACTTTCAGTTATTGGAAATGCTTCCTGCCATTTCTTGCACTAAAGTAGGACAAAATAAGAACCCTGTGCCCCTGTTCCTACTTGCCTATAAATTCCATTACAGACAGGAACAGCTCTCATTCAAACCGGGCGTTACCTGTACATACAGTTCATCAGGTAAAGCCTTTTCATGTGCTGTGCTGTTGAATGTGACTTAACACACCTCCAACACATGTTCATGTTCCTCAGACTGACTCTTTGATTACCTCTTGGAGAATAATGCTTTCTTCTCAATACTTGTTATTTTTAATTGCTCCTTTAAAGATCTTGAAATCCTTTCCTTAGACTCTTCATTATTCATCTCAAAGTATAGTCTGATTTCCTCTGTTGAACTTTTATTTTCCAAAAGAGGAAAATTCAAGTCATCTATTAAATAGTTGCAAAGTTTACAAAGCTCAGCAGGCTTCAAAACCAGGAGGGGATCTTACAGGGTTGTAACAAAGGCAAGTAGAGGACCACAGGCAGGTAGCTCTGGGGAAGAAAGCAGACACACTCACTCAGATGAAATGCGAGACTAAGGTGCTTTCAAGCACAAGGGTCAGACATCTCCTGGGAGCCAGATATTTGCAGTTTGTGGGTTTCTGTCCCATAATCACTATTGCCTTAGTGACCCTCAAGATGGGGTTAAGGTCATGTAGAGAAAAGACTGGTTGGAGATCTGAGAAGATCTCATAAGCGTAGCTTAAAGGTAGGTGTGGTATGAAAAAGAGTGAGGAAATGTACACAACCCAGTGGTTTCCAACTAGTTGGTGGTTGCCTCTGCCAGGGACCATTTGGCAATGGCGAGAGGAAGATATTCTTGGTCATCTCCATTACACTGGTGGTGGAATATAATTGGCATCCATTGAGGAAGGACCGATGATGCTGCCAACCATCCTACAATGCACAGGGCATCCCTGACCTATCACCGCACATAAAGACTATGCAGTCTCAAATAAAAATAATTGACAAGCCCTAACCTAGATTAAGCTGGCGTGCCATTTCCCCAAATGTATGGAAACGGAACAAATGTTTGCCTTGCCAATTTGACTGGGACAGCTGGTGGAAATAAGAGTTAATAACATAATAATAACAACAAAAGCAGTAATTAACATTGATGGAGTACTTATGTGCCAAGCTTTTTACTTTCATTCGCTAATTTCCTTGTTAAACAGTGAGAAATGGTTTCAATTCTCCTGGAATCCAGAATCCGGGGCCCATGGTGTTGGAGTGAGCCCCTGAGTCCATCTTGGTCATTCCCCTAATGTGATCTATTCAACTTAGATTCTAAAAAGTCACCTTTGAGTTAAACAATAATCTAGAAAAATAGTGAGATCATTTTGCCTTAGGAATGGGGCTCTTTTAAAGAATTATCTACGTACAGTCAGTTCCAAGAAACAGAGCTAGAAGGGGTCAATCAGTAGTTATTTCCATAGCTAATTGCTCTTCAAGACAGGAGTGCATGACATTCTTGCTGACCATGAATTCTTCATAATTTAATAAAACTGATATTTGGTCCAGCCCTTTCCCACGGTAATGTCAATGAGGTGGAGTATAAGAATCTAAGGATTTCTGATTGTCTTAGTTTCTAATTGTCTTTGCGATCTGTTGCTCCTTTAATAGAAAGACTACAAGTAGATGACTTTAACAAACAGATTTTTTTTTCTCTTACTGCTTTCTTACTGCTCTCAAGTTGATTCCAACTCATAGCCATCTGACAGGACAGAGTAGAACTACTCCAATGTTTTTGTTTGTTTGTTTGTTTGTTTGTTTTGAGACTGTAACTCTTGCTGGGAGTAGAGAGGGTGGCTGAGGGTTTCCAACTGCTGACCTTGTTAGCAGCCCACAGTGTAAACACTTAGCCACCAGAGCTCCCTCTCACAGCTTCTAAACTCACTGCTGCCCAGTCAATGCTGACTTATAGCGACCGCTGTGGGTTTCAAGACTG
>NW_022109491.1:2343013-2422137 GCF_000313985.2 Echinops telfairi
GTCAGCACTATAGAGCTCTCTGACCTCTTGCTCCCTGGTCGCTCCCCTCTCTTCCCCCTCTCCTCTCAAGTCCTCTCTCCCTTGTTCCCTTGCCCTCCTTCCCTTCCCCCTCTCTCCACGTGGACCACCAAGCTGGGCTGAGGTGAGCAATGCTACCATGTAATGTGTCTGACTGCATCATTGTAATATCTCTCATGCTCTCGATGACTTTAATATAATACTTGTATATCTCAACCATACAATTGTGCTTACTGAACCCGTGGGTAGTAGTAGCAGTGGGGGCAGGTTCCCTCACCCTCCAAATTTAACTTAATACTATACCAGGGCTCTGTTCCCACAGCTTAGAAGGCTAGAAATCTGCATCTAGGGTTTTGGCCCTCAGGGAACTTGCTCTCTCTCTCCTCTTTGGAAGAAGATCTTTGTCTTCTTTCAACATAAGCCCTACATTCCATGGAGATCTCCAGAGGTGTTGGCTTCAATGTTCCCCTGGGTCTAGGAGGTTCTCAGCACAAGGACCACTATTCCAAAGGATGCACTCTGCTCCTGACTTTTCTTTCTTGGTGATAGGAAGTCCTTCCTTTTTGCCTGCTCTCTCTAACTTTATGCCTTGTATATTTCAAAAGACCTGCAATAAAAATAAAATCTAATCCTATAGATTGTATTTTGCCTCATTAGCACAACTACTTCTACTCCTGCATTATTAATATCATAGAAGTGAAGATTTGCAACACCTAGGAAAATTACATCAGATCACAAAATGGAGGATAATTACATAATACTGAAAATTTTAGCTTAGGCAAATGGACACATATTTTGGAAAAGACTCAATTCTATTCATTACACTCATCTTTAGGACTCTTTGTACTGCCTCTCCAAAATTCTACCCTGATTTGAAAATTGTATATGAAATAAACAGTAATCAATTTCCATCATTAGTTTAATGTGATTTTTGTTTGAGCACCAGTAAATGACGGGTACTATTCAATGTTTTCATGTTACAGAGAACTACAATGATAAAATAAAATTCAGAGTGGTTACATAATTCTCTTTAGAACACACAGCCGTTACAAATGTAAAAAGAGGATTCTCTCCCATTCCTATCCCCGTAGAAACTCTGACCACCTTTCTGTTATGAATCAGGAACAAGGAATGATAAGGAAACAGGGAGGAATCATGTTTATACTTTGTACTGCTTGAATATTAAAAATATTTTGAATTTGAAAATGTTGCTGCATGGGAGAGCTATGCAAATTATCCTGTATCCCAGTAGTCACTAAAAGTTAAACATTTAAGGATATCATACAAAAGAGCAATTGAAAGATTTAGAAACTGTAGGCAGCAGTGGGTTTATGTTATTAAAGGGGTGCTTCGGGAAGGGATGGTAAGGATGGTTGTAACACTTGAAGCTGTCAGCAATGCCATGAGATCTGACCTGTGGAAACTGCTGCATCCGTGTACAGTTTGATGTATATATTCTCAACAACAAAATACAACCCAGAGGGGAAAACATCTATAATTACACATGTGTACGGAAAAACAACAACAAAGGCACATACAGTAGACTTACATTAAAAATTAGATGTTGTTATTGAAGAATTTCGTAGGTAGAAGCCCTAAGTAATTTGAGATATACCAAGTTTTGGGATCAGAAAACTCACTAGCATAAAAGGTATCAGCGGTCTTCCAATTGATCTGAAAACTTAACACAAATTTAATAGCAATCCAGACATTTCTTTTGAAAAATAGGCTATAATATTGATATGAGAGAGCAAACTGCCAAACTAACCAATACAATGCTGTAAATGAGTAAGAAAAAATGACTCCCCCAGGTCCCTCCAACCCTGGTACATATATAGTTGTGGGAATGAATCCAGTGTGGTACTGACCAAAAGGAAATGAAAACATTAGTAGAAGAGGAAGTCCAGAAACAGAACCACGGACATTTTGAAATGCACCCTTTGCAATGGAACGGTCATTCCACCAAATGGTACCTAGACAGTTAGTTATATGTTGTTGCTATTACATGGCATAGAGTCCATTTAAGCTCATAGTGACCCCTTGTGACTTTGTGCAATTGCCCCCACAGGGTTTGCTAGACTGGCATTTTCTCTGGAGTAGATTACCTAGTCGTTCTTGCTTGGAGTTGCTCGATAAGTTTGAACAGCCAGTCTGTTTTTAAAATCAATTTATTGGGGGCTCTTGCTGCTCTTATAACAATCCAAACATCCATTGTGTCAATCAAATTTGTACATATGTCACCACCATCCTTTTCAAAACCTTTTCTTTCTACTTGAGCCCTTGGTATCAGCTCTTTCTTTCCCTCCCTCCTCCCCTTCCCTCATGAACCCTTGATAATTTATGAATTATTATCTTCATGTCTTACACTGACCACTGTCTCCCTTCACCCACTTTTCTGTAGTTTGTCCCCCTGGAGGGAGGTTATATGTTGATCATTGTGGTTGGTTCCCCCTTTCTCTGCCCCCACCTCACCTTCCTCCTACCCTCCTGGTATCACTACTCTCATTACTGGTCCTGAGGAGTTTATCTGTCCCAGATTCCCTGTGTTGAGATCTCTTATCTGTACGGTAGAATTAGGATCATGACAGTGGGGGTTGGGGAAAGCACTAAAGAACTAGAGGAATGTTGTAGGTTTTATCAGTGCTGTACTGAACCCTGGCTAGCTTGTCCCTTCCTTGTGACCCTTCAAACAGCCAGTGTTTTGGTTGGCAATTGAGAGCTCCACTGTTCTGTCAATAAAGCTTCTTTCACATAGGGAACAGGGAAAATCAAATGGAAATCACACACGGAAGCACATACACACTCTCGCTTTGAGAGCACTGAAGACAAAGAAAAAAAAATCAAAACATCAACCAAAAAACCTTTAAATTATTTTAGAATGAAATGTAGAAAAGAATGTGATTTGGGGACAGAGAATGTTTTTTTAATATAAGTTAAATAAAACACAAATCATCATATATTTTGATAGATTGGATTATACCATATTTTAAATATTTAGTTCATCAAAAGACAGCTTAAATGTCTAAAGACACAGACAGAATAAACATAGTGAAAGAATGCAAAAAAAAATGTGTAAAGACAACACATTTGGAATTTCTTAATAAATGTCAGGGTTTTTTTTTTAAGTCAAAAGATAGTTGATAGACAGCATGAATATAACTGCATATACTACCAAAGGTTAGAAAACTAACATCCAGCATAAAAAAGACTGCCTAAAATTCAAATTAAATATCAGTTAAATACTGAAGCCGACATATGCGCCTCTTCTGACCTAAAGCACATTCTGTCTGAATTACCTTCCCAAGTCCAAATTCTCCCAATGAATATTGACATCTGAGTCCTGTGACGAAAGTCACCTCTCTTGTCAGTGATTCAGTCTAAATTTGCAAAGGCCACTTGGAAGCATATAATCGGGCAGATGTAAAATTCAAAGAAACCAAATTCAATTAGAGCAGCATTTAAAAAATATTGTTGATGTATATAGGATACAGGGCTGGAAAAAAGATGTTTAAATCTGCTTCTGTAAATATTATATCTTGAAAGCCATACAGGACAGATCAACTCTGTCCTACAGACCTGCTGGGAGTTAGAATCAACTCTACAGCAATAGGTTATAGGAGGTTGTAGAACGTCCAAGTGGATTCCTTGGTCTGGAGGAAGGAAAGAACATGTGACGCTAGGCTCAAGCAGGTAGTATCACAAAAGCACTCCCCAGGCACGAGAATTGTCATGGGGAAATTTGTATTAGAAACTCATACATATTTGTAGTTTACTGCTCTCTGTCTTCCGCCAAGCTCAACTTTATTTAAAGGTCTGTTTATTCACTTCAAGGATCATAGAAAGCAAAGCAAAACAGTTACTCGACAAATATTGATGGAACACCTAATGTTTTCCAGGACTGGTTCTGAACATAGAAGATAATAGTGATGAAGACCTTATTGTGCAGCCAAGGGTGTAATTTCTGTGGTAAATCACCACGGAATATTCTGGAAAGTGCATTGATGGGGAAGGTAGAAGGTAAGGGAAAACCCCCTTGAGTGGGCTGCTAGCGCAGACTTGAGGCTGCTAAGGCAGCGATGATTGGCACCTGACCAAGGCAATGGGTGCTGATTACTGGAATGCATGGTGAGCAGGAAAGGGGGCTTGAGGAAGAGGGAGCAGCACATGGAAAGACCAATGCAAGCACGTCAGTGTCCCCTCCACCATCTCCAGCATAGAGAGAGCCTGCAGGAAGTGGTGGCAAATGAAACAAAGTTCAGACTGGGATGCATTGTGCCCTACTGGATCTGGCGTCTTGGGGTTTCATTCTGAGGAAGCAGGAGATCGGTTAGTCGTAGGAGGTGGGCTTCATAGAGATGAGGTTAAAGAAGATTAGGTTAGACACCCAACTTGATGGCACCTAACAGCAGCCACAAGAGAGTCTGTTTTTGTTGTTAGGGCCTGTCAAGTAAGTTCCAACTCATAGCAACCTTATTACCACAGAATGAAAGACCGCCCAAGCCTGTCCCATCCTCAAAATCAGTGTTATATTTGAGCCCATTGTTGTATCCACTGTGTCAATCTGTCTCGCCCAGGGTCTTCCTCTTTTTCACTGCCCCTCTATTTTACTATAAACATGATGTCCTTTTCCAGGGATCAGTCTCTCCTGGAGGAGTGCTCTTGGCTAGAGTGGTTATACATTAGGCTGTTAACTGCAAGGGGGAGCTACGCCGGGGTAGAAACATGGGGCTTTATGTTAGTGCCAAGAGTTACATTCTTGTCTCAGAAACTCACGTGGTGAGTTCTACCCTATCCTATAGGGTCACTATGAGTCAGCATCAGCTTGATGGTAGTGAGTTTGATTTGTTTGGGCTTTTTGTTTTTTTCTGTCTCACCTGATGACATGTCCAAAGTATGTGAAATAAAGTCTCACCATATCTTTGCTTCTAAGGAACATTCTGTCTATACTTCCAAGACAAATATATCTGTTCTTTAGGTAGTCCATGGTACTTTCAAAATCGAACCATCCGTGGTATGAATCTCTGGTATGAATCCCACTTGGTCATGATGTATTATTTCTTTGCTATGTTGTTGGATTCTATTGGCCAATATTTTGTTGAGAATTTTTACATCTATGTTCATGAGAGATATCTGTCTGTACTTCTCTATCCTTTGGGGTCTTTGCCCGGTTTTGATATCAGGGTTATTCTGGCTACATAGAATGAGTTTGGGAGTTTGTTGTCCCTGTCTATATTCCAGAAGAGTTTGTGTAGGATTGGTGCCATCTCTGCTCTGCATACTTGATAGAATTCTCCTGTAAAGCCATCTGTCCTCCAAATTACTGAATTTGTTAGCATAGAGACTTTCATAGTACTGCATTCTCCAACTTTTTATTTCGTTAGGATCTGTTGTAATGTCCCCTGTTTCATCCCTAATTTTTGATATTGATGGCTGCTCCTTCTTTCCCTTTGATCGTAGATACTTTTAAGACCCATGTCTGGGAAAGGATGGGGAGCTTGGCTATGAAGGAAAACAAATTGTGAACAAGGATGTAAACTAAATTTTCGTTTTTTATTTCTTCCTCTTTGTGAAATGGGAACAATTTGATACTAGGGTTGATAAGGCAACAAACAAGGGGAGATTGAGGAACCAGGGGAAGGATGAAGTATGGATAGAGAAGATGGGAGCAAATGGTCCAGAACATGGGAGAATCCCTTGAGTTTGAACAAGGGACAAGAGAATGATCTTAGCTTTGATCTTGTTGGAACTATTGAGGAGTTAATCTTTTAAAACACACTGTTGTTCCCACAATTTCGACACCATTGAATACAGAACCTTCATTTCCCCACTTCCTTTCTCTCATATGAGAGCCATAGCTCTTGCCGAATGACGGTGGGGTTTTCCCTCCCTGGTCATGGTATTTCTCTTTTTTTACTTCAGATCTTTGCATGGCCCATCTCTCTCTTCACTGTCTGAGAGAGACACAAGTCTTGACTCGGATACTTGCCTTTTTGTGTGAAATAGGGTGTGGGGTTTGGACTGTCTCTTTTGCTAGGAAGTCAACTTCTTCTGGCTGAACTGTGGGGCTCTAACTGCAGTAATGACAAGTTATATGGGTTAGGACGATGTGGGCTCCACCCTCCATCTCCAGCTGAGAGCACAACTGGTTCCACAAGGAAACCACATGAAATGTACTTGTGGGGTTTTTCCTTTGTTTTTAAGTTCCTAGATCCTTCAGGTTAATTGAGCGGTCCCCATTCCTCATGTCCGAATACCTATTGTTGGTTCTAAGGCACTTTATTGCTTTAACTGTGACCAGTTTTAGGTCAACCACATTAGTAAGGTGAATAAGTTCCAGGCTGGAAGCTCTGTGCTGTCAAATGTATACTCATCATAACTCAGGGAAGAAAAAAAAGAAGTTCAAAGCTCCTGGTAGAAGGCATGCATTGCTGGTCTACTCTTCCTCACTGAAGCTTACAAGACAATGACGATGATGATGATGATGATGATGATGGTTATAGTTATAATCACTTACATTATCTCATTAATTCTGCACCATCACTCAATTACAATATTATACTTCCTTTCAGGAGCGATGTAGTCAATAGACTGTAAAAATTCCCAGACTCATCTGATGCTCAGTTCCCGAGCTGCTGTTGGGGAAAGTGATTAATTCAAGTCCACAGGCTAAAAGGTAAATCACTGATAATGAGCCAAATGCTTAGTGAGCATATTCATTGAATCCATGGCTTCTTAAAACAGGATGCTAACTAATTCATTGACTTAAGCATCCTTAATGGCTCCGTTTGCTTGCTCAGTGACACGTGCTTATCTGGGTATTTTCGTATTTCCACATCTGTTGCTCCATACTTTCCCAGGCTCAAGAGGAATCTTGTCTTGTGTTAGGTCACTACTACAGAAGTGACAGAAATACTATGGATGGGTGTCTTTAACACACAGAAATGTATTCTCTCACAATTTAGGAGGCTCGAAGTTCAAGTTCAGGCTGCCGCTTGTAGGAGAAGGCTTTCTGATCTAGAATTCAAAATGCAAACAAACAAACAAACAAACAAAATCTACCAAACTCACCTGGGGATCCTTCCCCTGCAATCGCAGACTACGCAGAAAACAAGCCTAGGGTTGCTGTCTCATTCGGTCACTTTCCTTCATGAAGTCTTTTCCAAGCCCAGAAGTGCTGTTCGACAGAGGACATTTGAAGGTCAATTATTTTGAAACGCTTCAAAATACTTTTCGGGCATTTTCAACTTCTCAGAATTGGTTGGTAAGTGTTGGCAGATGCTGCCGACGTTTTATCTTGCGGGCCAGAGATCTTCATCCTTGTCAAGTAGAAACACACATCCACAGATGGACAGAAAGCCCTGGAATCACTTGCCTTTTGCTTTGGGCTTACTGGATTTTTCTCTGGTCTCCAGGCCGTTAGATTATCTAGTCAGTTGCTGTATTTCTCTCATAACTATAACCCCTTTGTACCAGAGTTTAACTCCATGAGAAGCAAACGTTTTCTTAAGTGGCCAGTTTGTAACTCTCTAAGACACTGAGGGCTTCATGCTGTGTCACAACTACTCAACTCTGCTTCGTCCCTGAGAAGCAGCCAAAGACAATGAGTAAATGAACAAATGTGGCTCTGTCCCAATAAAACTTTATGGATGGCTACTAAAATGTGAATTGTATATTATTTCCACGCACCACAAAATCTTTTATTAGTTTGCTCCCTCAACTCTTAAAAATAATAAAAGCCATTCGTAGCTCATAATCTCTTCAGAAATCAGCAGCAGGTCAATTTGGTTCTGGGCTGTATTTTGACAACTTCTGTTAAAACCATACAGCTGACTCTTTTTAAAACATGGGCGAGTCAATGAATTAGAAATGGGCAGTAGCCAAAATTTAAAATAAAACCTCCGGTGGTTTTGTTCCTAGCTGAGATTTTTTCTTTTGTTTTTGTAAGAATGATGCAGTTTTATGCAGCCCACTCCATAGGATTATTTCCCCTAATTAGGCATTTTGAAGAGATGTTTATAACCTGCATATGTGTGACCAGTGAGAAATAGAGTTTCTCATCATGGCTCATGGGATTCTACAGTGATTAAACCTCCATGTTTCCAAAGTATTTGTTATGCAGTGTTAGAAACCTAAGATTCAAAGAAGACACATGACATCAACAACACCCTGGAAAACTTGTATGGAAAATGGGAACGGAGTGCCTGTCTCTCGTGAGTTCTAGAGTCTGGCAATGCAAAAATTCGTGGAAAAATTCCATTACCTTTTCATTCCACTCTTCCACGTACTAGTATATAGGTATCTATACAGTCAATGCTGAGTTAACATTTGATGCTATTCAAAGTTACTATAAATTTGAGATGTGATAATGGTATCATGATTACATATTCAATTAGAGTCCTTATCTTTTAAGATTCTTGCTGAGTTATTTGTCCATGAAATAACACAGTGTCCTTGCCCTATGCCACCCCCAATTTGTTTTCTTGGTGTCTTGGGTTTTAGTCCCGTTCCTGGGATGATTGGGGGCACTGATTCAGAAAACTGTATTGGAGAGACAGCCTCCGCACTAGTTCTTCAGATACGGTATTCCCCTATATTTTCAGTCATTAAGTTCTACTGGTTTTTAAATTTACCATCCTAGTTTTAAATATGAAGAGAATTCAGACCCACAAATTACAGAATAAATATTTAGAATAGAATTAGGCATTAATGGACTTCCAAGGGAAGTTGTATATGGACCCATGGTGTCTGGTAGGTTATTCATTGAGCTGCCAATCATAAAATCAGTGTTCAAACCCACCAGTTACTCTGAAGTCTTTAAAAGATTTATAGATTTGGAAACCCAAAGGGGGCAGTTCTTCTCTGTCCTATATGATCAATATGAGTTAGACTCAATTAGATGGTAGTGGGCTTTTCTTTTGGGTATAGAAGCTTGTGCAATAGATTCAGTGGCAATAATTTAGACACTGCAAAGTCAGAATACAACTTGAGAAGGGGGGGATATTGGAAAAGCATATCTATGGAAGGTGTGAGGGCAATTTAGAGTAAAAAATGTAAGATTTCACAGCACTTTTCATAAATATTTTGAAGATCTAAATTTGTCTTCTTCAAATTGTGCAGTAAACAATTCAGAACACATCTTAATATATGTAAGTGAATTGATAATTCATGCTAAATGTTTCAGAGGGGAGGTTGATGACAAGCAAAAGAAAAAAAATCAACTTTTCTTTTAAGAGTTATTGTGCATAAGTAGCAAAGTTGTGCCATCTTATAATAAGTCTGGAATATTTTAATTTTTATTAGGAGTCTGGATTTTGACAGACCCATTGTGGGTTTTAGAAGGTTTGAATTTCCATTTGTTGTATCAAACTTACTACCAGTCAGTTGATTCTGAGTCGATGCCAACTCACAGTGACCCTGAAGGACGAAGTGGAAATGCCCCTGTGGCTGTCCACGCGTGCAACTCTTCTTGGGGTGGGGAGCCTCATCTTTCTTCCTCAGACTCACTGGTGCTTTCGAACTGCTGATCTGATGGTTAGCAGCAGAACCACTGCTCCTCCAGAGGGACATAAATTCAAACGTGTCCCCTGTACTTTGGACCTGTTATCAGGAGAGTCCCTGGAAAAGCATCTCATGCTTGGCAAAGCCAAGGGGCAGAGGAAGACCTTCAACGCGATGGATGGACATGGGCTGCGCCCACAATAAGGGGCTCAAAGCTACCCCCGGGGAGGGGAGGGCAAGACCAGGCAGTGCGTCGTTATGTCCTATGTGGGGTCGCTTTGTCTCACCACCATCTGGATGGTCCTAACAGCAACAATTCAATCCTTAACACTCCCAAATGTGCATTAAGGCAAACCAATGGGGTCTTTCGAGTATCGTTATGAATTTGTGGATATTAAACACGTATGTCAAAATATTGTTTGACTCATATTGATACTCAACTAATTCCATGTTTGGCAAGTGGAAGCCTCTTAAGTTGGCGCTTAACATTACTGTGCAATTCCCTTCTTTATTTTCAATTTAGCAGCTTTAATTAGATATAACCTATATACACACCGCTCATTTATTTAAAATGTACAACTGAATGCATTTTCAGAAGTTCACAGAATTGTGTAAATGTTCCCACAATCTAATCCTAAAACATCTGCTCACCCCTCCAAGAAGCCCCATACCTATTAGCTATCAAGTTCCTACTTTCTCTCCAGTCTCCACCAAGGTGATTCAAATTCAAGCTGTGAATTTTATAGTTCAAAAACCACGAAGTATGGGAGGTTATGAGGCCTATAAGAGCTCCCAATAAAATGATTTTTTAAAATTAAAAATAATAAAATTCACCACCATCAGGTCACTGCTTACTTATAGCATCTCATTATACTAAGTAGAACTGGCCTTGTGGGTTTCTGATGCTGTAATTGTTAAGAGAAGCACAATACTTCATCTTTCTACCAAGAGATGGCTGTTGGGTTCGAACTGCTGACCATGTGGTTAGCAACCCACCATGCCATCCACTAAGTTATCAAGCTGTTTGTCCAATTGAATTTTTTCTGTAATATTTGTCATTCCAGATATACCATATAAATGGAATTATCCAATATGTGTTTTGTGACTGACTCCTTTCACTCAGCATGATGACTTTACATTCCATCCATGTTGTAGCATGCATCAGAATCCTATTCCTTTTTATTGACAACTAACATTGAATAAGGAAGATGGAAGAAGAATGGCTATGTGTGAATTATGGTGTGGTGAGGAATACTGAATGTTCCAGGCACTGTTAAAAGAAGTACTGTTGGAAAGCTCTGTAGAGGCAAGAATGGTCAAACGTTATCTCATGTACTTGACGCCTGTTGTCAAGAGAGACCAGTCATGGAAAAGGACATCATGTTTGACAAAGCAGAGGGACAGTGAAAGAGAGAAAGGCCCTGGGCAAGCTGGATTGACACAGGGCAGAAGTATAAGAACAAGTGTTAGGCTGGTGCAGGACCAGGCAGTGGGTTTGTTTGTTTGTTTGTTGTTTGTTTTGCTGTTTTATGTAGAGTCACTGTGAGTTGGAACCGACTTGCTGACACCTAAGAACATGTCCTTGTATGGACAGGCTCCACTTCCTATTCTAGCATTCATGAGTCATGAACAGTCAACTTGTTTCCACTTTGACGCTTATAAATAAGGCCGTCTAAATGTATACAGAGGTATGTTTTCACTTCTCTTGGCTAATTCTACCTGTAACCTGCCAAAGAACTGCCAAGATATGGCTGTACATGCCTCATCCCCCAGCCATGTATAAGGGTTCTAGCTCCTCCACATTTATTTTCCCTTTTTAATTACAGCTATCCTGGGTTTGAAGTGTTAGGTCTTTACGGTAATGAAGATTGTATGTCTTGTTCATATATTTCAATTAATAAATATTTTCTGATTGGCTCCTAGATAAATGATTCTGCTTTAGGATCATATTTATTCAATGTCCACTAGAAACAGGAGACCCCTCCATTAGCTCCTGATTTTTTAAACATTTCATAGCAAAATTGATATAAAGTCATACTTGTTTTAATACAGATTTTGATTACTTTGGATTTTGGTGGGGGGGAGGGGGGAGGTTAATGTTTCTCCATATCTGTAGCTTTCCAACAAGCATTGATTCTCACCATACTTATAATTTAAAGACACATATCAGGTAGTAAAGATACAATATTAAAAAGTTCAATTAGGTCTGAGGCTTTATAGACCATGAATTAAAAGCATCAGGGGCCCCACAAAGCTAATTAATTTGCTTAAGATAGTTAAGAAAGAATATGGTCAAGTCAGAACTACCTTTAAAATGATTAAAGAAGCCAGTGGTGATAGACCAAAGTGATGTATGATCAGCCTGCCCTAGGACTGCTAGGACGAAGCCTTGGTTAAATGCTCTGCTTCCAGATTTGGGAACAGGAACCAAGCAAATAAGAACACACGAGTACCTGGTTGTACATCAATGAGAGAGAGACAAGTGGTGCTTTCACTTGTAACTTCCTATTTAAAAGGCATTGATATGTTAGCAGTTGTGAGCAATTCGTTTAAGCCAGACCTTATATTATTTATTTTATGTAAGCTACCTCATGTCGTAGTCACAACAACCACATTCTGTATACATATTAACCCAATTTGTCAGACTTAAAGACCATTGAGCAGTTAAACAACTTTCCAAAGATCACACAGTTACCTAAGTGGAAAACATCACGGTCATGATCATGGCAACCCTACAGGGCAGTGTTAAACTGCCACTTGGGTTCCTTAGACCGTAAAGCTTCACAGGAGTAGATATCCTCATGTTTGCCCACGGAGCAGCTGATGCGCTAGAAGACTGACCTTGTGGGTGGCAGTTCAGTGTGTAACCCAGCATACTGCTAGCACTCCTTCAATGCCAATGAGTTTGTTTCTGAAGTCTATCATGGTCAAGTCAATTCTGATTCAGAGTGATCTGATAGAACACAGTAGAACTGCCTCAGTGGATCTGCAAAGCTATACTCTGTACTGGAGTAGCATAGATACCCAGGTCTTTTCCCGAAGGAGGAGATGGTGGGCTCAATTCACCAAACCGTTGGTTATCAGCGCAGCGTTTAACCATCACACCAATGGAGTAATTCAACCTTAACATCTATTTGATGAAATATTTACCACTCTAAAATGCAGCCTACCCTAGTTGGTATTCAAGGTGAGTATTAGTCCTAGCATTCTCTGTTCACGTTAGGAAAATGAAAGGGAAAAAAATCTTTTGG
This sequence comes from Echinops telfairi, assembly GCF_000313985.2. NCBI lineage: Eukaryota > Metazoa > Chordata > Mammalia > Afrosoricida > Tenrecidae > Echinops > Echinops telfairi. Next base: position 2,355,781 of record NW_022109491.1, read on the forward strand.
AATTGTATCTGTAACAATGGTAAAGGCACATTTTTGCAAGCAAACTGAATTACTGGATGGATGCAATTTTGAACATAGGTATTCACCTGAGAAAATCTCCCAGAGGCCAGCTTTCAAGAGTTTTATCGGTATAATTCTTATCTAGTGTTTCACAGTGAAAATCTGCTGCAAAGGGACTTTTTAAAGTGCTAAAAATCAAAGATGTTACTTTGAGTATTAAAGTGTGCCTCACCCAAGCCATGGTTCTTTCAATCCCTTCATATGCATGGAAAAATTAAACAGTGCATTAGGAAGACAACAAAGCATTGATGCACATGAATTATAGTGCAGGCAAGAAGATTGAATATACCACGGACTGGCAAAAGAACAAATAAATCTGTCTTGGAAGATGTACAACCAGAATGCTCCTTACAAGCAAGGATGGCAAGGCTTCGTCTCACATATTTTGGACATTCATCAGGAGAGACTAATCCCTGGAAAAGAACATCATGCTTGGTAGAAAGTCAGCAAAAAGTAAGTCCTTCAATGAGTTGGGTTGACACCATTTATTTCAACAATTGACTCATGCAAAAAAATATAGCAACTATTGTGAGGATGGTGCAAACAAGCAAGATTTCATTTTGTTTTAGATAATGTCCCTATGGGTTGGAGCTGATTTGATGGAAGGCAGCAACACATCAACACCAATATTGCATGGCGAATTACTGCAAACTTCCTGACTTTATCCAACAAATATTTATTGTCACAGATTTTCTATTGGCCAGAAATCCATGAAGGGCTTGGCTGGATGGCTATGTCTTAGGGCTTTGAAGTCATTACACTCAGGGAAATGCTTGCATCTGCAGTCACCTGAAGGGTTGCTAGGTTTGGAGGATCCACTTCTCATGAGCCTTACTCATGCCTGGCATGTTAGCATGGTTATTGGCAGGCGGCCTCACCACATGGAATTCTCTGTAGGACTTGTGATGTGTTCTCATAACAACACAAAAATGATCTTCCTCTAGAAAGGATAGGTAAAAATTCTTGCATGATTTAGTCTGGTAAATCACACTATTGCTTCTTCAGCTCAGTCTATTTGGTGTGGGATTAGGACTATAACAAAACAAAAGCTAAAAACACAGAGAAGAGCTGCCTCATAGAGTTTTCAAGACTGTAATCTTTCATGGAATACCTGCTGGGTTCTAAGTGGCAGTCTATTAGTTAACAGCTGAACACTTGAACCACTTTGTCAACCGTGCTTCCTGAAGGGGACCAGGTTGTTATTGTTAGGTGCCATCGAATGGATTCTAACCCTGAGCTGCCCTCTGGACAATGAACAAAATGCTGTCCTGACCTGCACCACGCCCACAGTGGTGTCTATGTTTAGTCCATTGTTGTGTTGATTCATTTCATTGAGGGTCTTCCTCTGTCATGCCGCCGCCCCTCTGCTTTGTCAAGCCTTATGTACTCACTTGTCCAGGGATGGACCCCTCTTCATGTGTATAGAGTATATGACATGAAATCGCACTCTCCTCTATGCCAAGGATTATTCTGGCTGCATTTCTTCCAATGCAGATTTACTCATTCTTCTGGCAGCTCATGGTATATTTAATATTTTTCAACAACACCATGTTTCAAAACATAAATTCTTCTCGAGTCTTACTTAGCCATTGTCACTTTTCACAATATACATATGAAATTTAAAACACCATGGTTTAAGTCAGGCGCACTTAAGTTTCAAAGTGATTTTTAAAACACTTTAAAGAGATCTTCCATACCACATTTGCCCAATACAATATGTCATTTGATATCTTGACTACTGCTTCTGTGTATTTTTTCTTATTTTGTTTGTTTTTAATTATCTTCTTAATAAGGGGAGAGTGCAAATGCAGTCCCCCAATACCACAAATTATGCAGTTGAGTTTCCCACATTTGGGGAAACCGCAGGGGTCCGCACATCCAGAGTGCAATGGATAAGCCTCACCCTGGGAAAACTACCTTCGTGATCATGGTATCTCCCCTGCCAGGTAAGTATATAAGTGTTGATTGAAGATACAAGTAAAAGTAAATCCTTGAAAACATCAAGCTTTTCTGTCTTTATCCCGATGTTGCCAATGAATCCTTACATGAAGATTCGTTCCCCTGGGTGTTGACGTGTGTTGAAAACTACTATCTGATCTTTACCAGTAAGCTCTTTAAGTCCGCTTTGCTTTTAGCAAAGGCTTTTGTGTCATCTGCATATTGAAGACTGCCAATGAGCCTTCCCCCAATCCACAAACCCATCTTCTTCACATAGACCAGTTTTTCACGTTATGTACTCAGCAGACAGATTGAATAAGTATGGTGAAAGGATATAGCTCTGATATCTAACATTCCTGATTATAAACCACAAAGTATCCCCTTGTTATGTATGAATAATTGCCTCTTGGTCTATATACATATATATACAATTGAATGTTTTAGAATTCTTATTCTTTGCAATATAATCCAAAATTTACTATGACCCACACAGTAGAATGCTTTGGGATAGTCAATGAAACACAGGTAAATATGTTTCTGGTATTCTCTGCTTTTAACCAAAATCCATATGACATCAGCAATTATATCCTTTGTTCCTCTTCTGAAACAGACTTGCATTTTTAGTCATTCCTTATCAATGGAGTCCTGAAACATTTTAAAAAAACATCTTCAGCAAAAGTTTACTTACATGTGATATTAACGATACTGTTTGATAATTTTTGCTTTCATTTAAAAATGGGCATATATATATATTGGATGGCCAGGTAGCTGTCTTCCAAATTCCTTAACATTAGACAATGAGTACCTTTAGCACTATATCTGTTGGTTGAACAATTTCAGTTGGGATTCCATCCATTCTTGGACTCTTGCTTTTTTGCCTATACCTTCAATATCATTTGGAATGGAACTCTATGAGGCCACAAGGTTGATTGGATTCCTGGGAGAATGGACATGTTTCTCTTGGAGGAAGTACAGCTAGGATGCTCCTTAGAAGCAAAATAGCCAGACTATGTCTTGTTTGCTTTAGGAATGTGATCAGGAAGAGCCAGTGCTGGAGAAAGACATGCTTAGTGAAGTAGAGTCATCCAAAAAAGAGGAAGACTTCCAAGGCGATGGATTGAAAGAATGGATTTGGGGATCTCTATTATCATGTGTTATATCATGATGTACTTAAGGTTGCTATGAACCAGAATCTCCTGGAAGGCACTGGACATCAGCAAAAGGGATCATCGATGGACACCTTGGAGGCTGCCTGCCCACAGAGCTGTATGAGAGGACAGCTCAGGAAGACCATCGCATATACGATTAGGCGTAAACGTACCAGGGAGGAAGAGCGTAAACTAGACGTTCTGCATACATCTGCTGGCCCTTCTCTGAACTTGGTTGGCCAAATAAAATAAAAGAAACCAGATAGATTGAAAGACAGAAGAAAAATAGAACATGTTTTGGCATAAATCTATCCACTTTGTTTCATGGCACATAAAGACTATATTAATTTTCTGAAATTCGAAGTAAATTAGGAATTCTGTATTTCTATTTGGTAACATCTACCAGTCCTATGAAATCGCTTTATGATCTTAGAAGTCATTTAAAATTTCTGAGTCCCGGTTTGCTTCTGTGTATGATGGTGGTAAAAATTCCTATCGTTATCAAGAAAACAGAACACACGATGCCTGCAAAACACCTTCAGTGAATCCAAGTACTACAAGAACAGCACGGATGATGGCTGATGATGCCGCATCAGTGTTTGTATGAGATCAACGCCGTGATGCATCCTGGGGTTGGATGTGGCCATTGGCTGTGGTCACAATCAAAATCTGAAGAATGCTGTGCACCTTGAAAAAAGAGTCAAACATCCCAGTAGTCTATAGCCCATGGCCTGGGTCACTTAGGGGTGCAAAGACATTAGGTCAAAAGTGCCCAATTACAAACACAGGACCAGACATAGTCACACAAAAATCTAAAAGAAGGGAATGGGACATATTTACTACTGTCTGGCTGATGCTGTCATTCACTCATCTATTCAGGCCCCACCTATAAGCGAGCCCCAATGTTATGCAGTCCCTCCTGCAGGGAAAGCAGAGGCTTAGGGCATGGGATGGAGAAAGAGGCTCTGGGAGGCACTTGGATTAGTAAATGCTCTGAAAGCATCAACATGATTAGCTGCTAAACAAGACCAACCATGGCCTGGCAAGGGGGATTTCTGGAAGAACTCCATCCTCCTCTGGCCTGACTGAGCTTAGCTCGGCATAAGCTTCCATCAACATTTGCTGGGTGAATATGCTCAGTGCTCTATAGTTTCATAAATGAAGAAGAGCTATGACAGACTTCCCCACAGGATCGTCATGATTGTTTGTAAGATTTAATAAACCTATATTTATCAAAGCTTGATATGCCAATCCTAATGTACAAAAAACTAGTGGGAAAAATTCTTTCAAGTATTCAGAAACGTCAAGGTGTCTGTCATCTCTGTTGTCATCCTCCTTCTCCTGTCCATCATCACCGTCATCTTGGGTAAGAGGAACTAATCACTGAACAGTGCACTGACACCGTGCTGAGAGCCTTAAATAGAAAACTTTATGAAATCATTGGCATTAGACAGGCTCTAATGGTATTTCTGCTGTAGAGGTGAGTACATGCCACCTCAGAGTTAATATGAAGTCCACTAGTACCCAGGTGAGCCCAATTAAGTGGCACATTGTGGCTCGGACGAACACTTGGTTATTTCGACTCCTTTCCAGACTTTCCTATCTAGATACAGTTTTGATCTTGTCACGTAAGTGGAATGGCAAGGAAGCTCAATGACAGGCAGCTTTCGACACTGGAGACGCTGAAGTCCCTTTTCCTGTTCAGGAGGGAAAGCACGCTCCTGGGTTCATACGTTTCTCAAGATTACATGAGAGAGTGTAAAGCATGAACACATCCGACTACCAGCTTCTGATCCCACACCTCGTCAACACTGCTCTCGGTGGAAATGTGCCGTCCTTGTCATGCACTCACACATTCACAAACCTTCAGTAAGCAGGCTATACTGTGTGAGGATGCTGACTTGATCCTGATTAAGGATAGAAATACTCTTACTACAGGTTCCTTTTCCCTTCCTTGGGCACAAAGACCCGACTAAAGATCATTTTTAGACTTGGAAAGTGTGGATAATGCTCCGCGTCCCAGCTATGAAAGAAGTATGTTGCAGAAAAAAAAACAAAAAAAGAGGAACAACCAGTGACTTTTGCCAAATCACTGAATTTTCCTGCCTACTTTCCCTCATCTGTCAAATGGGAACAGTTTACTGAGGATTCACTTAGTTAATATATAAGAAACACAGAGAAGTAAGAAGACCTAGAACTACACCCTGTTTTAACTATTGCTTGGATTCCAGATCCAGCCCTGCTGCTTCCATGATATATAAACTTGGAGCAAACGACTTCTCCCTTTGGGCCTTCAGTGCCTAGAGCTTAACAAAGCAAAACAACAACAAAAGTAAGCAAAACAAAAATATTGATTGACCTGAAAAATGCTTCCCGATCAATTATTATTTGCAGGAAGCATTGTAAACCCTGTAGATAAGGTAGTACATAGAATGAGTAAGGCCCTTGGGCTACAAAAGAGAACAGTTGGAAACCACCAGCCAGTCTACAGGAGAAAAATGAGGCTTTCTAGTCTTTTTTATTTTTTTTGAAGTTGAGAAAGATTTTATTGAGGCAGGGAAAGAACTCCCTGGAGGGAAAGGAGAGCAGAGAAGGAGGGCATCTTGAGTCCCCGGGCGGGTTCCAAGACCCGAGTTAGGTCAGGGGAATCACTGAGACTTTCTACACTTAAGTTACAATCTCAGAAACCTACAGGATCAGTTCTACTCAATCCTCTAGGATTGCTGTGAGTCTGAATAGAGACTTCGAGGTTTGGGAGTAAGGAGAAAGACATCACAATGAAAACCACCTAAACAACTTGCTCGCTGACATCAAATTGATGTCAACTCATAGGGAACCCCTGTGGCTTTAAGCCCAGTGCAGTCTTTCTCCCATGGAGCTGCAGGCAGACCATAGCCCAACACCTAACCACTACACAACCAGGGCTCTATAAGCAGCAAGTGCTTTTCAATTCTATCCTAGCAGTAAGCGTAGCAATAGCAACCTCAGGTGATATAACAAAAACACAGTTAGTTGGAATGGCAATGTTCCTAGAAGACTCCACTCAGCCTCAAGAAGTTTCTTTTGAATCAAGTGACTAAATTTGTATTGAGTCAAAGGATGGACAGAGACCGTCCCAGCCAGAGGAAACAGCGGATGCAAAAGGCAGGATGTGAGAGGATGTTTGAAAAGGATGCAGGTGTCAAGTGAGCTAAAAGGTGTCTCATTTTTCCTCCCACTTTATTTATCCCCCACACCACCACCTGCCCCCAGTGTATTCACCCAGCCGGATGTCTCCCCTCTGGTGTACCCCTGGTGTGTCCACGTGGACAATTGTAACTGCCTCACAGTACTTTTAATGATGAAATGGGAAAACAGCAGTAAAATATCATGACAGTGTCTTGAGTCTAGTCGTTGTTGTTAGGTGCCATCGGGTCAGCTCTGACCCACAGCAACTCTATGCACAACAGAATGAAACACTTCATGGTCCCGTGCCATTTTCACAATTATTTCTATGCCTGAGCCCACTGATGCAGCCACTGTGTCAATCCATCTCACTGATGGCTTGTTTTAGCCCACCTTCCTCATGTTAGCCAACCTTCCACTTTACCAAACGTGATCGATCTCCTTCTCCAAGAACTGGTCTCGCCTGACAATATGCCCAGTACGTAAAAGGAAGTCTTGCAGCCTTGCCTCCAAGGAGCACTCGGCCTTTACTTCTTCTAGGACAGATCAGTTTGCCCTTTCAGCAATCATGGGACTTTCAATATTCTTCACCAGCACCACAAGTCAAATGCACTGGGTAAAGTAGGTGCTCACTAAATGAGCGCTCCAATCTATTATCTTATACCAGTTTTATCACTCTTCAATACTCCAGGACCTGGATCCCAAATGACTGAGAACAAGGAGGGGCTGTGAGGTGTGAGTGTCATTTATTAACATTCTAGGTGGGAGGTGAGGTACTTGGAACATCTCTGCGATTTGTCTTTCCAATCCTGCTCTGATTTAAGGATTTAATTCCCAACCCTGTCATCAACTTCATGCTTAAACTGGCACAAAGTCAAGAAATGCTTCTGAAAAATGAATAGGTACCAGAGATAATAAAATTAGATGTCAGTGCATTAAACCTTTTTTCCCCTCCCCATGGCTGGTCATCACAAAATATCATAAAATCTGTCATAATAAAGGGCAATACCTTGTAACTGAGCTGATGAGGCATAAAAGAATGCAGATGATTTATATTCAATTCATCAATGAGACGGGTGAGCTGTGTCTCTGAAGGCGTCCATCTCTTTTCTTGTTTGTGGACAGGTGAGGGTGACCCCGATGGAAACAGCCTGGGAAGAAAAGGTACAGAATGCTGAATTGACTGCCTCAGTCATGGTTTTGAATTGCCTTATGATTTAGGATAATTAAATATTTACTTGTTGGAGTTCAAAAACCTCATCCGATCATTGTAATCGGGGTCTATCTCTTTCAACACTTCTGGGCAGGCCATCAGACTGAGCACTCCAAATGACAACAGTAGGAGATACTATTCTCTCAATGCGTTGATGATGAGGATAATGATGGCAATTGGTGACGATGACGGTGGGTGCTGTCTGTACAATTCTGACTCGTGGTGGTTACAGAGTAGAAGTGCCCCAAAGGGTTTGCTTTGCTGAAATCTTCACAGAAGCAGATCGCTGTGTGTTTTTCCAGTAGAGCCGCTGGACGGGTTCCAACCACCAGCATTTTTGTTGGCTGCCTAGTCGTTACATCACCAGGGCCTCTTAATAATGACAGTAGCTACTATTTATTGAGTGCTAACCCCTCTCTACCACCTTTCTATCAATTGGTTATGCTGCCGTAGTTTGCATGCTTCTGTGGTGCTGGAAACTATGCCATTTGTATTTCAAATACCTGCAGTGGTGGACACATTTCAGCTGAGCTTCCAAACTAAGACAAGCCAGGGGGGAAATCCTATTAATCTATCTCTGAAAATGAGCCAATGAAAATGCTATAGATCGTAACAGAATGTGGTCCCACATATGGCTGGCTGTTGAAGCTCACATGTTGGGAGGCATTCAAAATCCACAGGGGCCACAGCAATGGACTTGAACATATAGTGATTGTGAAGGTGGTAGAGGATCGGACAATGTTCCCTTGTGCTGTCCATGGGCGAGTTATAAGTTGGAGCGACATTTCAGTTGGTATTCCATCAATTGCTGGAGCCTTCTTTCTGGCTAATGCGTTCAGTCCATCTTGGACTTCTGCCTTCAATACCATTGGTTCTTGTTCATCTGCTACCTGAAATGGTGGAATGTTGACTAGTTCTTTTTGGTAAACTATGTATTTTTTGCAACTTCTATTGATGCTTCCTACATTATTCAATATTTTGCCCATAGAATCTTTCAATATTGCAACTTGAGACACACTTTCTTTTTTAGTTCTTTCAATTTAAGCTATGCTGAGCATGTTCTACTAACTCAGTTTTCTAATTCTAGCTTTGGGGACATTTAATCATAATATTTTACTTTGTTTTCTCGAGCTACTCTTTAAAATTTTCTATTAAGCTCTGTGACGTCATTGTTTATTCCACTTGCCTTACTACTCTACAACTAAGAGCAAGTTTCAAGGTCTCTTCTGACATCCACTTTGATATTTTCTTTATTTCCTGCCTTGAATGACCTTTTGTGTTTTTTTCCCTGAATGATGGTCTTGATGTCATCCCGTACCTCATCAGGTCTTCTGTCATTAGTACTTAATGTGCCAGATCCGTTCTTGAGATGTTCTAGCAATTCAGGTGGGATACACTCGGGGTCAAATTTTTGCTCTTGTAGACTTGTTCTCATCTTCAACCTGAACTTACATATGAGAAATTAATGGTCTCTTGTACAGTTGGCCCCTGTCCTGGTTTTAGCTGCTGATATTGAGCTTTTCCACCATTCCTTCCCACAGATGGAATCAGTTTAATTTCTGTGTGTTTCACTGGGAGAAGTCCATATTTATAGTTGTTATTGTGTTGTTGAAAATGATTGGCTATGAAGAAGTTGGTCTTGTAAAATGCTTTCATGCAATTCTAGCTTCCTTTCTATCACCAAGACCATATTTTCCAACTAATGTCCCTTTTTTTTTGGTTTTCAACTTTTACATTCCAATTTCCAATAATTATCCAAATATCTTAATTGCATCTTTGATCTATTTCAGAATGATGACATTGGTAGAATTCTTCAATTTGTGCATCACTAGCTTTAGTGACTGGGACTGAAATTTGAATAATAAATGTAGTGATTTGGTTTCTTTGTAATGGATAGACATTATTCTATGACAGCCATCACTGTACACAAGAAAGATTGTGAAATGTCTTAGTTGACAATGAATGGTCTGGATTGTGTCATTCTCAGCATTGGAAACCATACGGTTTTCTGATTGAAAATGGTTAATACCGCTCCATTTCAGTTCTCCAACAGCTGGATAATGAATGAATCTTTGTGGACTCCATTTCCTTTTAAATGACTTCCAATTTTCCTTGATTCATACTTTGTACATTCCAACTTTCAATTATTTATTACTGTTTGCAGATCTTTCTTCTCTGGTTGAATCATGCCCCATACACAAAGGAAAGTCCTGAAGGCTTTACCACCACAAGTTTCACTCCTGCCTGCCTTGTCATGACGGTTGACTCTGCTGTGAGAAGGCTGCTCCTCCTCAGTCATATTTTGAGTTCCTTCTGACCTGAGGGGCTCATCATTTGGCATTATGTCTGATAATGTTCTACTTCTATTCCTTGGGTTTTCAGTAACTGACAGTGTTTCAATGCCATCCATAGGGTTTTCCACATCTAATTCTTCAAAAGTGGATGGCCTCTTCCTTCTTAGTCTGTCTTAGTCTGATAGCTCTGCTATAACATCTTCACTTTGGATGACTCTGCAAGTATTTGAAATATTAGTGACATAGCACCCCGCATCACAGCAACCTACAGAGCACCACGATATGAGAAACTGACAGACAAGTGTGGACATTCAGAATAGGCAGTCAAAACAAGCGACTCTCAGTCCATCGTCTCTTAAGCTCCAGCTGTTAGACACGTAGACTAATCATTTTGCCTCGACCCATGGGTTACTTTATGGAGTGTAACTTCACCAACTTCTTTGATCATGAGCCTAAGTGAGAAACAAGACTCTTCCTTTAAATGAACCACTGGACTTTGGAAGCTAATACTGAATTATAACCAAGTGTGTTCCTACAAATATAATAATATCAGATTACTTAATTCTGCTAGGCAATCTTAGGGAAATACTATAGTAATCTCTTTTATTTGGATGAGGAAAATTGAGACACCACCAATAAATTGCTCATAGCTAAAGAATTATTAAGTGTGGAATCTCATGATCAGGACTAAATCCAAACTTGAAATTCTAAAAACTCATGTTTGCAAGATGAACGAAGTATATGTTTGATCTTGTAAAGCCATGGTTCAAATCTTGCCTCTGTGCTGAGTGACCTTGGGCAAGTCACTTAAACTCTTGTGTCTTACTAATTCTCAGGTAGAAAAGGGAGGTAATATTAGTGCATATCTGCTGGGTTTATTGTAACAGTAAGGGCACTGATATGTGGTAAATATTTAGAACTGTGCCTGGCCCATAAAGTCTACTTACTACGATCACTTTCATTATTTCCTAATAGAGAATTGGGGGGTGGGTGGGTGGATCAATTTACAGAGGAGAACATTTTTTTATAGACTATAAGGCTACCTCGCTTTCGTTTTACAAATTAGGAAACTGAGGTCCCAGAGGTTTACTCACTTGTTCAAGGTCACAAAACAGATGGGACTTCAAACCTTTCTTTACAGTCCAATGAGCTTTCCACTTCACTTTGCTGATGATCCCAGTTCAAGTGAGGTGAACACAGGGGGAGACGACAGGGATGGAAATTTTTCATCGCTTTCAAACCCATCTGCCTGTGCTTGACTTCTTTCTTCTCCAAAGTGCTGATGAGAGCCTGGCTTGTCCTCGTAGGCAGTGCCATCTGATGAAACAGAAGAGGCAAGAGGAAAGCCTGCTTGACTTATTAAAGGCCTGGAAACAATGTCATCCCCTCCCTTTGCCTTCCATGTGGCATTCTGTCACGATGTTACTGTGGTTATAAGGCAGTAGCTACTTGGCATCCCAAACAAATAATTCATGATTAGTTAAACAGAAGAAAAAACAAAAAAACAGGCCAACACAAGGCGAGGGAAAGAGAGAATGGGAGCAGGAAGAAAAAGAGGGAAGGGAGAAGGAGGAGAAAAGGAAGGCAGGGAGGAACAGAGGGAAAGAGGCAGGGAGGTGGGAGAAGAACAAAGGAAGAAAGAAACAAACGAGAGAAGACAAAGGTGCCGATGGTTCTTCTGCGGTGACAATGAATCTCCCGATTCTTATGCTGGAGCCACGTCTCTCATTGCAGCTGTCGAATTGCTGTTGTGGGCATTGGAACACTTCAAACATGCATTAAATCTTTGCTACACCTGTAGCCCTACAAGTGATATACATTAGATAATATTTCAGTTGCAAATACAGTCATGCTTGGGAGCTGCCGTTTTTCTTTTTTAAATTTTTTTCCCTTCCCCAAGATTAGCTGCTCAACAGATTGCACAAGATTTACTTAGTAATATGTCATTTTACTTATTTTCTTCAAAATTAGCCTACCACCTGCTCCATCCCTTTGCTAACCTGTTTCTCAGCACCGGGGGCTCTTCCCTATAACCCTTCATGCCCACTTGCTTCGCAGAGTCCTGGAAACAAGGAGACAGCTTATTTGATGCCTAGATTGATGAATTCTTTGAGCTAAATCCCATTTCTCTTTCCCTTTGCCTTCTTCCAGCTGGTCCCTCAGCTGACACCCACCAGCAGTGAAGCTAACATTTGAAGGAAAACAAAAGCTAAATGATTCCAGAACTATAGTTGTACATTTAAGATAATGTTGGATCTTGTATTTAAACCAATTGTCATCAAGTTGATTCCAACCCTTAGAAATCCTTAAGGATAAAGAACTGTCTCTCTGGGTTTCTGAGATTGCATTTTGTTATGGGAGCAGAGAACCACATTGTTTTCTCTCAGAGTGGCTGCTGGGTTTGAACTTTATGATTAGTAGCCCAACGTATAACCCACTCCAGCAACTATCAGGGTGCCCTGGTCTGTATTTAGTCAAACCCAAACCCACTGACATTGAGTTGATCTTAGCAAAAAGGAGCAGAAGGGGATGGTAAAGGAGGAGTAAGAAGTGAAGAAGAAGAAGAAGAATTCTGCATTTGAAAACTGATGAGAAAAGGTACAATTAAATTCACACAATACTTGAGGCTCCTCAAGCAGTCCAGATGGCAGCTAACCAGTGGTTCAACTCAGATTTGGGCTCTTCCAAACAGTGTCCTGCCATAGTGTAAGTGAAAATAATTCCTCTATTTAAACTTGCTGATTCTTTGTTGGAATCCCCATAACCAGATGCGGATCCAATTTTTTGCAGATAGGAGAATTAGACAGACAGGTCAGGTTTGACTACATGAAGCTTGCACTCTAGAGGAGCCAATAGACAAAGTACCACAATAGTCCAAATGAAGGTAAATATTGGGGTGGAAATAAAATAAGGCAAAAGAATAAATAACAATGTGAGTTATTGGGGGAGGACCAAGAAGACCTCAATAAAGAGGAATAGAGGAATATATGCATGGAAATAATGAGGAGGCTCTGCTCTGGGAAGAGCTCAGAAATAGCCCAAGACAGCCTAACTAACTAGCTAACTAACGAACTAACTTCCATTGAGTCAATATCAACTCATACAGACCTTATAGGACAGGATAGAACCACCCTGTGAGTTTCTGAGACTGTAAACAGTTTGTAGGTGTAAACAGCTCCATCTTTCCCCTATGGAACTGCTGGTGGTTTCAAACTGCTGGCCTTGGGGTTAGCAGCCCAGCTCATAACCACCATGCCACCAGAGCTCCCATAAGACAGCCAGGCAATTGGGATTTAGAAGAAAAGTTGTGTATTAGTCAGATAGGCTGCACAAGGAAAAAACCCCAAATTTCAGGAAGACACATTGATCCTCCGTTGTTCTGTGGTATGATTGTGGCTCTGTGAAGTCTAGTTGAGTTTGGCAAGGTTTTAGCACAACCTGTGAACAGATTCTGCTCCTTATTCATTTCCTTCTAAGGCCCAGAACTAAGACACAGTCACTCTGAGGCTTGTGATCCTGGAAGAGAGGCAGGGCAGAAACTAACTCAGTAAGGACTGGTAGAATCATGCCTCTGAGAGGCTAAGCGCCAAACAAGTCCTGTAGCTTTGGCCATCATTCCTTTGGATAAAGGAAGTTCTGTGGTCAAGCCTGTGGGATACAGAAAGGGTATTTTCCCCAAGTTGTCTCCCCCCCACCCCATAATATAGGCCAAATCCAGGACACTGCATTCTAACTTATATGAAATAGGCCAATAAGGATGAATTCCAAAAAGGTTTTGAGAAAAGAAATGAAAAATTATGGAATTGTTGGACAAACTTTGTGAAGGCACAAATCAAAGATGACTAGTAATTCACAGAGGGGAGAGGGAGGAGACAAGGGAGAATTTTTACATCAGACGCATTGTGATTTGTGGTGGATGATCTGGAAAGTCATGGTGGGAAGGCTTGCCTACGGCCATCTGAACTTACAGCATGTAATCAGTGTTGCTAATTGTACATGTAGGAATGTTTGAGATGCTGAAAATTTTATGCATATTTTAGACACTATAAAAGTGTTCAAGTAGAGTCCTGAGGGTCTGCACCTAACAGGGGATCCCTAAGGGAGATCCACAGAATGCCATTAGGAAGATGGCCTGAGCCGCATCCGTGACCTCATGGGGTGAGATTTCAATATGCGATTCCAAAGAGACTTGGATGCTCAGGGGCCATCAACTTGAGGGCCAGTGGACCTTGGCTGGCACATGCTCGTGAATAGTGGGTGAAAGGCACCTAGCTGTGTGGGAACCCTCAGTCCCCTCTTACCAGGAGAAGTTGGAGGAGGGTACAGTTTATGTAAAAGGGAAATGGAGGGGTTTAAGCCAAACAAAAGACAATTTCTTAAATGAACTACTTCAATATTCACATCTGATTATGCATCTAGTGTTTGGAATTTGGGACAAATATCCAGTCTGTTTTAAATTAAGTGGATCGATTATATTTCGTTCTGCAGATGCAAGTTTCATGGTAAGAGCAATTTGGTAAACTTGCAACTAATGAAATGTTTGGGGGGCGATTTTGTTGTTGTGATAGCTGCTCTTCTGTAGATGCTGTTATTTGTGTGCCATTGAAGTAAGTTCATTCAGATTTAAGGCAACCTTATTGGACAGAATAGAACTGCCCCATATGGTTTGCTAGGCTGTAATCTTTACAGGAACAGGCATCTAGATGTTTCTGTACGTGGAGTTGCCAGTGGGTTTGAGCTACCAACCTTAGATACCCTTATTATTCCTAATCTGTATTTGAGGGTACCTAGGGTGCAGAGCAGGGGATAACTGCATTTTAGGTTCTTGTATTAGGGTACTTGGTCACAAACAACATATTTCATTCAAGAAAGTTAGAGAGGAAGAATTAGAAAACATGGAAGTAGGCAACGTATAGAATATTTGGAAGAGAATAGGCTCTTAACTAGTCTTCTGAGAACAACTTTTTCGAACTATACAGCCAACTACTTCTGCTGTGACCAGGAAGGCGATGGCAACTCTGTTATGATATGTGTTATAGATCTGAATCTCCCATAGCCCTGGATACCATCCCATTTGGAAATGCCTTGGTTGTATTCATGAGGTCATATCAATGTAAGGTGTTTCTTAAGCCAACCCTTGTTCAGGGATAAAGAGCGAAGGTCAGACACAGCATCAAGTAAGCAATAATGGGAAGAGAGATGTCATGTCACCAGAAGATTTCCCAGGAACCGAAGAGGGGAAGCTGAAGAGAGCCAAGGACCAGCGCCAACAGAAACAGCCTTCCCCTAGAATTCAACCTCAATACAGATTTCTCGCGTTCTATTCCCTGATGGGGAAAGTGATCTGCCACTCACTGAAACGTCAGCAGCTCAGCCCTTTGGAGAATTCTGGGGGGAAACGATATGCCCATCCACGGCGGCCTTGGAAGCCTAGGGGACAGTTGTACTCTACAGGGTTGCTATGAGTTGGATCCAACTCATTGGCAGCCAACAACAGGCCTCCTAACTTATGATGCAAATCCTTGTTCCTGAAAGACAGTCACTGGTATTATTTCTGGGACAACAGCACTAGGAAAACAAGACATACCACTACCACAACCCCCTGCTGTCTCTGCCCCTTCCATTGACAACACAGAGGACATCGTTGGTGTTCTCATGAGGTTAATTTCCAGTGTGTAACCTCTTAGGGAGGAATCTGACTGGCAAAGCTTAAACACAATTCTGAATCTTAGAAACAACAAAGGACACGTGTAGATTCTCCTTCGGAAGGGCAGCAATCACACTGTGGTCACGGGCCATGTCGAGAGCGTATTGAAGAGGCTGTAAAACCCATTGTTACGGAGTCTATTCTGACTCTGGATGCCCTTAGACGTTGGAATAAACTGCCCCACAGTGTCCAAGGCTGTCATGTTTGTGCAAGCCGACTTTCTTGGCGGAGTGACTAGGGAGGTCCGACCACTGACCCATTGGTGAGCAACTGAGGGCTTCATTGCAGTGGGCTAATGTCTTTCTCTAAAGCAGCGGTTCTCAACTTTCTTAATGCTGTGACCCTTTCATACTGTTCCTCATGTGGTGGTGACCCCCCAACCATAACATTATATTCATGGCTACTTCATCACTGTTATTTTGCTACTGCTATGAATTGAGGGACCCTGTGGGAGGGTTGTTCTACCCCCAAAGGGGTCGTGACTCACAGGTGGAGAACTGCTGCTCTAGAGGATCTCAGTAAAATGTGTGAGGTAGACATTCCATTCTCCACAAATTGCTTTGGAGTAAAGCTAAACGGGAAAAGGTCAAGCAACTTGTTCCGTGTCTCCCATTGCATTTCACCTGGGCAAATTGTGTTCCCTTCACCTGGAAGGAACCTGCAACCTTCCCACGTGCTCCTTGTCCACGGCCTTCTCTTTTTTTCTCTTTCATGAACCCTTAACAACGCTCCTTGATAACAGCAGAGCTCTGCCGATAGTCCTCATCGAGCAAAACTGCAAGACTGTCACCATAACATGATGCCACAGTACACATCATCCTATCCAAGGAAAGAGCGAACAACATCCCTGAACCTTCTCCTAATGAGTAAACTGGTGACTCCGTGTTTGCAGAGCGGCTGAACATGCCGAGGTTGGTAGGAGAATGTTCACCGAAAAGGTGTCTTCCTTCCCTGAACTCAACTTGATGGATCCATTTCCTTAGGAAGAAGAAGGCGAATTGATTCTTGTGTAGAGAACTCAGTGGAGGCACATACCATACCTGCTGGAAAGGAAGCGTCATTCCTGTAACTAAAACTACATTCAAAGATAGAACTTCCTACACAAAAAGTCATCCATAAAGACAGGAGCTGGGTGACATGGCAAAAAACTGGGAATGGAAGCCATGATATAGGCTGGGTGAAAACAGTCCCTATGACTTAGGGACCACTGCCAAGCCCTTTTTACTGAGTGTGCGATCCTGAATGAGGAATGTGCCGACGAAAGCTAGCCCTCCCACGCTGGGAAATTATGGACTGGGGTCTGCTGGGTTGCCTCCAATCAAGCACAGTTGAAATAGCTAGCTTCTGAAGCCAGACCGGAGGGAGGGGTGCAAGCCACATTTACCATAAGTTCTCTTCCTACGATTAATACTGAGCTATCCTTTCTCAAATCTTTATCGTGTATTCATTCTGTGCTTTCCGTACAACGACTTACGGAATGCTCATCACTATGCTCAGAGGTCAGGTGAATCATTTCCTTTTATTTCATTGCTGTTGTTGTTGACTTGACATTGACTCCACTTCAGCTCATGGGGATCCTGTTATCTCAGGACTCATCAGCAGAGATTTACTCCAGCTAAGTTCATGCCGGCCAGAAAAACACTGAAACGTTACATATTAACTCACAGCACTGAAGATACGTTGTGTGAGCAGGGACTTGGAAGAGCAGGGCAGCCATCAGAGAATCATGAAAGTCTCTCATCCATCTTGCCAAGCAGGGGGAAGACCCCATTAGAATACTCTCCTTTTCTTCCAAGGCTCCAATTCCCAGGAGTCTTAACCTGAAATCTTGGTGTCTTAACATTAAGTCTATGCCTTCCTTGGGGCAAATATAGATATCATTAACCCTACCAAGACTTTTAGCTTAATGATGGATTTCAAAGATTCACTATTACTGAGATGATTCTGAATCATAGTGACACTGCTACTCTTGGATTTACGTGACTGAGGACCTTAACACAGCAGAAAGCCTCATCTTGCTACTGTGGATCAGCTGGTGCGATCAAACTGTTGACCTCTTCGTTAGCAAGCAGCCCAACTCTTAACCCACTATGCCACCAGGGCTCCTCTACATGATGAGGGCTAGTTCCCCACAAAGAAGCAAGGAAGTTATTACTGAAAGGTGGAGGTCGACATGAGGTAAGGGAATGAATGAAAGACAAGTCCACTACACCACATATCTCAGTGAAGACCCTTTGGCATGGGACATTATTTCGTTTAAGTATGATCACATTGGGAATAGCAGAGCTAAGAATTAAAGTCCCCTCTGTCTGATTCTAAAAATAACTCTGCTTAACCTCTAAGTATATGATAATACTATTGACTACATCTGACTGTTATTATGACGTACCATATATTTTCTGTGAATGACGGGGGGCAGGGAGCGGGTGTGCATTTCAGTTCCCATATTCTGTATACGATGTGATTGACACTCTTTGAGTCAAGACTTGAAGTTCATTGTCTCTACCCTTGAATTTGATTAGGGGTGCATTACTCTTCACACAGTCTATCAGTAGCGTATAAAGGAAGCTGTGCTCTGTGATGTCTTAGGCTAGGTCATGCAAAGGCAGATTCTACCCAGTCACTCCTAGTCTTTGGTGTCCTATATTGGAACAGTCAGTTCAGCAGGTGGCCGAGAACTTGGTCAGCCATGGAAATGTCAGAAACCCCAAGCTGGGAGTTGTACTCCGTCCTGTACAGTCACTGATTCAGAATCCACTGGAGGGGATTGGGCTCGGTTTGTTTTGGGTTTGGGGAACCTAGGAGTCTCTGGGTGGTACAAATGGTTAACAGGTTCAGCTACTAGACAAAAGATCAGGGGTGCAATTCCACCCAGAGATGTTTCAGATAACCTACTTCCAAAAGATCACCAAACCAAACACACTTCCATCCAGCTCATTCTGACTCATAGCTGCCATCTAGGGTAGGGTAAGGCTGCCTCTGTGAGTTCCTGAGACTGTAACTATTTAAGGGACCAGAAAGCCCCCTCTTTCTCCTGCTGAGTGGCTAGTTTTCCAACTGCCGACCTTGTGGTTAGCAGCCTGACACACAACTGGCGTAACAACTATGCCACCAGGGCTCCTTCAAAGCCCACAGCCAGCGGGAATTCTCATGGAGTTCAGTGTTATTCGGAAACACGCATGGTCTTCACAAGTCAGAGTCAACATCTAGTTGGCTGGTTTCATATCTTTTTGGAGCCCAGCCTCTGTGTCCTGAAGAAGCTCAGGGCCTATATATTCCAGGTCCCAGCTACCATTTCAGCCAACAGCCAGTATCAACTCCCAGACGCGTGAAGGAACAAGCTTTCTCCTGCCCCCAGTCCCCAGCCCCCAACCTCTGAGCCATGCAGGCTGATGCTGAATGGAATGGAGACATGCTTTCCATGGTGCCACCTACTCGGACTGCAGATTCCAGCCAAATAAACATACTTATCATGCATCAACAGTAGCACAGGCACTCTATAAAAACTGGCTTTGCCTCACTGACTCTGAACACTCATCAGAACCCAGAAAGCTGCTTACTGCATCATCAGTGCTCTTCAGATGTTGTCTCGATTCCCAAAGATGGCTAGGTTTCCAGCTCTGGCGGACTGCAGTCTACAAAGTCACTTGTTGCCGTGGAATTGTTCTGAGTCATAGCAACCCTATACCATGGATTAGCATATACCATACACCGCACACCCTTGAGTTTCTGAGGCTGGAACCTTTACAGCATCAGATCAACAGATCTTTCTCCCCTCGAGTTGCTGGGTGGGTCTGACCCCCCAATCTTTTGGTGCCAATGTTTAATCACGACACCACTGGCAGTCTTTAACCAGAGGACGCACCCACTGCTGTCCAAGTAGATTATAATTCACAGCTACCCTCTGGACAAAGGAGAACTTCCCCCACAGACTCTCCTAGGGAGCCCTTTTACGAAAGCAGACGGTCACGTCTTTCTCCAGTGGAGCAGTTGGTGGGTGTGTACCACGGAACTTTTGATTGTTAAACCACTGCACCAGGAGACATAATAGGTCTTTCCTCCTCTATAAACTTGTATATATTGCTATAGGGTTGCTGAGTCAACCCACTGGCAAAGGGTTTGGTTCGGTTTATTACAACCTTTCTTATCTTGTATTTTCTTTGGTGATGACATTTTGGATTATTCTCACTCAAAATCAGTTTTCAAAGATAACAAGTTCAATTTTCCTTCTGGGTTTACCATCGCGCATCAAGCCTCTCGTCTATCAGCTGCACAAACTGCTAAGTCACAGACAGCTGACTGGCAGGGCTCAAACAGAAACCTCTGAAACATAGCAGAAATTAGTGGAACAAAGTACTGGGAAAAAGTATGCTATGGCTCAGACATAGCAGGGTCCAATCCAGCTTTGGCATCTTGGCAGCTGTGTGGTCTCAATGGAGTTATTTGGCAGGGAGAGTTAGAAGTTGGACGGCTCATCAGTCTCAACGTCAGCCGTTTTGAACCCACCACTCATTCTACCAAGCAGATTTCCAGGTTCCGAAATACACAAGGGGCAGTTCTTCTTTGTCCTGTGGAGGTGCTCTGAGTAAGAATCTAGTTGGTGGCAGTGAGCTCGGGAGACCTCAGTTTACCCATCTGTCCAATGGGATTCATAACCGAAATGAAGGGAGCCTGGATGGGGGGAAAGTGACATGTGATTGGCTTCTGAGCTACAGCGTGGTGGTTTGAAGCCACCTGGGGCTGTGCTGAAGGCAGGCCTGACAACTGGGTCTGCAAGATTATAGCCAGAAACCCCTATGGAGCAATCCTCTTCTGGGACACGTGGGTTGCCATCAGATAAGGACTGGCTTGGTGGCACCACCATAGTATTTGTGACACACAAGTTAAGAAGGCATTTCCAGTTCTGGGTACACTGTCTAGGTCCTACCGGGGCAAGCAGATGGGCAGGGGTGAGATGGGAGGGGAGAGGGATATAATGCATCACTCCCCATGTGGAAGCAATGATGTGTGAGTCTCACAGATTTGTTGGGCCCAAAATATGGCCATTGAGAGAATTAGAAGAGCCCTGGTGGTATAGTTACAAGTTGGGCTGCTAATTTCAAGGTCAGCTGTTTAAATCCACCAATGGCTCCAAGGCAGAAAAGCGAGGCTTTCGGCTCCCCTAAAGATGAAAGCCTTCAACCCCCAAAGGAGCAACTCCGCTTTGTCCTGCCGGGTTGCTATGTGTGGGACTCAACTAGCTGGCAGTGGGGCTGGGGTGGTGCAGAGGGTAAGTGCTTGGCTGCTATCTGAAGGATCAATCATCCCTCCCCCCACCCAAGGACTTCACAGAAGAAAGATGTGGCTGTGGGCTTCCATCAAGATATATACTTGTAGATCACCATGAACTTCCCAAGTCATCGTTGTGTGGGTGTTACTTACCCCCCTTTGTTCTTGCTTCCCTTCTTGAGAAAACTGGCAGCTCCTTTCTCCTGGGCTGGTGATGTCCGCACTTGTGAAGGCATTTCTCAGCCCCCTTTCCTGCTAATGGGTGGTGTGACCTGCTTCTCTCTCACGAAAGCGATGCCGGGGCCTCCTCGGGGGTGGGGAAATTAAGCCAACAATCCACTGCCATTGAGTTGATTCTGTCTCATAGCAAGCCTGGAGACAAAGTAAATCTGCCGTTGTGGGTTTCTGAGAATGTAAATCTTTAGAAGAGTAGAAAGCTTCATCTTTCTCTGGCAGAGCTGATAGTTTCGAACTGTTGACCTTGTGGTTTGCAACTCCAGATGCAACCACCATACCACCAGGACTCCTGCTTGGAGGAAGTAAGGTACTCTCACGTTTGTTTGGGGAAACTGGGCTCCCAGGCAAGGATGCAGGATGTCAGTTTCACGCATCGCTAAGAGGGACCCTGCAGGACAGCTCCCTTGTTGAGAACCTATCGCGATTCTCCGCGAGAAAAAAGGGCTCTCCTGACACAGCCCTTCTTCCTTATTCCCTGCAGCTGCTTTCTGTTGGACGAGTCTTAGCAAGAGCACCTCGGAAGCAGGCTCTGCGATGAGAAAGGGCGTGTGACGTCTTCAATGAGCAGTGTGCTCTTAGGGCCCCACAACGTGAGGAACTTTATTTTATTTTATTTTTTTTGAGGAAGAATTGATGTATTTGAATTATGATGCTGGTGAAGAATACTGAAAGTAACATGGACTACTAAAAGGACAATCTGTTTTTGAAAAAGTGTGGCCCAATAACAAATGTACAAATGTGTCTGACACATCGATGGACGTATGGATTGTGATAAAAGCTGTATGACCACCCAATAAAATGATTTTTTCAAAAAAGATAACATCCAGGTAGCTGATCATCATATGAAAAAAAAAGTGTGGCCAGAGTACTCCACAGAGGCAAGGATGGAAAGATTCATCTTACATACTTTGGACATATTGTCAGGAGAGACCAGTCCTTTCTTTCTTTTTTTTTAAGGATTGCAGGATTAGGAAGGTTGAGAACCACTGCTGTAGAGGATCTCTGTGGGTCAGAATCGACCCGCTGGTCGTGGATGAGGACCCACGCTTGTTGGAGAAAGGAAAGGATGCAGGTGAGGCAGAGGGGGTGAGTGGCTACGGAACACTGTCAAAGGATGACTCAACCAAGGCCCAAATGGTCCTGCAGGTGGTCCAGAAGGGCGGAGTGCCATGTGATTGGAGGAATGCCACCACCAGAAAACTGCCTGGAAACGAAACTCGCAGCCATCAGTCCACTCTGACTCCCAGCGACCCTCCAGGGTAGGACAGACGGGCTCCGCGTGGCTTTCCTTGACTGGTCACCTTGACGGGAGCCGAAAGTCTCGTCTTTCTCCCACGGAATGCCGATGGTTTCAATCGGCTGATCGTGTGTTCGCCAGGTCAGTGCACAACCCACTAGTCGACCAAGGGACCTTCCAACCGAAAAGTGAGCATGAATTTGAGGTGAAGTCAATCCCGGTGGCCTAGTGGGTGATTCCTTAGGCTGCGAACCGCAACACCAGCGGATCAAAACCACCTGTTGCTCCACAGCAGAACGCTGAGGTTTTCTGGTCCGGTAAAGTTTTGCAGTCGTTTAAATACACGGAGGCAGTTCTACCCTGTCTCAGAGGGTAGCCGTGAGTCAGAAGCGGCTCAGAGGCTGTAAGGTGTTTTTCTTCCTTCCTTATTTATGTCTTGTTTTAGAACTTAAGGGAGCTGACATCACGCTAACGCTTTGGGGCAGCTGCATCCAGTCCTCTTTTCCTGCAGCAGGAACCACTGATGGGATTCAGCCGGCTCACACCGGTTTGGCAGAATTGATAGCTAATTTTTGTTGAATTCGGCCAACCAGTGGTTAAAATGGCACTTGAGATCAAAGTTCTCTCTAAGGGGGGTGGCAGGGGGCCACCGAATGTGCAAACCACAAACTGACATGCCTTACTCTTTTTTAACATGTGCCTTATTGTTCTAATTTAAGTGTTATCCGTATGAAATAATAAACTACCTTTTGGTAACTTTTTTTTTTTAAGATTTCAAACAGTCATTAGGGCAGTAAAGCAGTTGTTAAATTATTTGAATCCCACCACTGGTGGGCACTGAGCAGATACCTCGCATTCTTGACCATTGAAATATGAGACTGGAGGTGTTGCAGCCATCTTTGATGAGGAGGCAAAAAAAAAGAAAGAAAGAAGTTGACGACCAGATGTTAAACTTGTGCAGAGACGAAAGATCTTGGGACATTATGATGTCTTCTCACCACCCCTTTCGCTGAACTTTTCCTTCTCTCTGAACTTTCTCTTCCTGAAATTCTTATGGAATAAATAACGCCTATTTGCTTAAAACACTGTACAAAGAACTTTGATATATTAACACTCTCAGTTTCCCCCCAAAGCATGTATAACCACTAAAAGAAAATTATGAATGCGCTTGCCACATTTTCCAATTTATTGTGCAAGACACATGCCTTATCTTTCCTCTTGCAGATGACTGCTTAAGTAGATGTTAATTGGCCATTAGTAATATTTATTTTTACTTCTCAGAGAAGCCCGCTCTGACTCTCAGTCCCCAAAGATCCCTTCCTATTGTCATGGTTCAGAACCACTCCAAGTGCACTGCATTCCCTTAAAGTAGAGGGACTGTTACCTTCACTACCTTATGTTATGTGCTCAGTCTTGTGTTCTCTAATTGTTTCAGCCAGGTCTCCCCTTCAGCTCTCTGACTGTCATCTATTGGAGAATGGAGTTTGCATTAAAACTTACAGTTGTCCTCTCCCTTCAGACTGTTGAGCAATACGACACACATATTGAGTTTATCAGGGTCACTACGAGTTTGGTTTGGGGCTTAGCATAGCGTTAGGTCCAAGCGGTAACTTTGCAAAAAGGCTGGAGTTTGCAGTGGGAGCCCACTCCATTTTGAGTCTTCACAAACATTCAGACTCCATTGAGTTCTTTCTGACTTTTAACCAGTGTGATAGTTACATACTCTGTTGTTAATTTGAGGATTAAGAGTGAAGGGGTGGAGTTTGGCCTGTCAATCAGGTCACAGCTTGATGACCTCATTTGGAGGCACTAAGGAGATAAACAGCTTGCTGGAGGCGGGACACTGACTCATTCCCTGAGAGACATACCCCGTGGAGAAGACACCTAGAGAGAGGCTGATGGAGCTAGAGAAACCACGTGGAGACCCCAGCTAGTGTTGAGATGCTTATAATGCCACTGGGTCCACAAGACTCTCCACCCACTGACCTGTGATCTTGGTGCATTCGGTGTCATTGCATGTGCTTTATGAGTCTGAAGAGGACTTTACAGATTGGTATCAGACATATGGGCTAGTATCGGACTTATGGACTTTATCTGGACTGGGCTGGGATGTTTTATCAATGTTCAATTGCTCTTGATATAAAACTCTTTCTTTTACCCATGTGAGTGTCTATGAATTTGTTTCTCTAGTCAACCCAGTATAACACAACCAGCAAGGTAAACACTTTGCCTTTGGGCAGAATGTATGTGAAAGTGAATTTCTTCAAGTCCCCTTTCCAGCCTGGGGAAGGGCAGTTTCACCCTCGGGGCTTTGCTGGGGTGTGCCCTTAATGGAATTTGGGTTCCCAGGACCTCAGATTCGGGATTTTTACCTTTGGCCAGGTGGTGGTCGGAGGGGTGGGCAACCAATCCTGTAATATTTTCTAAACCGTGTGACTGCCTCCATCAGGGTCCCTTTCCAGCTTCTATAGTTCTGCCTCTGACAGGAATGGACTTGCTGCCTCATTTTGTAATGAATTCCCTTTGTTTTCTATGTTCTGTTAGTAACAACATGGCTCTGAGTTCTTGGGACACCAGGTGGGCCTCATGTTGATGGTCTCTCTCATCCATGAGATTTCTTTACCTGGTATTTGTCCTGGGTAAAACATAATAAAGGGGATGCATTTGAATTCAAGGTGTCCAATGCCTCACAGCAGGCAAATAAAAAGGATTGACTGAGACTTGTTGAACAGAAGCTGATTTCTGTGAGGTCCACGGTATGAGAAGCTTTTAAAGTCCTCTATCTCATAAGAAACAGAATCAATGGTCTAGAAAGTAAGATGGCTTCATTTCTTTGCCAAGAACTTTTCTTTAATAGCAGCACGCTGTCAGTTCAGTACACTGTTCTTCTCCCTCAACACACCACGTCTATCCTTAATGGTATGCTTTGCTCGAAATGCCCTCTGAGAGCAGGTAGAAGTCAGGAGCTAGGCCCTGACGTGCTCCATCAGGGAACAGTGCAGAGTCTGTATCAGTGGTAAATAATGCACAGGCCACAGGAAGCAGTAGGCAGAGGAGCCCCCTCATCCATCTGCAGAGAGGACCGTCACCCTCGGAGGGTCCAGGGACACAGTGTAGCCAGGACCTGCAGATAGAGTGGTGTCCTGGGTCTACCCGTTCCCACCTGCTCATCTCAAGTACATGGGAAGACTCCTCCCTCCTCCATGCCAGTGCTCCCAAGGGTCATCAAGGAGGGAGGCAGGAGCAGGTGAAAAGGACACACTGCCTGGCAGGGGTTGCCAAATGCCTGGGAGCCTCGAGCTGGTGATTTTAGGACCTGATGGCTGTGGCACACAGACTTTTGTTCACCAAAATGTGACCCCTTCACATGCTGATTCAGGAACTCCCTCTCCTGATGATTCTGGTGACCCTATATAAACACACACAGGATCCCTGGAGCCACTAGTTAAACAAGTGACAACCGAATGGTCATGTGGTTCAAACTCACCAGCTGCTCTGTGGGAGAAAGATGAGGCTGTCTGCTGTCATCAAAAGAGATTCAGATTTGGAAAGTCTATGAGGAAATGACACTCTGTCCTACGGGGTCCTTATGAGTCAGCATTGACTTGATGGCCATGTTGGGATTCATTCGGTTTGGGTTATATAAGTACACACTCACAAAGCCATCCATTAGTCTTTCCAAGGGAACACAGGAATCTCCTGGTGGGTTCCAAATCTAGAAAAGAGACCGTTTCCCTGAATTACCCTCCGTGACCCCACCCCCTACCCCCAACCCTACCTATCTGAAAAGAAGTCTAGGAAGAAAGCTCCTTAGAAGCCAGGATGGTGAGAGTTTGGAGAAGAACATCTTGCTTGGTAAAGCAGAAGAGCGGCAAAAACAGGGAAACTTGATGAGCTAGACTGGCGCCGGGCAGCACCAAAGGGCTCAGGCACGGCAATTGTGCAGGAGACACAGGGCTGGTCCTGTTTGGTTTCCTTGTACTCTGGGTGGCTATGAGTCGGAATGGATTCCATTGCACCAAGAATAACAACAGCTACGTCTCCTTCCTTCTCCTTTGAAGACTCGCATTCCTGAGGACAAGCCCCATCGACCCTAAGCAAGTTGTTGCTTCCTCAGTATTCTAGCCACAACCTTTGGAAGGGGGCCAGGGAGGACACATAGGGTTTAAAACTTTACATCTATGATAAGACATTCTTAAAAACAACCAAAGCAAACACAGTCACCAAATTGACTCTGACTCATAACCAGGTAGAACTGTCCCTGGGGGTTTCTGAGTGTAGCTCGTTAAGGGAGTAGAAAACCCCATCATTGTCCTGAGGAACAGCCCAACTCATCACCACTATGCCACAGGGCTCCTTCTGAAAGATGACAGCACTCCTTAATTTCTTCCTTTCACCCTTTCTGCTGAATTTCCTCATCTGTCTCATACAGCTCTTAAAAACTCGTTTATCACTCTCAACGTGCCCATTGTATTTGCCCAGTTTTGAAGAAAAGCAATACTTGGAAGCACTGGTGCTCTGCTAAGTATTTGCTGGGAGGCAGGGTGGCTTGAACCCCAGAGAGAAAGGGCAAGGAGGGCACACAGAGGATGTGCCGTGGAGGAGCTGCGTACACTCCCCAGGTGACACAGCTGGTGTGTCCTCACGCATCCTATCTTCGCTGACAAACTGAAGCATCACCGTGTCATGGTGAAGGAGGCCTGGTGATGCTTTGGATTAAGCATTGGGCCACAACGCTCAAGGTCATCAGTTTAAAGCCATCAGCTATTGAGGCTGTCCACTCCCATAAAGATTTACCATCTTAGAAACCATAGGAGGGTTGCTATGAGTCACAATCAACTCTATAGCAATCAACTTGGTTGGGTTACTTTGGTGAGAAGAATGGGGGCAATGGGCATTATCTGTTGGCATTTTTGTTTGTTTTTCACTCTTTTCTGACTGTCCTTCAAGGAGCCCTGGTGGCATACAGGGTTATCAGTTGGTTGGCTCATCTAAAGGAAAGTAGTTCGAAATCATCTGTTCCCAGCAGGACACAGGTGAGGCTCTCTTTTCCCAGAAGGTTTCTCAGCCTCAGAACCTTGAGGAAACAGTTCAACTCTGTCCTCTAGGGAGGGTCCCGATGAGTCTGAGTTGACGCAATGGCAGTTTTGTTTGTTTGTTTGTTTGTTTGGCCTTTTGGGGCTCCAAAGGGCTCCCTGCATGGCACCAACAATGAAGCTGTCAAAGACTGACTGACAGGTTGGTGATTGAAACCCACTCAGAGGCACCTGGCAAGCTCCTTCGAAAGAGTCAGCGTGCTTGGCAACCCTGTGGAGCCCAGTTCTACTCTGCAGGTGAGGGGCGCCAGAACAGACTGGATGGGGGCTGGTTTAAGTCTGCTTTGGTTTTTGTCTCAAAGGTGTTATGTCTCCATGCATCAGGCTTTGCTGCCTAGATCCTTTTGGAGTCTCGTGGGCTAGCGGATCCCATGTCCTGCACTGCTTTCACGATCCAAAAAGGAACCGGAGCCTGCAGGGTCTGGTTGGCTCCGACTGGTCCCTCCATCCTAGAGGGACCAAGGAAGGCTTGGCCACCTAAAGGGAAGCGTAGAGTGTGAAGTTAGGGTGGAGACAGGCCTGGTCTGTAACTTAGGTCAACCAGAAAACATCCCAAGACTGTGAAACCTGACACCCAAAGAAACATCGCTCCACAATGAGAATGTAACAGAACAAATCACAAATTCCCAAGAGCTGACAAACACTATGATAAGCCAAAATTCAATAACGTCATTAAGAAAAGTCAAATGTAAAGGACTGTCCGGCAGATGGTCAAATGTTTGTTTTTAGCTTCTTTTGAAGCGTTGTTTTCTGGAGCTGCCCTTTGACATTTTCTAGTGGCCTCTTTTATGTCATAATTTCTTTTCCCGTTATCTTTGGCTACTCTCTGTCCCAGAGGAGTTTCAGAGTCTCTTCAGATATCATCTTTTGTTCATTCTCTCTCTCCTATCTTTTCCGTGACCTTGTGCTTTCTTCATGGATGATGCTCTTACCAGCTCTCACCCCACTTCTCACTGGATCTTCAGTCATTGATCTTCAGCAGATCACATCAGATCTGCATCAGCAAGTGCCGTAATTCCTCCTCACTTCCAGCATGGAAGGTTGTGGCATCTGCATCTCTCGGGTTGTTCATAAGCTTTCCTCCAGTCCCAGTTCCTGATAAGGTGCTTGTGAAGGAGCCCTGCTCCTTGATGTTGAACGGAAAGCCCCACCGTGAGCAGCTGGATTCAACAGTTGCTCTGGAGGAGAAAGTGTGGGAGAAACTTTCTGTCCCGTCAGAAACCCAGAGAGGCGGGTCTACCTGTCCTGGAGGCTGGGCTCTGCGTTGGAATGGGCTCAACAGCAGTGAGTGGGCTTGTTGGGTTTGTTGCTCGGTCTTTGAGTATGTTGTAAGCATTAGTTTCACTTGATGATTTTCACCAAGCTTCATCTTGCCCAGTAGAAACTTCTTTCCCTTGGCACAGTAATTCATTTCAACACTAAGGTTAAATTTGCCATATGATTCACCTCAATGTCCTTCTATGGTTACCAAGAAGAGTATTTAGGCCAATATTGCTAGTATTTTTGTTGAAACTCAGTAGCAGTTAATTAACTGCCTAAGTTAATTCTCCCTTTGATTTTAGCAGGGCTGTACAGGAACAAAAAAAAAGATGTAATTCCCTTTGATACCTGAGACAAATGGACTTAACTTAGCCCTTGACAAAGACTTTGTTAAGATCTGTGATTTCAAAGATGCTACAGGTCTCTTGACAAAAGTTAGCCAAATTTACAGCACTTCTCAGATAACACCAGATCTTACATTATTATCATCATTGTGAAAAAAAATAGAGCTACATAAATAAAATTGATAACTTATTTCCTTCGGGGTTAAACTCTAACGGACATTCTCATAGATAAATCCCTGAATGCAGTACTGTCGTGGTGTGATTTCCAGGACAAAAAGACAACAGGTTGAAATTCTTGGTCTGCAGAGGTTTCTGACTGGCAGTATGAACCCACAGAATCAGAGTTTCGGCTACTGAACATGAACTAATCGCAGAGAAAATGAGGATACATTGAGAAAGTCTTATGAGGCATCCTTAAAAACGATTCTATCCTGAATTTCCCTTATTCTAGGCAATGTGGGTCCTTTTTCTTTGTAATGCATTGATTCAGCAATATGAGTTTAAATATACTCCTTGTTGTATGCGGTCTTTGCACACAAAAAAATGAACAGCACCACAAATGAAGTCAAAATGTTTGACTGGAAAAACATTTTACATGACAATATGTACTAATGAGAAATGCTCCACGTGATACACACAGGAGTAACTATTTTCATTGGATGAATTGACTAGCAACTTCTATTGTTTGGCTGCTGCACAATCAAGTGGACCATCAGGGACTTTTTCAAATGGCCCGGAGCCCCAGTATTCTCATCATAAATGAGGCGCCTCACTCATCATCTGTGCAGACGGAAAGGGAACGCCTTTTCTCATGGTTTACGTGGCTCACATCAGTACAATGGGAGGGAGGAGCTGGAGGTGCTGTTTGAAAGAGCAGAATGACATCACAATTCCCTAGAAATAGCTCGATCAAGTCATTACAAGATTGCTCTGCAGAAGACACAAGCTTGACGGAGGGTCATAATAGACGACTTGACTCAACGGAGCCATCACTAGCTTGGAAAGGAAGACTTGCCAAAACACGATGGTTCTTCTAAATCATCTGTGCGTTTAATGAGCTCCAATTAAAAAGAGAGTGGAATATTCTTTGAATTTGATGAAGTCATACATATGTTTACCCATCAGCATAAGTGAGCAGACAGTCAAAAAAGTTTTTGAAGCAAGCACAACACCAACCCCAGGAGAATCTGTTGGTTACTAGCCTCTATTGTCAAGTATAATAATAAGTGAAATATGAACAGCTCATAGATACTCATGTAACTGGTGGAATTTAATAAATCACAGATGTAACCAATACAGCATTTGTAGACTAAACAAAACCAAAACCTGTGCCCATCAAGTGTTTTGAGATTCCGTAGAACAGAGTATGACTGCCCCGTAGGAGGCTCGGGGTATGCATCTTTACAGAAACAGACTGCCGCTTCTCTCCTCCTCTACAGCTGCATAAAAAACCCCTCTTTCTCACAAAGAGTAGCTGCATTATTCAAATAAAAGCCTCCAACTCACTGGCATTGGGTCCATTCTGACTTCTAGCTACCTGCTAGGACACGTTAGAACTTCCCCTGTGGGTTTCTGAGACTCAGTCTTTAAGGGAGTAGAGAGCTCCATCTTGCTCCCAAGAAGTGGCTGGTGGTTTCAAACTGCTGGCCTTGCACTGCCCTGAAACTGTCACTGTAGCAGCAGGGCATCCTAGATTAGTTGTTGGGAAATGCTTATACCATCTATTTGAGAGAAGTTAAATTTGGGGAAATTTGCTTAAATTCTTTCTTTGATTAGTTATACCAGTTCTTAATAACAATGAAGAGAAATAGAAGAGTTGAATGTTAAAGTTAGTGGATCTGTAAGATAGTACTATCACTCCTACAATTGCATCTACGGAGACCACCAACTGTCCTTGGGTTGATCCTGCCTCATCGCCAGCCGGTAGGAGAGAGGAGAGGGCTTCCCTAGGGTGTCTGAGGCTGAAATCATGACAAGGGCTGACAGCCTTACCTCATCTTTTTCTCAGAGTGGCTGCTAGCTTCAAACTGCTACCCTTGCAGTTCGCGGCCCAGTGAGTAACCCACAATGCCACCTGTTAAAAGACTTAAAACCAAAACCAAAACATTAGTTTGATCACCATAAATACATAGAAGGAATTGCAAGGGAAAGTCAGTATAATTTATCTTAACACAATATACCATGACTCTTTTGTAATCAAAAAACAGCTATCAGACTTCTAATGGCAAAAACAAAACAAGCAAAGAAGAACCACGGCACCTCCTCCAAATTCACTGTCATCGAGTGGACGCTGACCCTCAAGGTCAAGAGAGAACTTAAAGCCTCATCTTTCTCCTGCTGACAGCTGGTAGTTTTGAACAGTTGACCTATGGTTAGCAATCCAGTGCATAACTGCTACACCACTAGGGCACCTGCTGATGGCATGTGACTAGAAGTGTACCCCTCAGAGTCTTCGAATTTTCCCTTACCCTCCTTCAAAGCTACAGAAAAAAAAGATAACGTTAAAAAACTAGGCTATTAGAGAATTCTGGACAGATTTTTACTAACGTGGGAAACTGAGATGACACCCTCAGCTGGCAGCTGACTGTCTGAGAGATGGCAGGTAGTTGCTACTGGTATCTATTAAGGTTATGCCTTTGTTTCTCTGTCATCTGTCAGTGTGTCTTTCTGTGGTGGCTTGTCTGTGGCTGTACTGCTGGAAGCTATGACACCAGACTTTCAAAGACTAGCAAGGTCACCCCTTGGTGAACAGGTTTCAACAGAACTTCCAGACCAAGAGCACTCTAGGAAGAGATGACAAAGTAAACGAGAGGATGTGCAAGTTGCATAATCTGTTCTCAATTTGAGACTTAAGAGTGGAGGAGTGGAGTTTAGCCTGTCAACTAGATCACAGCTTGATGACCTTCTTTGGAGGTGCTAAGCAGATAAATAGCTTGCTGAAAGTGAGACACACACACAGACTCCCTGCGAGACATTGCTGATGACAAACCACACGGAGCTACACTGATGTAGCCAGAGCCCTGGGAGCTGTAGGAACCACATGGAGACCCCTGCCAGCACTGAGATGCTTCTACTGCCATTGGATCCACAAGATTTTCCACCCACTGACTTGTAATCTTCCATTGCATGTGTTGCGTGAGTCTAAAGAGGAATTTATGGACTAGTATTGGACACATGGGCTAATATTGGACTATGGACTTGATCTGGACTGGGCTGGGATATTTTCTTCGAGTACAATTACTCTTTATATAAAGTTATTTTCTATACACATATGAGTGTCTATAAATTTGTTTCTCTAGTCTACCCAGACTGACATGGATGACAAAGAAAACTGGTGTGGGCGTCATGGCTGACTTCCTCTGGCTTCAGTAGGAGAAAGAGAATCCAACTCCAGGACTTCAGTAGGAGAAAGAGAATCCAAACCAGTCCAGGACTGATTGCCACAAGGAAGGGATCAGACTGCCGCCACCTTCCACCTTTGTTTATTCTGACACCGCTCATCCCTTCTACAGCACTCTACTTTTTGGATGAGTCCAATAATCTGTGGCAATAGCCCCACAGAACTCACCAACAATTCTCACCCCTCTGAGGGCTATTAGGGAAGGTAACAGGTTGCAAAATGTTAAGGATAACAGTTCTTCTGTCAGGAACACCTTTTCTCAGCCATGCTGGCACGCATGTCTCTCTGCCCTCAGCATCCTCATCCACATCGTCCCTTGACCTCTGCCTCATTCCACGCACCTGTTGCTTTTCTTTAGTCTCAGTGTGACTCCTCTATTCTGCCTTATGATCTTAGACAAGGTGGCAGGCACATGGCTTTAACAATGGGCTCAAACAATAAAAATTGTGAGGTTGGTGCAGGACCTTTCATTGCTTTCGGGAAGATTCACTAAGAGTCACAAATGATTTAATGGCACCTAACCACATTCTTTTATTGAATATTTTCTCGTAGTTTATTCTACAGCCTAGTTTTTCACCTTCCTAATGGGGTCTTTTATAAAGGAAAATGTTAACAAAGATCATTTTAAAGAAGACCATTCAATAAAATGAAGAACCATTTTATAGAATTTTTTATAGGACATCCTTTGTTGAAATGTTGATTAGAATTATGTACACTTATTTTCCAAATCCCTTTATATGTATACTATGTCTTAGAGGTTTCTTCATTAAAAACAAAACAAACAAACAAACAAACAAAACACCAAAGTAAAAGTCAGAGACCAATCAACAAAACAGTATCAATGGCAGGAATAAAGAATGAGTAGTAATAAGCCTTTTTTCAGATGGAGACTTTATTAAATAATAAGCCTTTATTAAAAGGACACCAGTTTTAGAATAGATCAGTGTGAGTGGAGTGATAGCTGCTTTGAAGATTAGTTAATTCCTCCCTTCCCCACTTAATTGAGAATTGATAATTTCCCCAAATATATTAACAATGCTGCCTCAAAGTCATATAATTATGAAGGTTTCTTAGTACTCATTCTTAATTCCAATAGTTTTCTCATTTCATGTTGGTAATAAGTCACAGACCAAAATGGACTTGCTGTGGTAGTTACATAATCTGTTGTCAATTAGAGTCTTAAAAATGAAGGGGTGGAGTTTAGCCTATCAATCAGGTCGCAGTTTGATGATCTCATTTGGAGGTCCTGAGGAGATAACTAGCTCTCTGGAGGTGCAACACACAGTCTGTCCGTGGAAGACATTCTGGTTGACAAGACAAATGGGGCTGTGTTAGAGCGTCCGTCGGAGCTGGAACAGTCGCATGGAGACCCCTGCCAGCGCTGAGATGCTTCCACTTCCACTGGATCCATAAGACTTTCTACCCACTGGCTCGTGATCTTCCTGCATTCAGCACCATTGCATGTGTTTCATGAGTCTAAAGAAGAATTGATGGACTACTATTGACACATGAGGTAATATCGGACTTATGGATTTGATCTGGACTGGACTGGGATGTTTTCTCAATATTTAATTGCTTGTATATAAAGTTCTCTCTCGCACACATATGCATGTTTTTGAATTTGTTTCTCTAGTCTACCCAGACTAACACACTTGCCAACCAAACTGTTAGAATACTGTTAGGTAATGCTCAAGGAGTTCAGGTGATGTATGTGTTTTGTTTTGGGCTTCTAACCACAAGGTCTGTAGTTCTAACCTTCCAAATGTTTGATGGGGGAAGTATGGGACTGTCTGCACCTGTGAAGATTTATTAGACTCTCCGAAACTCAGAGACAATTCTGCTCTGTTCTATAATGTCTTCTTGAATAGGAATCAACCTGATGGCAGAGAGTCACTGGGGAGGAAGAGGTTTCATTCTATGATTATTTATGGCTTTCCTGTGTGGCTTTTAGAACAACTTTAAAATTCAGATTTCAGGGACTCATTTGTGCTGCTTCAAAATACTGAGAAGTCAATGGGATCTGGAGACATTTTAATTTCAGTGCTACAAGGTAGCCCTACAGATCCCTCTGGAAGACAGGTGACACCTGTTGACATTGTTTCCAGAGAATGTCTAGCCACCAGATTTCACATCTAAAACCTATGAAAGAAATGTCATGCCACTTTTTGAATGTTGTTCATCTAGCTGCTTCTCAGACAGCCCAGCATTTTAAATTTTTGAGAACTGTAGAGAGATATGAAGTGGCGATGCATCCCTCACCCTAGGTAAAGACTAGATGCTGCCCTGTGCATTTCTTGCTTTTATAGTACAGCAGAAATCATCCTGTCCAGCAATTCTTTGAAACCGTTTTGTAATCTTGCACAAGTGCACAGTGAATAGAGTCAGGGGTAATCCAATCGCTTTGTCTTTTGGGGAACACTGAGTCTGGACAGAGTTGATTTTCTCTGTAAGCGGGTAACGAAAATTGAAAACACAGAGAATAAATATCACTCTCATCGCTGCTTGAAACCCAAGACCCTTAATATATTAAAACAGACAGATGAAAACAAAGGCTTTCAGGGATCTAAAAGGATGAACATAAATACTCCATTGATAGAAGTCTAGGGTATAATTAGGCAAATCATAGTGGAAAATGAAAACCTGATTTTTAAAGTTGAAAATATGTCAGAGAGAGATATCATTTTTAACTAAAGAAGCAAATCTCAACAAAATTGCTTTATACTTTTCTTTGAAATGAAACTGTCCATTTCTTTAGAATAAAATATAGTCTTCCTCATTTAGGGTAAAGGTCAATTAAAATTTTTAGTTAGTGGGGAATTATCTGACATATGCAAAAAATCTATATATGTGATTATATAGTAAAATCATTTTTTGAACTCTTTCCAAAGGCAATAATCAAAGATGTACACAGAAATTCATATACTGTGTAGCCTATTTTAAATGTACCATATATACTCAAGTATAAGCCGACCTGAATATCAGCTGACGCACCAAATTTTACCACAAAAACTGCATTAAAAATGTGCTGAAAAACTCAGCTTATCCATGAGTATATATGGTATTTATCTTTTGAATACATTTAAAAGTCAACAATGTTTTCAAAACTCAGTGTCATTCAATCAACTATTACATGCTCATCCAATGCCACTTTTGCAAAACTCTTTTCCCAATTAATGCACTATGTTACCTGGAAAGAATCAGAGTACAAAACCATAAAAGCCCAGATTCTGTTACTGGGTCTACAGTGCCTCCCAGTAACTGCGTGTAGGTGCTCAGAGACCGTGACTCTTTGCAGGTAACAGCTTTCCTCACCTCTGTGCCACCGAGGGACTGGTGGGCATGGCTGGGCAAATGTCCCAGGTAGCAGCCTAACCCCCAGACATAGTATGTGCAATGGTAATTAGAGTGCTGCTTGTAGTTGTACAAAGTAAAAAAATAAATAAACTGCTTAATGTCTACTGAAAGAGCTGCACTGAAACAAACCCACAGACCATACCTTAATGGACCAGAAAACATCTTGTTGACATAGCATTTACTGAATTGGTAAATTGCTCATAGCATATGAAAGCTGGATAATCCATTTTATGTAGAGGATGTTCCCATTAAACTCGTCCAGGTGGTATAGTGATGAAAATATTGGGTGTTAACTGAAAGGTCAGTGGGTCTAACCCGCAGGCTGCTCCAAGGGAGAAAGCCAGGGAAGTCCACTTCTATAAAGATTGGTGTTGTTAGGTTTTTCTGAACAGTTGTCACTCATAGTGACCCTATGTACAACAGCATGCAACACTGGCCAGCCTTGCACCATCTGTACAATCATTGGTTCACTCCTAATAACACATTCAAAGTACATGAGATAAAGTTTCACCATCCTGGCTTCTAAAGAGCATTCTGGCTATACTTGTTCATATATATATATATATGAACAAGTATAGCCAGAATGCTATATATATATATATATATATATATTCTTCTGGCAGCCCCTAGCATATTGAATATTCTTCACTAACACCATAATTCAAAAGCATCTGGTCTTCCTTATTCCTTGTCCAATTTACACATGCATATGAGGCCATTGAAAGTATCAGGCCTGGGGTTAGAGGCAGTTTGAGAGGAATTTATGGACTAAAATAGGACAGATGGGCTAATAACAGAATTACAGACTTGATCTGTATGAGGCTGAGATATTTTTTAAATATACAATTACTCTTGACATGAAGCTCTATTTTATACAAGTGTCTCTGGATTTGTTTCACCAGTAAACCCAGACTAACACAAGGTCTTTGCAGCATATTTGTAACACATCGTCTGATAGCCTTTTGGATACTCTCATGGACTTTGGTTGTGAATCTAAGCAAAATGAAATTCTTGACAACTTCAACTTTTTCCCCATTAATCACAATGCTGCTTATTAGTCCAAGTACAGATGTTTTTGTTTGTGTGTGTGTTTGCTTTTATTTGCGAAGTGGAATCCATACTGAAGGGTGTAGACTGTGGCCTTCCTCAGTAAGTGCTTCAAGACCTCTTCACTTTCAGCAGCAGTGTCACCTGCACATGTGCAGCTCAGTACATAGATGGATAAGGATGGAAGGATGCTGAAAGGATACAACTTTTAGCAAACAGCTTTTCTAATTTTAAATCATAAAGCATCCTCTTGTTCTGTCCAAACGACTGCCTCTTAGTCTATGTACAGTTTCTGCATTAACTCACCGAAGTGCGTGCAGCAGCACATTGACGGGGGTTGTGGATAATTCAAGCTAAATTCAAAGGAGGGTGAAGCGTGAGGGTCATCATTGCTGATATCACGTGAGTCTTGGTTGTAGGCAGAGACTACCAGAAAGGTGCTAGCCTGTATTTTATTGACTATAAAAGACATTTGACTATATAGGTCATATCAAATTATGAACAACATTGAGAAGAATGGAAATTCCAAGGCAATTGTCTAAGCATCTTCTACAGAATATTTTGTATATCATCATGTATAATAATGTATTGTATAATGCACACAAACTGATTTTATGCCATATAAGCATATACATACAAATACACATATACACATGTATTAATTCGATAACCAAGATGATCAAATGAACACACACAGTACACTTGTTACGTTCAAGTGAAGATAACAAAACTCTCACCGTCATTGTATCCGGTCTAACTCAGAGCTGCAAATCCTATTAGTAGGGTCCACATCATATTTATTTAATAAAGCCATTTTCCTTTCTTATAAAACTGATGTGTATATATCTTATGATCCTTTCTAAGTGTGTTTTCCTGATTTTGGAGTTTTATCATGTGGAGTTTTTTATTTGTTTGGTTTTTTGTTAGTGTGTCCTTTTTGAAAGGAAACTGTGTTATGCTCAAAGAATGTTAAAAAAAATTCAATTAATTCTAAAACACAAACACTTGTGGGAGTGCTTCAGGGTAATTAATAGCAACATGTACACAGGCAAACACTGGACTCTAATTAATTCATTCTATAACGTGACTTGAAATTAGAAACTAATTTTAACTTCATTAGGTACACTTTGCTTTGAATTCCCTGTGTATATTTGCAATGTTAACCAGAAAACTTTGTTGAGAGGTACTGAATTTGCATTAATTCAAGAAAAACATATTTTTCTTCTGACCAGCTGGAATAAATTACCATGGAGACTAGAAGATAGATTGGGGAAGCACACATGTTAAATGAACCCAAAGCAAAGGAATGGAAGTTATCCACAAGGAAGTGTATCGAGGCTTACAATGCCATCAATTTAAACATAGGATCCGTGTGACGTCACCCTTCTCCCATAGGAGTCACTGGTCAGAACTGACGCCAGAGTTGGTTAGAGAAGAGGACCACAAGGTAGTCCTTAATGTGCATCCTCTAAAATAACACACAATGGTTGCATTGGACAAACAATGGCATCCACAGTGCTGTGGCCTCAGATGCCATTGATCAAATGGATTCTGCAAATACCACTGTCCTATTGCCCTCCCTCATGTCTCAGCTTACTTTGGATATAGAAAGCCTTTAATGATGCTGTACCTTCCTAAACTGCCAAATTATGGACTCCTTAAATTTTATTTCTTAAGGAACAACCCAAAAGTTCAGGAACACAATGGGACAAAATGAAATAAAGCATTTCTTTGGGTTTTGCGCATCACTGTTGCCAATCACCTTTTTCCTAACCACATCCCACATCTGGATTACCATTGAAGCGTGAAGACTAGGAACCTACTATACCACGAGGGCTCCCATTTGGGCTGAAGTACTGGAGGATTTATGCATTGAGCTATTGTCTGAATATGGTGGAGGATACAAGGACAAAGTTAAGAAAACTTCTTAGACATAGTCAAGCATCTTGAAGGAATAAGTCACTACACCTAAGGACTTAGGACCATCATCATATGGAACATCTAGGCCAAGGTCAGCAGTTCAAAACTACCAGTTGCTCTGTGGGAGAAAAATGGGGCCTTCTACTTCTATAGAGAGTTATGATCTTGGAAACTCATGGGGCAATTCTTCCTATCCTACAGGGTCACTGTGATTCAGCATTGAGTCAATGGCAGTGAGTTCCATTGAGTGTGGAAGTCAATTGGCATAATGCAGTCCTCACAACCTGTGGTCTACAGTTTCCTTTGGTGAGTAGCAACTGGGGTCTTAGAAGCATGTGAGCAGCCATCTAAGGTCATTCTCAGACTGGAGGAAAGATGAGTGAAGATGCATGGAAACAATTAGCGCAATGGACTAATGGACCCCGTGAACATCATCCTCTCTGGCCCTGAGACCAGAAGAACTAGATAGTGCCCAACTTCCAATTTCTCTGACAAAGATTACATTAGAAGGTCCCTAACAGAATGGGATAAAAATGTGTAACAAAACGAAAGTCTTTAAAACAAAACAGACTTACCGATTGTCTCAAGATGACTAGGACCCCCAGGACTATGGCTCTTAGTCATGGCCCAATTTTCAGCCAAAGGATTAGACAAGCCTATACAAGAAACAATCACACTAGAGAGATAGGAACACCAACGAGTAATCAACCATTTGACATCCAAAGGGCAGCATGTACTGACGGAGAAAGCTCAGAGAACTTGGGAAAGGAGGAGAAATGGAAACAGGAACACAGGGAAGAAGTAGGCTAAGAGAAGCTATGTTGGGAGAATTGCATATAATGAGATGAAACGAAATATACATTAGTTGTTAACCGGAAAATTCATTTGCTCTGTAAATCTTCACCTACTTCACAATAAAAAGTTTTTAAAAAGTGGGGGGGAAACAGGAAATTAGCAGAGAATTTAGACTTCTCTGTGGATTGATACATGTAAACTGGAATTATTAAAATGTTTTTGTGATTATAACTACAGGGAGATTGCTATATATTTTTTCTGAAACACTACACAAAATCTTTATAGAGAGTTATTTGCTGTCACCTCCTCTGAGTGTCACCCAGTGTGGTCTGCACCACCCACACCCCCTAGTGATTCTTCTGGGGAGGAACCACTTTGAAAGTAAAAGTGAAAAAACAAACAAAACACCCCTCAGTGCCATGGAGTCAGGACCGGAGGGACCATAGTTCTGACTCACAGGGACTCTACAGGACGAGGTAGACCTGCCCTTACAGGTTTCGGACACTGTAACTCTTCATGGAAGTAGAAAGCCTTGTCTTTCTCCTGTGGAAAGACTGGTGGTTTTGAACTGCCAACCTTATGGTTAGGAGCCTAACATGTAACCACTACACTACCAGGGCTCTTGAGGCTCTCTCATTTTGAAAGGAGAATTATATGATATAGGCTGTTATTGATTGTTTCTAAACTCAAATGATAGAGAAGGCCCTCTCCCCGGAGAAAAGAAAAAGTATCTTTCCTTTGCAGTATTTTTTTAAAAGTTTCTTTTTTTCATCGTTATACATTCTTTTTAAATTAATAAATCATTTTATTGGTGTCTCTTACAGCTCTTATAACAATCCATATATTAATCATATCAAACACATTTGTACATATGTTGCCATCATCATTTTCAAAACATTTCTTTCTGCTTGAACCCTTAGTATTAGTTCCTCCTTTTTCCCTCCCTCCTCACCATCTCATGCTCATGGGCCCCTGAAAAATTATAAATTATTATTATTTTCATATTGTATAGCATTAGCTGTCTCCCTTCACCCACGTTTCTGTTGTTCATCCCCTGGAAGTGGAGGGGGTGGGTATACATCAATCATTGTAGACAGCTTCCCATTTCTCCCACTTCTGCACCCACCTTCCTCTAACCCTCATTGTATCGCTACTCCCATTACTGTTCCTGAGGGGTTTATCTGTCCTGGATTTTGTATGTCGAGAGCTCTTATCTGTACCAGCTTACATGTTCTGGTCTAGCCGGGGAACTATTGCTTAGTAAGGACTTTTTGTTGCTGTTTATAACGATGATGGGAAATTTGGCGATAAATAAGGATGAGGATTGTGCAACAGGAATGATGTAAAAATATCAAGGAGTTGTAAAACCTAAAGAAAGTTGAATTATCAAATGTTGTTGGATATGTATAAACATGTGGATAGATACACAAATACATATAACACTTTAAAAAAGGTACCAAAGGAGGGACACCTCCAGTAGGTATGTGTTCTGCACATGCATGTAGACCACATACAAACAAAATTCTATTTCTGATTTGGGGGGGATTCAATCATATCTGTATTTTTCTAATCCAGGGGTGCCTGGAACAGAGAAGAATGCTGCAAAGAGGAACCCCGATTCTCACCCAAGTGACTGTGGGGAGCCGTCCAGTGCCGTGGTCATTTGAAGACGTTGACTCAAAGGAGGAAGCATTTGATGAACCTGCTGTATGGGTGTGAGGTGATCTTTGCAGGAAGGAGCTGTTTGAAGTACACTCTGACCTCTGAGAACATTTCATCTAATTTTAAAGTGCAAAATTAGCAGAAGCAAACAAAGTCTGAGCAAATGTTAGGAGCAGGAGAGAGATAGAAGATAGCATTTATTTCCTAGCTGCGTGAGCTTGCAGTAAGACAAAGAGGGAGGTGTCCTAAGAATTCTTCCAAAAGTTGAGCCTGGTGCCCTGAGGAGGAGATCAACTATCTCTCCATTACTTTCTTTGACTCCGAAACTCCTCCACTGCCTGTCCATACTGGATAGTCTCACTGTTTCTAGAGCTTTAAAGAGGGGCATTGCTACCTGACTGCAATAGGAAGTGGCTCAGATATGTTACCATCTTCATAAGAATGATTTATAACTAGAGATGCAAGGAGCATCACCAACTCTTTGCCCAGGCCTTCCAAATTAGAGCTGGTTCAAGCCTTATAACTGAGTTCAGGTGGTCAGAGGTTCAGGCACCTGACTAGGGTCAGAGTGTGGAATTTAACAAGCCTTAATCTATACATCCATGTGGCTGCAAACCCCACAGACCCCCCATAAGGCGCTCTCAACGCCTTTCTCCTTAGCAGGTCCCCAAAATATTAAATACCATCCGCTGCTGTCAAGTGCAGTTTTGACCCCCAGAGAAGATGGGGCAGTATAGAACTATCCCATAGGGTTTCCAAGGCATTACTCTTTTCAGCCATTTTATCAGAAGAGATCCGTTCCTGGGGCAGGGCATCATGCTCGGTAAGGTGGAGGGTCAGTGGAATAAGGGAAGAGCACCCAGGAGATGGAGCAGCACCGTGACTGCAGCAATAGACTCAGACATGACCATGACTGTGAGGATGGTGCAGGACCCGACAATGATTTGTCTGTGGGACACAGGGTCGCTATGAACCAGAATTGGCTCAATGGCACTGAACAACAATGCAATCTTCACAGAGGCTGACTGCTAAGTTTTTCCCTCATGGAGTTGCTAGTGGTTGTAAACCACTGACCTTTGGGTTAGCAGAAAAGTGCTTTAAGCACAGCACCAACAGGGCTACATTTATTTTAATGAAAGTAAAAGAAAATTATTAATTTATGAATTAATGATTCTCAAATATGAATCCACTTCTGCCAACTGAAAGGTCAATGACTTCAACCTCACAGCCCTTCCATAGGAGAAAGTTCAGACTGTCTGCACCCATAAACATTTATAGTCTTGTAAACCCTATAAAAGAATGCTATGAGTCAATCGACCTCATGGCAGTTGGATTTTAAAAGTTCTCTAAATACGTGGAAAGATGATGAAGAGGAAATAGAATCATGGCTCCTTTTGTATCAAATCTTTTTAAGGGCTTGTTCAGTAGCACCAGGTGTTATAGTTGAGGGCCCAAGAGACACCTTCATCAGAAAAGAGCCAAGGCTTCTGGGAAGTGGATTCTAATGATAGGAGCACTTAGACTGAAAGAGAGGTGCCTTCAAATTCAGATCAGAAAACGATGCCTCTAGGGTGTTTCAGACTCACAATTGAGTTAAGAGGGGCCCGCATGGACCACTTGTGAGGACGGCGCAGCACCATGCAGGTTTCATTGTGCTGTGCACGGGATCGCTATGGGTCAGACCCTACTCCGTGGCACATGGTTAGGATCTTAGTCATTACTGGAATGTTGGCAATTCAACCCACGAGCTGCTCCACAGACGAAAGATGAGGCTGTTGATTTCTGCAAAGATTACAGTCTTGTAAACTCCACGAGTTTTCTATCGGGCCCTATAGGGTCAATCTGAATCAGAGGCACTTGCAGGCCACAAGGAAACTTAAGATTTAGAACCGCTTGCTGTCCTCAATCCCTTTAAAAATCGGAATGGGGGCCCAGAAAAGCATCCGTCTGATCAAATGCATTTACAAAATCTGTAAAACAGCAAT
The DNA here is from genome assembly GCF_000313985.2 of Echinops telfairi. Taxonomy (NCBI): domain Eukaryota; kingdom Metazoa; phylum Chordata; class Mammalia; order Afrosoricida; family Tenrecidae; genus Echinops; species Echinops telfairi. Next base: position 2,398,911 of record NW_022109491.1, read on the forward strand.
TCCAACTGAAATGTTGGCGCATTCCCATCATTTTATAACTCTGGTTTCTCTGACTCACAGTTCTTCTAGTGTAAGGTAGTATTGGGATGATACTGGATTGGGGATCTCTGTGAAGGAGAAGTGCAGTTGAGAAGGTGCCTAGTTTGGGTCTTGGGGGACTGCTTGATGTCATTCTGCAAGATGAGAGTCTGGGTCCAGGGACCAATCTAAAACCAGCCAAAGGACAGTTGCAGTGCTTGTCAGCTTTTTAAGACGTCCACTTCAAAGGGAGTGTTTTGTCATGGTGAATAACTTCTGTACCTAAGTTGATGTTTCACTCCTTTGCTTGAAGAAGTGTATCAAAGATCTCTACACTCTGGAAGAAGCACACCAGCCTGCGTGATAATGAGGTGTCCATGGGATCAGGTAGCAGGCATCAAAGACCCAGAACAAAAAATCCTATCAATGTGAATGAGGGGGAGGCAAGAGTGGAGAGACGCACAGCCCATCTATAGACAACTGGACGTCCCCTGACAGAAGGGTCACAAAGAAGAGATGAGACAGTCAGGGTGCAGTGTAGAACTGATGAAACATACAACTTTCCTCTAGTTCTTTAATGTTTCTTCCACCCCAATATCATGATCCCAATTCTGCCTTCCACATCTGGCTAGACCAGAGCAAGTACACTGGTACAGATAAGAGATAGAAACACAGGGAAGCCAGGACAGATAACCCCACTCAGGACCAATAATGAAAGTAGTGATACCAGGAGGGGAAGGGGAAGGCGGGGGGAGCAAGGGGGAACCTATCAATTCCAATGATCTACAAAAACCCCCTCCCTAGAGGATGGACAACAGAAAATTGGGTAAGGGGAGACATCAGTCAGTGTAAGACATGAAAAAATAATAACAATTTATAAATTATCAAGGGTTCACGAGGGAAAGACGAGGCAGGGAATGAAGAGCTGATACCAAGGACTCAAGTGGAAAGAAAATGTTTTGAGAATGATGATGGCAACAAATGTACAAATGTGCTGGACACAATGGATGGACGTCTGGATTGTGAGAAGAGCTGTAAGAGCCCCCAATAAAATGATTTTTTAAAGTTAAAATTAAAGAAGCTCTCTAAGTTTCTGCATCTAGGTTGGGCTTGGGACTTCATCTGGCTATAATGATCAGGAACCTGGACCAAGAAGCAACGGGAAGGTGAGACGTGTGTCCCTGCACAGCCAGTGTATTCTCCGGACCGGAATGACAGGGTGCAATCCCAGCAGCGCCTCCAAGAAATGGATCTTGGAAGTCCTGACTCGAGATCATTGATTTCGCTTAACGGACAACGTGACTCTGCACAATACATAGTTTTTGTAAGATAGTAAGTTATCTGGGTGATTATTTGGCCAATTATTTAACTAATCATACTAAAAAAGAAGCCCGGAAACAGTGTAGAGAAATTCAAGTTCTGTTAATTACCAGAATATTTAAAATCCCACAGCATTTTGGTTAGACTGGGGACACCCAGCTTTGACTCCAATCCTCTATGCCTTATCTTGAAAGTTTGTTGTTGCAAAATGTTAATGTGCTTTGTACACAGTTTATCTTCCAGGTTATGATGCACTAAAGTTTGAATGTGTTATATAACCTGATTAATTCCTGCTACAAATATTTCCTCTTTTATGCATGTTTTAGAAAATTTTGTAGAAATTGAGAGACCCTCACAAGATTTCAAAAATCCATTTATAAAACCATGTGGTCCTGAAGAATAGCCAAATTGTTAGAGTTGGGTACTTTTTAATATCATCCATAAATGTCCATTACATTTTCCAATACTCTGAGTCATTCCTTTAAGTTCTAGTAGTAAGTCCTATACAAAATATAATCTTTTACTGGTATTTCTACATTTCTGTAGAGAGAGATTTACAGGTTTACAATCACAATTTTATACCGTACTAAATCTCTTTATCACCTATTTAAAATTATTACATCCATCTTAGAATCGCTAACCTCTTTCTTCAATTTTATCTTTTCCTCAGTGTTTAGATATTTTTACTTATATACTTCATCCTACATTTTCATTGTAAATGTCATTATTTAATGATTCCTGCTTTCCTTGGACTTTTAATATTCACCTCTTTTCACTGTTACTTGCACAGCAATACCGGTGCTTAAAGTTATCTATATTTTGAGGGCCACTGGTTTGGGTAATAATCAATCATTTAATATGTACTGTCCCAAGTAATTCTTTTCTAATTAATGATTATTGCATTGTTGGTCACTCGAACCCAAGGACTGCTGGAAAGGATATTTGTGTTCATTTATTTATTTGGATTTCTCTACGGTTAGATATTGTGTTTACATACATGGCTTTCACTTATTGTTATGTTGCAGTGTGACCAACAATGCTAGCCTCTAAAGCAACTACTCTTTAAAATTGATTGTCATTTCCCTTGAATCAGTAATACAAACTTTTAAAAATACTTCTTTCAAAAGATAGGATGCAGATTGGGCATTATTTTCACAGATACTGGTATTGATTACAATTTGCAAAATTACTTGAGGTATCATGTATCATCTGCTTAATTTTAATTAGTGTAGGAAATGTCTTTGTCCCTCTGTTCCTATTCTTTCATTATATTATCAATCAGCTCTGATTCTCCTATTAGAAATGTCTGTGAATTTTGTCCCCCTTGGCTCCATCCTCATGTATCTCATTTTGCTTTTCAGTGTGTTTTATTTCTTTATCTTATAGATTCCTAATCTTATAGATTTATCCCTTTATCTTATAGATTCCTAATTATTTTCTGTGTCATTGATTTGGTGCTTTGAAATATCTAGACTCGAATGCCATGTGTTCAATGCAGTTTTAAACTTAACAACATTGAGTATTATCATTCCCCAGGGAGGGGCCCTTCCTAACCTTTGGTAAATGAAGATTAGAATCTATGTTTAAATTTCTCCAGCAATTTATTTTGGAGTGGAGGAGTAACCAGACAATTTTAAAATTTATGAGAATGTATATTTTTCACAATAGTAAAAAAATATTCAAGATTAAAACCCAAGAACTTATCCTACCATAGAGTACTTATCCTACCATATTTATGTGCTTACTCTTAAGCTACAGGTTAGATAAAAGTGTGGTATTAGATCAAGAACAGACACAAAGATCAATGAAATAAAGAGCCCAGAAACAAATGTACCCATATATGAATAAAGCTAAAATTATAAAAAGCTCGGTCTTTCAATAAATGGACATGAATAAATTGAGTATCTCTATGGAAATAACATGATATCTTCTTTTCCTGTTGTTGGTAGCTATGCGGCCTTGGCTCAGTTCATGATAGCCTATGCACGTACAGTATACGTACTATGTGCATGTAATATATGTACTGTGTATGTATAATAGAACACAATGTTGCTCGGTTCTGCACTATCTTCTTGGCCATTGGTATGGTTGAGTTTATTGTTGTGGCTATTGGGGCAATCCATCTCATGGAGAATTTCCTCATTTTCATTGACCATCCCCTTTACTACCATAATGTCCTTTTCTCGAACAAAACACACTGTCATCGAGTCAATGGTGCCCCATAGCGAGCCCAGAGGACAGCGTAGCACTGCCCCTGTGGATTTCCAAGGCTGTGACCTTCAAGAAGGCAGAAAGTCTCATCTTTCCCTCACAGAGCAGCTGGTGAGTTTGAACCATGACCTCGCAGGTCACAGTCCAATATGTAACCTTAGTGGGATAGTCAGTTTCTTGTGTTGGGCTGCTAACCTCAAGATCAGTAGTTCAGACCCACCAGAGGCTCCTGGGATGAAAGATGAGGCTTCATATTCCCATAAAGAGTTATAGTCTCAGAAACCCCCAGGGGGCAGTTCCACCCAGTCCTCTCAGGTCCCTCTGAGTCGGACTTTGCTGGATGGCAGTCCTTTTCTCCTGATCGATATTCCCTGGTGACCTCTCTAAAGTAAGCAACTCAGAGTTTTACCAGACTTGTTTCCAGAGAGTGTTCTGGTATATGTCCACTAAGATGGATATATTTGTTGTTCTGACAGTCCATAGTATCTTGTATCCCTACCTCAGACCAAACACCGACATTGTAAGTGCATATAGGTCTAAGCATGAACAGTAAAATCAAGATGTCCACAAAATAGCATGGGAAAGAGTATCTTCATGATTCAAATAATAAACTTCAAGTGAGGTAAAAAGTACCTGAACAAAGTACACATTAAACGATGCTAGATCAAGATTTGTGGGAATCAGCCAAGTATTACTGAAGTGAACATTTATACTACAAGGTGCATACATTAGAAAAGAAGAAATGTCTTGTTATTAACCTATGTTCTCTCCTCATAAAATAAGGGCACAAAGTCTCATAAAATAAGGGCAAAACAAAAACAAATTCAAAAGCAAGCAGAAAGAAGGTAATAATTAAGATAAGAATAGAAATCAATGAAACAGAAAACAGAAAAACCATGCAGGAAATCTTTGAAACAGAGTATTTATTGTCTTTGAGAAGATCGGTATCATTTCAAGCCTTCAAACAAGACTAACAGACAAAAATGATAGAAGACATAGGGTATCAAGCCAAGAATGAAACCGGAGAAATTACTACAGACCCTGTAGCTAGGATCATACCAATTCCCCCCCAAATTGGTAATCAGATGTAATTTAAATCCTAACTCTTCAGCAATATTTGTTATACATCTACAGTACTCTAAAATTCCTGTAGGAAGGTAAAAGAACTAGAATAGTTAAAATCAGTTGAAGAAAATAAAAATAAAATGGAGGAATCAATATACTTAATTTCTTTTGGAAGGCATTATTTAGCATATCACAGAGTCAGGTGTCTACCACAGATTGGTTAAACCAAGTACCTATACCATAAAGTGTTACTAAAACACAGATAAATAACATTGCAATAACTCAGCAACATAAGACAGCAAACCATTAACACATGTAAAAAGACAGACAAATATCCAGGGGATTCTAAGATGTGATTCCATTTGCATACTTCTTTTGAAATGACAAAATTATATAAGTAGAAATGAAAATGGTGGTTGCCAGCAAGCAAACTTGGAGGTGGGGGTGGGAGGAGTGGAGAATGTGATTATATAAGAGCAATATGAATGATCCTTGTGTTGGTGGAAATCTTTTATTCCTTGACTATATGATTGTCAATTTCTTGGCTTCCTATTATACTAGAGTTTTGCAAGATGTTATCATTGGAGAAAGTTGGGAAAAATTTACAAGTGAATCTATAATCTTCTAGAAATAAAAATTCTATGTTAGTTTGTTCAAGACAATTTTTCATCGTTCTCATTCTTTCTTCCTTGCTCATTTTGATGGAATCCAGCTGGCAACTTCCAAACTGGCAGGACACTGAACGCGAACTACCCCAGTGCACGGTAAAGAAGCAAAGCCCTTCTGGCAGGACAGTGAGCGCGAACTACCCCAGTGCACGGTAAAGAAGCAAAGCCCTTCTGGCAGGACACTGAGCGCGAACTACCCCAGTTCACGGTAAAGAAGCAAAGCCCTTCGGACAATAACCTGTGGGGAATTCAGTCCTGACCACAGCCAAGCCCTGGAGATGCTTCTCCAGTCCAGCCTTCGGAGGAGAATACAGCTCCAGGTGACACCTGGACTGCAGCCTTGTGAGGGATTCTGTGTCATCACCACCCAGCTGAGCTGCACACACTCCTGAACCAAATAAACCATGATGATAAATATTTATTTCAATCTGCTGTTTGTGGGTAAATTTACAAGTGGGAATAAATAGCTAATATAATACTCTATGAGCAAGCAACTGCCCTGTTAGATATATAGCCATCGTAAACATGTGGGTCATACATTTGGTACATATGTCTGCTGGAATCATTTGTAATAATGTCCATGTGAATATTATCTGCAATAGCTAAGAGAGCCCTGGTAGCATCAAGGTTACTTGTTGGGCTGCTAACTACAAGATCAGCAGTTCGAAATCAGCAGGCATTCCTTGGAAGAAAGACAAGGCTCAGAAGTTACAGTCTCAGAAACCCACAGGGGCCATTCTACATTGCCCTGTAGGGGTCACTTCGAGTCAGAATGCACATGATGGCAGTGAGTTGGGGGCTTGGAAGAAATAGAAACAATCCAACATTTATCCATAGTCGAGTGCACAGTTTCTTTCTCCTTCAAGGTGTTGCTAAGACTGATCCTTGACCTTTCAACGGAGCCATCTGCACACTTGGTTAGGAAATCCAGTCGTCCCCAGGCTTCAGTTTCAGCCCTTATTGGGTAACACTTTCCTTTTACACTGCAGTGCTCGGCCATTGCTCCTCAGCGTATCTCCCCTGCTTGGTAGTTCAACTTTCCCCAAATTAGCTACAGATATGCTGACATTAGCTGTTCTCTCAAGAACTCTGAGTCCTTATGTTGTCTCACTCTGCTTGTAGAGAGGGCTCCTATTCCTCACGACAAGTTTGTCTGAGCAAGCTCATTGAAGTTCACGGTCACCAGGTGCGGTGCATTCGGAGCTGGGCTGCTGCACACAAGGTAGTTGGCAGTGAAGCCCACCAGCGGCTCCTCGGGCAAAAGACAAGGCTGTTTGCTCCTATAATAATCTACAGTCTCAGCGGCACTATAGAGAGTTGCTATGAGCTAGAATCTATTTGATGACAGATTTGGGGGAATCCTGGGGGAAAGTCAGTCTGACTCAATCTGATAGGACACCTACAACTAAATCCCAGGGGTGTGATCACCCAGGTGTAGGACGTAGGTTTCACTTTTCCTTCTGTAGAATCCTTGTGCCAGACTCCAAATATCAGGAGGAGCGGCACCTTTTGATAAGCCTCATGAGAAAAAATGTTAAATAAAACATTTTCCCTAAACATTTGTCTGCATAATTAAAAGGCACAATGTGGGATCAGTATCCCCAATTTAATAACCATTTGTATATGAGTCCACAGAAGAGTTATTGATTTTCTTACTAAAATCAGAGTAGATACATTTGTAACATGTAGATCAAAGGTCAAGACTCTCTGGTGAGATCTGCCATCATTCCAAATCAATTGTCAATGCATCATCACTTTGTAGCAAATCATTGTTTTCCACCAGGACAATCCAGTTGCTCATTCTTGAAGGATAACAAGAATTCTCCTGTGAGAATTTCTCTGGGAAGCCTTACCCCATAAGCCCTACCGCCCCAATCTTGTCTCTGAAGATGTCTTTTTGTTCCCCATATTCAAAGAACATTTGAAAGTGGCATGATTTGCATCCCTGAAAGATGCCCAAACTGACATTTAGGCGGGATGTAAACTGAAGTTTGCAGAAGTCTTCAGAGAAAGAAACCCCGGCTTCAGAAGGGAACAGACTTAGATTGAGGGTGTGTCTTAAGACAATAACTTCTCATGTTGATATTTTCATTTAACAAAGATATCTTTGGTTTTACAACAATAATTTTTTTACTTACATTTACATCTATACTGTACATATGGGTTTATATGATCTCAAGTACAGACCAGATCGAAAAAATACTATTATTATAACTGTCCAAGTACAATTAAGAAAATAATTTGAATTCTCTTTTAGCTGAAACTGTTAGAAACCGTACATCTGAACTGTTACTTCTAATCTCGGTTAGTGACTCAATAAAAACATACAGGACTCTTGGAGGCATTGGCCATAAAATGAAATTCTGCTCTTAATTTGCAAGTGATTTCTGGATGGTGCTCCCATAAAGCATTATCCATAGACCCTTGGTCATCTGTTCTATGCATTGACTTTTGGCATATTCTCAAATGTCTGCTCATGCCCAAGCATCTGAAATACCATCTCTAAAGACTTAACCTTGCTTTTCTTTTCCCCACATGACCTTGGGTTTACTGATATTCCCCCCTGGGACATAACCGTGATCTCTTAGTCCTCTACGTAACTCAAACTCTGAATTGAAAATAGAAATAGTGAACTTTCATGGACATGCATCAAGTTCACAAATACGGACAGGGGTTTGTGTACTAGTTTTTGTGTCAACTTGGCTGAAACAGGATTCTTAGTGGCCAGGCTGTCGAGGCTTCCCCCAGTGTGTGTTCTAACATCCTGTAATCAACTCCTTGGTGAAAGCCTGCTCTTCTCTTGTTGATATGAATCCTATGTCTGTGGTATCCACCTCGGTTTCTTTGGACTGGAGACACAAACACACCATGTGGCTTGCTGACTCTGGGAGCTATCAACAGCCTGCTACATTGCCTGCCAGCTTGAATTTGTACAATTCTGCAGCCATGACCCTAATTTGCTGAACTTGGATTCACCTGCCTCTGCCTCCACCAGTCTTGGTCTTCCTGCTTCCTGGTTCATCATCTCCAGCAGCTACATGAGTCAGGGGAAGCCCAGAGTTCAACACCTGACCTGTGTATTTGAACCAGACTGCACTTAATTACTTACACCCTTTATATTAAGAAAGGGGACTACTTAATACAATAGCCCCTTTTCTTAATATAAAGTGGATTCCATTCTTAATATAAACCTTTCTCTCTCTCTATGTATATGTGTGCATATTAAAAACAAATAAATAAATAATGGCCACTGAGTCATTGCTAACTCCTAGTGAGTCCCTGTGTGTTTCCGAGACCGTAACCGTTTATGGGAGTAGAAAGCCCAGTCTTTCTCCCTTGGAGTTGCTGGTGGTTTCAAACTTCCAACCATGCGGATTTCAGCCCATACACCACCAGGGTTCCAGTATATATATATGTGTGTGTGTGCGTATACATATGTTTAATATGTGTGTATGTATACACACATATGTATACGTTTATACATATACAGTGAACCCTCGCCACTTCGCGCTTCGACTTCCGCGGCTTCACTCTATCGCGGTTTTTGCGTAACAGCGCATGCTCTGTCATTACTGCCACTGATTGGCTCATACTGTACACGCTTGATGCCATAAATAATATAATAAATAATAAATGATCATTGTAACGTCCAAAATGTTTTACTGTATTTTCCCTTTTTCGTTTAATAAATTGGGTAATACGTGTGTAATGGTGACTAAAGGGTGTTTTTTCATGTCCTCTATGCTCTAACTACGAAAATATTTGATTTACAAATAAGGAATCCTACTTCGCGGAATTTCATTTATCACGGTAGGGTCTAGAACCGATTAACCGCGATAAACGAGGGTTCACTGTATATGCATATATACTAACTAGAGCGTTACTATGACTCAGAATCGACTCCACAGGAGTGAGTTCGAGTGACAGAGAGAGATATAGATCAATCACTGTTTTCTGTTTCTCTAGAGATTCCAGTCCGGCACAGATCATTACCCAAACTTGGTCATTTTCCTACCCAAAAGCAGCAGTGGGAAGCTCTGGCTGGGATGTGCATGCAGGCAGTAGCTAGGATTTCCTGGAAACTCTGGCTGATTTACCTGAATTCTCTAAGTCTCCTTCTCCTGCTGGAAGCTCATAGCAAGACCTCTCGTGGAAGACAGTTGTGACTATTAAGGGAGATGTCATCCAGGAAAACATTTTAGTGCAGTTCCTGGCATGCTGATACCACGCCATGCGTGTCAGCTATTTTATAGTGCCTTTGCTACTGTGAACAAACAGTTTGTGTGTGTCCTGTAGCACGTGGTCCCCAACTTCTTCAGCAGAAGTGCAGAGAAAAGCAGGCCTGACCATCTGCTTTTGGAAAGTTTACAGCCTGGAGGCAGTTTTAATCTCAATAACAATTGCTTGTGTGGCTATTTTGGCTTTGTTTTCATTATGATTATTTTATATGCACAGCTATGAAGCCAGATTTCTAGATTTGGCTAACACCTGTGTGATGGTGAGGGCTCATGTCAGCTAGATAGTCCTGGGGAAGGGTGGAGCCCAGCTGAACAATCGCAGCCTGATAACCTCTCCTTGGTGTCATAAGCCTTGGTGCATCACAGAGTTGAACCTCTCTTTGGACACCTGCATTCTGCTGGAGCCAGATCTTGTGGCTGGTTCCTCGATCTGAGGAGATCCCAGGAGCCATCAGAAAACTCCTGAATAGTAGATTCATTCAGTTGACTTTGGACTTCTGCCTCCACAAACCATGACCCCCCATTACCTCAGCTTCATCATTCTACGCCCTGTTCATTCGTTTCCATGAGTCAAGAGAAGTGTGGCTTGAACCAGACTGGACTATGTATACAACTGTGTAAGTCATTTCTTGATATAAATCTCTTTCTATATACAAAGACCCACAAGTGCCCTGGGTTGGCTTCTCTAGAGAACTCAACCTAACACAACATGCAATGCTCCCTTTGTCCCACTCTACACCCTGTTTGGCTGCAGAAACCCCGCGGTGAACACCTGGAGCCTAATCTGCCTTGCGCAGCCTCTCAGGCTGGGATCAGTATATTCCCAAGGAACTAGAGAAAACTCGCTGCCACCGCCTCTAGTCCAACTCTTAGTGCTCCTACAGGAAACACACCAGAACTGCCCCTTGAGTTTCTAAGGCAGTAAATCTTCAAAGTAACAGAAACCGAGAATATTTCCTCTTTCTCCCAGAGAGGTACTGGTGGTTTTGAACTACTGACTTTGGGGTTAGCAGTCAGATGCAGAACCCACTCCACCACCAGGGCTCCCAATGAAACAGATAAGATACTAGGACAAAAGATGGATTTCATATCAGGTGGACTCGGTTGCCACCCTGTGGGGCTTGGAATTGAGAAGGAGTCAGAGTGCCTGTTTAGGCTCAGCCCCAGAGAGAGCGCCACTCATGGTACCTCTGTGGGCGCAGGTGGAGAGATTGTCCATCGCCTTGCTATCTATCTGTTACCTTCTGACTGAGTGACTGCACTGATGAGAAACTAAAGACAAAGACAGGTCACGGTGCCATTCCAGGTTAGCTCTGAGTAGGATGTGTCACTCCATGAAGTTTAGTTTTAAGAAAACAAAATTAGTGGCATGAACTCCAGCTGTTGACATTTTCTCCTCCCACTTCTTGGCAGCCTATTATCTCAGCTGGTCTAGGCAGGTCTCAGCAATTACCATAGTTCTGCAGGCGGCTCTTGGGCCACTTGAGCTGACACTTTGAAATATTAGCAGGGAAGTGCTGCAGGTGCCGAAGACTGGCAGAGGCCCAGGAGCAAATCTGCATCCGGCTGGAATGTTAAAAATGTTCTACGCACTATCGCTTGTGTTATTAAGCTGTTTCAATTAGAGGAGACAGTCCTATTTTCTCTGGCAGGCACCTGGTTTCATCTGTGAAGCCCCATCACTCTACCAATGAAAAGGGAAGCATCATGTCCTAGACTTCTGTCGGGGCATGCGATTGTCACTGCATTGCTTTCTGGGAGCAAAGCAAGCGGTGTGTGTGTGTGTGTGTGTGTGTGTGTGTGTGTGTGTGTGTCCGATCGACAGGTCTGTGTGTGTGTGTCCGATCGACAGGTCAGACAATGGCATGAATCCACTGAGACAGTGCATGCAGGATGCTGCTTCTCAGATGCTTCCAAAGATTATGGGTTCCAACCACACAGCCTCACACGCAGCTTCTGATGGGCACACTGGCTTCTTTGGAGATTTCGTCAATATTAGGCTTGTTTTTCTTCATGGGTTTTGATCACCTCCTACACCTCTGGGTATTTGGAACAGAAATGAAATCAAAATCATTTCTGTAAAAGCCCATCATATTAGACAATACTAAGGAGTTATCACAGATCTTGTTAGATGTGAAGGTGAGTGGTGGTTGTGGAGAAACCAATCCCTTTACTAGAGACTGGTGTAGGCTCAGAATGGCATGATCTCTGGGCTTGATTTAAAGTACTGAAAGGTAGGGGGTAGACAGCCCCAAATGGAAGTATGTATATTGGTAACAATTGATGTTGGGTAAAAGAACAAACAAATGTAGCTTGTAGGAAGTACAGCCAGTATGAGCGTTAGAAGCTGGATGGAGTAACTTTATTGCACATACTGTGGACATGTTTTCAGGAAAGGCTGGTCCCTGGAGAAGGACCTCATGCTGGTAACGCAGAGGGGCAGCAAAAAGAGGAAGGCCCTTGACCAGATGCATGGACACAGTGACCGCAACAACAGGCGCAAGCCCAGCAATACTGAAGATGTTGCAGGACTGGGCAGTGTTTTGTTCTGTTGTGCACAGTCTCTCTGCATCAGAACTGACGACACCTAACAATAGCAGCAGCGTTGAAGTTAGGTAGTACATAATAAAATATTCATAATATTATTATCATGATGGCTGTAATATTCAAAGCCAGACTCACTGTAAGTCATCCATCAAGTATTTTGCATATGTTTTTATATATCAGTATCCATATCTATATGTATCTATATCTATCTGTATCTATACCTATCTATATCTATATCTATCTACATCTATATCATCTATATCTATGTTGTTGTTCAGTGCCATTACGTCAGCTCTGACCCATAGTGACCCTATGCACAACAGAGCAAAACACTGCCTGGTCCTGTGCCATCCTCATGATTGTTCCTGTGCCTGAGCCCACTTTTGTAACCACTGTGTCTGTCGATGTCTTTGAGAGCCGTCCTCTTTTTTTGCTGCCCCTTTACTTTACCAAATATGATGTCCTTCTCCAAGGACTGATACCTCCTGACAATATGCCCAAAGTATGTACAAGGAAGTCTTGCCATCTTTGCCTCCACAAGGAACACTCTGGCTTTACTTCTCCCAACACAGATTGGTTTGTCCTTTTAGAAGTCCATGGTACCTTCAATATTCTTCTCCAGCACCACAATTCAAATGCAGTCATTCTTTTATGGTCTTCCTTATTCAATGCCCAACTTTAACATGCATAAGATACAACAGAGAATATCATGGCTTGGTTTAGGACAGCGGTTCTCAACCTCTGGGTCTCAACTCCTTTGGGGGTCGAATGACCCTTTCACAGGGGTCACCTGATTCATAACAGTATCAAAATTACAGTTATGAGGTAGCTACAGAAATAATTTTATGGTTGGGGGCCACCACAACATGAGGAGCTGTATTACAGGTAGTGGCAGTAGGAAGGTTGAGAACCACTGGTTTAGGAGAACCTTAGTCCTCAAAGTTACATCTTTGCTCTTCAATCCTCTAAAGAGATCTTGTGCAGAGGTTTTACCTAATGTGACAAGTCTCTTGGTCTCTTGATTGTTGCTTCCATGAGGATTGATTGTGGACCCAAGTAAGACAAAATCCTTGACAACTTCAAACTTTTCTCTACTTGTCGTGATGTCAACTATTCGACCAGTTGTGACGATTTGGTCTTCCTTACATTGAGTTGAAGTGCATACTGAATTCCACAATCCTTGAGCTTCATCAGTAAGTGCTTCAATTCCTCCTCACTTTCAGCAAGCAAGGTTATGTCATCTGCCTACCCAGGTTGCTAATAAGCCTTCCTCCCATCCTGATGCTATATTCCTCTTCGTGCTATTCAAGCTTCTCGGAAGTCATTGGTAGAATTGGTAGAATTCTTCAATTTCTTCATCACCAAATTTTTGGGTTGGTGCATAAATTTGAATAATGGTTGTATTGATTGGCTTTACTTGAGGGTAAAGCTAGATAGAATCCTATCACAGACAACATTGTACTTCATGATTGATTTTTTAGTGTCCTTTTTGACAGTGAATTACATGCCATTCCTCTTGCTTGTGTTATTGCCAGCAGAGTAAATCGCATGATTTTGTGCATCAAAATGGCCAACATAAGTCCATTTTCACTCACTAATGTCTAGATAGAATATTGATCTTTATGAGTTTCCATTTCACTTTTGACCTCTTCCAATTTCCTAAGTCCATGCTTTGCACTTCCAAGTTCTGATCCTTAGTAGATTTTTGCAGCTATTTCCCCTTACCTTAAGCGATGTCCCATTAGCAAATAAAGATCATGAATGCTCCATTCCCACCGGTTGTACTTGACTCCTGTCACCCTGGTCGACTCCATTCTGAGAAATCAGCTCCTGTTAAGTCACATTGTTAGAGTCTTCTCATTCAAGGTGCTGCTACTTTGGCAGTATATCGGACAATGTCTGCTTCAATTCCCTAGGCCTTTAGTATCTGCTCATGGTTTGAAGCTATGCCCTCCGAAGCGGGGAGCCAAGTCCTTCTTCACTGTATGTTCCTAGCTCTGCTGAAACCTGTTCACTTGGTGACTCTTCTGGCACGTGAAATACCAGTGACATAGGTTCCAGAATCACAGCAACACACATGGCACCACCATAAAACTAACTGACACGTAAGTGGTGGGTTTATATATTCTTAAATTTTTAAATCAAAAGGTAATGGAATTTTCTCCTAAAGAGTTTAAAATACACATACATGCACCCACACACAATTTTCCCTAGTGTTTTAAGCTTTGAGGGAAATCCTGGTGCTTTAAGCTTTGAGGGGAATAAAAATACCAAAAACAAAATTTAATGCTACCATGTGGGCATCCAAACCATTTCAACATTGAGAAATGCTCCAAGTGTGCATGGTGAACATGGATGATAGTAGATACAAGTGGACTCCCACTTACAGTTATGCTTTATTCCTGATGGGTTTGTTATTTCATCTCTTCTCTGTCAATCCATGTTAAAGTATTTATGAACAGACAAGACTGAAAGCGATCCTTTCAGTGGAAGCACACAACTTGGACACAACTCTATGAGTTGGATTCAACTAGATGGCAGTGAGTTTAGAATTGTTTTTAGTTTATACTAAAGATTGAAGTCCAAAATCCAATTGAATATAATTATGAATATGCATATGCTTCACAAAATGCACATCATCTCATATCCATTTGATACTGACTCTAGAACCCTAGTCCTAGTAATGACAAGTAACTCAATGGCCCAAGGTTATGACAGTGATTATTGATCCTCATGGCCAACTCAGTAATTGTTCTTTGAACCAGAGGAATCAAGTGCCCATGTTGTTCTCAAAAAGATACAAATAACAGAGGGTATATGAGTATGAATAACAAGACACAAGTTCAAGTAGCATATGTTGAATAGTCACTGTGTCCAAGTGATCAGCAAAGGACCTCTGCCACCCTCCCTTGAAGGGGAACAAACAACAGAAACATGGGTGAAGGGAGACAGTGGATGGTATATGATATGAGAATAACAATAATTTATCACAGGTGGGAAGGTGGTGGAGGGAGGGAGAAAAGAGGCATTGATACCAAGGGCTCAAGTAGAAAGAAAATGCTTTGAAAATGATGATGGCAACATATGCACAGATGTGATTGATACAATCGATGTATGGATCTTTATAAGAGCTGTAAGAGCCCCCAATAAAATGATAAGAAAGAAAGAACTTGTCCTCAACCAGAGAGGCATCTTTCATTCTTCCCTTTGGAACTGATGAGTCTTTGTGGATGACTACCACCATGAATAGGAAAATGCAAAAGTGATGCTAAGAAACACTCATGTAGATTCTCATGATTACCCTTAGAACAGCTGCCCTGAGTGCTTTCAGCTGCCACCATAAGAGTGAAGCACTCCTAGGGTTGCTGAGTAAAGAGACCACTAGGAGAGACCACACAGAGAGGGATGGATGTCTGAGAAGCCCACCTGTTCCAGCACCGAACTATTGGAGTCTCGCCAGCCCCAACTAGACACCAATTAGGCTGGTGTAAAGTCTTTTAGCTCCTCCTGGATCAACCCCACATTGATAATAACCTCATGAGAGATTACAGGCAGGAACTGCCAAGCTGAGCCCAGGCAGCCCTCATATGTGTAAGCAAACTAAAACATGTGTTATTGTTTTAAGCTATAGTTTGGTGGTTGTTTATTGTGCAGAAATATGAGAGGGCTTCAAAAAGTTTTTGGGGAAAATCCAATTCTCTTCTAATTCATTTTTTTCATGAGCTTTTTAAAGTCCCATCACAGATAACCAGAACACAAGTGATGACAAAGAATAAGTCCAAGAACACAAAGTGAGGCAGGGGCCATGTTGGAAAAAGAAAATGCATTTTACACGTGGATCATTTTTAGTCTTGGTGGTGCTGGGGTTACAGCTAAACACAATATTGCTGTCAATTCATCTTCCACAATGCTGCTAAGGCCACCAGGGCACCTCTGCTTAAAATTCTGTAAGTTCAACCTTTTTATCCTAATTAAAATATCTGGGCTCATTAACATTCTTTGGTAACTCTTGTTTATTTTTTTCTTTCATTGTTTATGAGAAAAGAGGAAAAAACCCCAGTTCAGGTCTCCAAAGATTTGTAATCTAGCTAGCACTAATAAAGACAGAAATTTTTAGTTTAGAAATAAAGGTTCTTAACTCAGAAATATTTTGGACTAAAATAATAATACGATACTGTGTCTGGCTACTGAAAAGTCCAGGCACTAGATCCAGGGCTTCAACAATGTCGTCAAGGAGCTGCCTGTCACAGTTTCTCCTCTCAGCTGACTGCTGTGTTGGGTTTTCCTCAACAACAGCAAACAGTCTCCAGACACTTTTCAAAAGCTTACAGCTTTATCCTACCAGCAACTCAGCCCCACGAGAAAAGAGAGCTTCCTGGATGACTGCTAGCCCAAGGCTGTGGAATTGGTGGTACTTGGTTTTCAATGCTACACCATTGGCTAAATTGATAATATTATCAATAGAATTACCTTGTGTCCCATGGGGATGATTTATAATATTATCTACTATAAAATGAGGATGCTGTTTCTACATTAAACCAGAGAGAGATATAAGCCATAGGTATATAAATAAATTTGGGGCTCTCACTTAACTGTAGTCTGAATCTAAGAAAAATTAGTTTTCATTATGTGGCCCTACTCAATACCTGCCTTCATGAAAAGATCACTGTAGATATGGGTGTTATAGCAAAGTGCAATGAAGAAATTCAGTGGTGCCGAGTTATCAGAAAGAATAGCTTCTGGAGTCTTAAAAACACTGGTTTTTAAACAAACAGTTATCTAAATGCGGCATCCATGGAATGTAAATCCACTTGGAAGAAGCACACCAGTCTGTGTGATCCAAGGATTGTAAATCATAAAATCCTAATCCAGAGGTGGGAATGGTTAGAACTTTAATTGTGAAAATCTGCTTTGGAGAAAACTCTAAATTAGAGTGGAAGCCCAAAATCCACTCACAGGATTCTCACATGGATTAAGTCTCCAGTAAATCCTCTCTGACCATGGTCTGGGGATGTGAGTGGCTCTGCTTCCAGACAGAGAGCGTTTTAGAGTCCGTTATGGTGGATTGAGTCAGGGTAAAATATCACACCTTATCATTTGATTTCCCTTTTGACTCATATTTTTCTGCTTCCGTTTCTATTGAGGTTTTCCCTCTGTTGCATTTTGTCACTGTTGTTTGTTTGGTTCTTGATTTTGTTTTGTATTATTTTCTGTATATAAAATCTATAGTGACAGTAACTGGATTAATAGTTACCTAGGAGCATGACAGGGGAGGTTGGGGAGAAAGTGGAATTAACAACAAGTGGTATAAGAAAGAAGAACATGTTCTGAAATTAATTGTGGAGATGATTGCACCACACTTCTTAATAGGATTGAACCATTAAATTCTATAATATATGAATTATATGCGATAAAACTATTTTTTAAAAAATAAAAGCTGCCATTTTCTGATTGGCCTATTTTATGTCACATGCTCGTATCTGAGACACTCAGGAAGGCTGGCTGTTCTAATTATTCAATCTGGATTCTGGCCAACCACTAGACTCGAGTTTGTTGGCAGAGCTGGGAATGTTCTGGTCAGCTTTATTTGAACCATATGTTCTAAGGATTAGAAAGACTACTAATACAGAGGAAACCTGATGTATAGGTAGCCCTCGAGCTGTGATAGGGCTTTGCTCCATTTACAACATTTAAGTCAATTCTGATGTGAGTCTAACACCTGTTTTTTGTTGTTGTTTGTTACTCTTTTAGTCTTCATGGTTATCATTTTTTCCCAATCAGTATTTTTAGAAACATTTCTTCTTTGCAAATCGGAACATTACATATAAACAGAC
Organism: Echinops telfairi; assembly: GCF_000313985.2. Taxonomy (NCBI): domain Eukaryota; kingdom Metazoa; phylum Chordata; class Mammalia; order Afrosoricida; family Tenrecidae; genus Echinops; species Echinops telfairi. The sequence goes on from NW_022109491.1 coordinate 2,416,812, forward strand.
CTTGTATTGTAACATTGAAGGGGACCTTCTGGAGCACAGTGGGTTGCTAATTGAATGGTCACCAGTTCAAACCCATGGCCACTCTCAGGAGAAAGATGAGGCTGCCTGCTCCCATCAAGATTTGAAGTCTTAGAAACCCAAAGGGACAATTCTACTCTATGCGACTGAGAGTCCCTAAAAGCTTGAATCAACTTCATATGTTCCAAAATGTATTTGTCCTACTGACTCCTTTTCAGAAAAAAAAATCCAGGACCCTGTGGCAATTAAAATCTTTGGTATGGTAGCCTATAATCCAGGGGAAAGCATTGGTGTTTGCTTTTGCAGCCTGTCCCCCTGGGATTGTTCTAGTGCCCCACAGGGAGTGATTGGGAAACGGAACTCGATGCCAGTGCGTGGCTACTTTAACACTGTGAAAGTGAAGGTGACTTGGAACACTTGCTGGTGAAGATCAAGAATGGCAGCCTTCAGTGTGGATGACAACTCAATGTCAAGAAAACCGAAATCCTCACAACTAGCGCAATAGGTAACACCATAATCAATGGAGAAAAGATTGGTGTTGTCAAGAATTTTGTCTCGCTTAGATTCACAATCAATGCTCATGGAAAGCACAGCCAATAGACCAACTAATGCACTGCATTGGTGAAATCAACTGCACAAACCTCTTTAAAGTGTTGAAAAGTAAGGATGTTACTTTGAAGACTGGCCAAAGCTATGCTATTTTCAATAGCTTCGTATGCATGTGAATAAAGAAGTCTGAAGAAGAATCGATGCTTTTGAACTATGGTGTTTGCAAAGAATCTTGAAAGTACCATGGCTGCAAAAAGAACAAACCAACCTGTCTTGGAAGAAGTACAGCCAGAATGGTCCTTAGAGGCAAAGATGGTGAGACTTCATCTCACATACTTTGGACACATTATCAGGAGAGAATTGTCCCTGGGGAAAGACATCATGCTTGGTAAAGTAGACAGTCAGTGATAAAAAGGGAAGACCCTCAACCAGATGAATTGACGAATTGGCATGGGGGCTGAAACAATGGTCTTGAACATGACAATGATTGTGAACATGGCAGGGGATCAGACAGTATTTTGTTCTTGTGCATCAGAGAGCCAGGAATCAGAACCAGCTTGATGGCACCTAACAGCCACAACACGCAGCACATTTTTCTTACAGTAAGATGTACTCAGAGAAAAATGATGTAGGAAACAACACAACATCGGTTGTGAGTGCAGTTCTTTGTACCCGGAATACATGTAAGCGCAGGTCTGCCTGTGCTACTACTATGAGCCATAGAAACAGTACATACCAGCTGGCTTCTGTGGCTTTCACGATTCCATTCTGACTCTCTCCCAACCATCTGACTCTCAGTTTCTTCATCTATAAAGGGAGAGTACTGACTGCATGATTTCTAAATCCCCATCCATCTGCAAAGTTTCATGATTCGCAATGATGCTGCGACTAAATCCATTATTAAGAGAACACCAGGAGAACCACTTATTGTTGATGCCCTCCTCATAGTGATTTCTGCTCCACCTGACTGTCGGCAACAGAGGGACCTGCGGCCAGTTGAGTCTGTAACATAAAGACAAGAAGAGAAAAGCCCAAGACTCCTCCACTCCTTCTTCGACTCTCACTCATTCAACAATCACTGGAAACAAGCCACTTGCCAGGCTTATAAATCATGCAAACTCTTCAAGAGTCTGCAGCAACTCCAGCCAAGGCCTGATTGGAGAGGGGTTGGATGCAGGGAAGGTTTGCTTATTCTCCCGACTCTTTAGACTTCCCTTTGATAATGAAGCCGGCTTTGATGGGCAGCACGCAAGCTTTTCAGGGTCCTGGTGAATCTGCCATGATTGGGAGCACCCACGGGCTCTCAGGCTGATTTAATGAGAAGCTGTGTAGGGAATGATTGCCAGGCTGATGTACGTACCACGTTGGTGCGGAGTGACAAGGAGTGTCGCCTGCCACCAGGAGCCTTTGGGGGAGCACAGAGCAGCTGGATGCTATACATGTGGACAAGCAGAGAGAAGGTGGTCACATTGCCACTCCCTGAAAAATGCAATTAGCCTTCTGTGGCTTCTGTTGCCACAGAATTAATCGCTCTCTTCTTCCATTCACACCTCTGCTCACCCCTAGGAGCCTGTACCTAGCTGTGGAACAAGTTCACACCCCGAGCTTGCCAGGTACTAAACAAACCATTTGCACTTGTCACCAGCATTTTTACCTGTGACTCATTGAAGCACAGGATGCAATGCAACCTTTCACTTTTTTTTTTAACAGTACAGGTACAAGTCCTTCTCTTGCTTTTGACATTGAAGTCTCCTCTGGCCTCTTGCCTGTATCTCTGAATTGTCATTATCTGAGCGCAAACCCAGCCATTGTTCAAGTTCATGTCAAGGGGACAGGTCATGTCTTTTGTCTTGTTTTTCTCTTGCCTTGTATTCCTGCCTTGTGACACTGATAACATCAGTCCAAAACAACAACAATAGCCAAACCATGAATTCGGATTGCTTTATGTGACCTCGGGGGCTCCCGGAGTGGTGCAAGCAGTTCAGTGTTGGGCTCTGAGTCAAGAGTGAGTGAGTGATGGAAACACACCCACAGACACTTGGAAGCTTTGGTGGCACAGTGGGATGAGTGTTGGGTTGCCAATACAAAGGTTGATGGTTTGGACCCACCAGTTTCTCTGTGGGAGAAACATCAGGCAATCTGCTTTCATAACGATTGACAGCTTGGGGAAGGCGGTGGAGTCGCTGTATCCTATCGTATGGTGCTGCTCTGTGCTGGAATTGTCTCGATGACGTTGCTTTATTTGGGTGTATGGGCACCTTTGAAGACAGGACTGGTGATCTGCTTCTGAAAGGTCACAGACCACAATGTGACAGTTGGAGTACTAGGCCCGGTGGAGCACATTCTACTCTGACACACAGGGACGGTACCAAGAGTTGGAATGAATTTGATGGCAATTAACAATGCGTGGTAGGCACGGCTTTCCATGTTTCAGGGGCCAGGTCTAGCTCATTCCCATCACAGTAATTCTCCCCAATTGAAAAGTAGCAACACCAACAATGAGATGGTTGAGACTAACCCAACCAAGGTCATGCACAGGATGGAAAGCTTGTTTGATACCAGAATGCACGCTTCATGCAGCCTGTTAGCAGTGTCCCCAGTGTACCAGTTTAGCACAGAGGGAATCCTCCTCTGACTGGCAGAGCAAACTAAAGCCATTAGACATGGATGGCGCCTTAACCTCAGCAGCCAGGGTACTAGTTAGATGGCAAGTTGAGGGCTTCCACCTCCTGGGCACGTTGACAGTGGGCAATTTTGACCCTGACATGGAGAGCTCTGGGCATCCGCTGGGGAGGATTGGGAGCTTCCATGCCCTTGTGTGCCACTGGCAGAGCAGAAGGCAATCGACATGGACTTGGGGCTCCCTGCATTGACTCTGCTGCCCGCTTCTCCCTCTGGGAGCATCAGGCATCAGAATGGAGAGGAAAAGAGACAGGCTGGCCTTGTCTCAGAAGAGCACTTAGTTCTCTGAGGCAGGAAGTTGCACCCCAGGGATTCTCTCTTGCCTCTACATGGTGTTAATGAGTCCCCCAGGTATCTCTAGAGAACTTAGGCCAAACTCAGCTTCACTTGCCTGCTCTCCAGCCATTTCAAGAGCTTCTGGAATCAATAGGATTCTGGCAAACACGAATCCCCAACTGGGTGCTTTTGCTAAACGTTGCCGTAACTCAGATTTCAGGAGACATTGATGTGTTGTGCTTTTTGTCAGTTATCGAATCATATGGACGCTAAGTCTGATGATTGGCTTCCAAAAGGTCACTGTCCTGAAAACCCTATGGGGCCCAGCTCTGCTCTGCACAGATACGGGAGCTGTGCATTGAAATCAACTCAATGGCAACCAACTGCAAGAAGACCATGCAGTGTCTTTACTCTCCTACCCGCCATGACTCATCAAACCTGCTCAACCTCCAGTCGTGGTTCATGTTCAACTCCCTCCACAAACCCATCCCTACTTACCCAGAGCATCAGTCACTCTGCTCTCTAGGTTCTCTATCACTGATTTCTGCTCCAGCCTCTAGCAAGCCCATCCTGCCATGACTGGGGTTTTCTGGGACTTCATTCCTCAGGCATAGACTCCTGATTAAATTTGAGGCTGTGCTACATAGAAGTTGAAAGGACATTTCTCAGCCGTCTTCCCATCTGACATGATGACTGGTTTTGAACAGGTAAAGCCCATGGATACCTGCCAAGTTCTGTCCAGGCAAAATGCTCCAGGGTGGCCAGTTGTCACATGGCTTTTATCCCAGGAAATTCAGAAATTCATAATGTGTGTTCATGCATGGTTGGTGAGTGTGGTGTAAATTCTCCCATTTCAAATGATGGCTCCTAAATTGGTGGTGAGAAGGGTGTGGGAAGCCTGGTAGGGCATGATCAAGGGTAATGTAACCAAGGGGAATTACTGAAACCCAAATGAAGACAGCATGATAGTGGGACAAAAGGAAAGTCAAAGGAAATAGAGGAAAGAGCGAGGAGGCAAAGGGCATTTATAGCGGTCTAAATAAAGGAACGTACAAATGCAAATATAATTATATTTGAGGATGGGGAAATAGATCTATGTGCATATATTTATAGGTTTATTATTAAGATAGCAGAATGATGGCTCCTATTTAACATTTCAAAATATGTTTTGTGGGAAGCATTATACTGAGTGAAACAAGTCAGTCACCCAAGGACACCTTCGTGTGGCCATCATTATAGGAACTAGGCAAATTCACAGGTGTCACGGTTCATGCTCGGTGACAGGAGGGCAAAGGCTGAGTTGCTGTTTGGGAGCCTTTGAATTGTGTTACTGGGAGTGGAGGACATCAAGCCTGAGAATACTTTCACACAACGTGAAGACTATAATCGATGTCACTGTGAAGTTGAGCTGTCCAGTCATTTCCAACTCTTCACAACCTCACATACACAGCAGAACCAGACCCTGCCTGAGCGTGCTACCCCACCATCATGCCTGCGCATGAGTCCACTGAATTCGACATATACAAACAGTTGAAATGGCAACTATTTGTCATGTATATTTTTACAACTACCCCCTTCCCTGCTAAAAAAAGTCTTGTGATAGTCAAATGAAATGCCTATGGAAAAGATTGTTTTTCACTGCAGGGCCAATAGGTTAGACGGGAAAACACAAGCTTTTCTTGCTGGGTATATTTTAATTTGTTCTTCGTCAGTGGATTGATATTGTTGCTGTTTTGTTGTACATTGTTGCTTGGTTTTGCTCTGTCTTGTTTTTATGTATGTTATCTCCGCAGGCCTGTCT
>NW_022109491.1:2424656-2435888 GCF_000313985.2 Echinops telfairi
TCCCCCAGGGAGGGGGTTATATGTAGATCCTTGTAATTGATTCTCCCTTTCCACCCCACCTTCCCTCCACCCTTCCAGTATCGCAACAGAACCAAAGATTCACTGTCATTGAGCTCTCTTAGAGCAGCGAGTAGTTTCGAACTGCTGACCTCGTAGCTCACAGGCCAATGCATAACCACTATGACACTAGGACTCTGCAAACGAAAAATATCAAACTCACTGCCATGATGTTGATGATGACTCAGAGCTAACCTACAGGACAGGGTAAACCTACATTTGTGAGTTTCCAAGATGACAACCCTTTACAAGCGTAGAAAGCCTCATCTTTCTCCCAAAGATCCACTGGTGGTTTCAAACTGCTGACCTTGTGTTTCGTAGCCCCACACATAACCCCTACTGTGCCACTATGGCTCCTACAGTGATAGTAATAAAACAAAACAAAACTCACTGCCACTGAGTTGATGCCGACACACAGCGACCCTATAGGACTGGGTAGAACTGACTCAGTGAATTTCTGAGACTTTAACAGTTCATGGGAGTAGAAAGCCCCATCTTTTTCCTGCGAAACACTAGTGGTTTCAAACTGCTGACCTTGTGGTTAGACACCCAGTGTGTAAGCTGGTAAGCCATTGAGCTCACATCCTCCCTTAGAAACACTCCCTGAGGTCAGTGCTGTGGGGATTTGGGGCAGTGATAAGTGCCTTGGTGATTGAAGTAGGCACACCACAATAGTCACTACAGCAGCAATGACAGCAAAGGCCACACAGAACCATATTTAGTACTGTTAGAAATCATACTAATAGATCCAGAGAGAAGGATCTTGCCTTTTCTTGTTCTCGTCTTCTTCTCACCGCTGCCAGGAGTCCCCAGGACATTGGAGGGTCTATTGCCTTTCAATAAACAATTGCTCAATTGGTTGGCCGTCCCTAGAAACCCATTAGGACCCTGGCTCTATTCTGGTCTATTTACTGATATCCAGGCTGGATTTATGACACCTGCCTTTTGATGTGCCCTCTGATGAGTCAGCCAGCCCCACTGCGGAGATCCTCACCCAAGAAGCAATTCTCTCAGATCCGAAGCACTGAGAGGTGAAGTTTTTCTTCACCTTGACAACAGGGGAACGGTGTCCTGTTGGGGAAAAATAAGAACACCAACAACTGAAAAAAATGTTTTTTAACAGCTGAGTGTAGAAAACTGCTTTTTAATGCCAAGAGCTGTCAGAGAGATGCACCAGGAAAATCATTCATGTTTTCTGTCCATGCAGCAAGATCGTTTGCTTGGCTGTCTTGTTGCCCCAGCTGTGAGATCCCTCATTACTTCCCTACTGGGGCCATAGCCAGATGGCAGGGGCAATGCACCCCACCTCCATGACCTCCCTGCACCAAAGAAGCTACCAGCCATTTCCTGCCCTTCCTGATGCCGCACAGTGAGGTTCCTGACCTTGTTGTGTGTGTGTGTGGGTGGGTGGGGTGTCACAGTATTCAAGGCCAGCCATGCCTGTTTTAGTGTGGATCTACCAGGGGAAGTCACCATGGGACTTTAAGGCTCAGAAGGATGCCCCACATTGAAGTTCCAGAAACATCATGAAAATAGCCAATGGTGGGCACTGGAAATCCAAAACAATGTTCTACAACCAGTGGAGAAAGGATCCATGTTTTGCCAAATGAGTGGTGTCAGGGGAAATTTTAATTTTATTATTTCTTTTAGAAGCTATTGCCATAAATTACCCAAATTATTGAAGAGTTCTATTTGTCAATCTGATTATTCATATCAACAGAACAGCTTTCCAGTCAGACCTTTGTTTTTCTTGCCAGGTTTAAACTTCACAGGATCCTAACGAAGATGTCCCTCTTCTACTTTCACCTCCCATTTTATTCCTCCCTCACAACTTTCTCAGAAATTCAAAGGCCGAACAAAACTTCCAGAATGTATTCTTCTGCTTCGATGAATGTCCTACTCCCAATCAATCCCTAAAATCAGGTGAGCCTACCACCTATGTCTCTCTCACTAATTTCAGTTTCTCATCATTTTGAGCAGTCAGTATTGCCCACCCTCCCCCATTTTTCACACCACCATCAGAGTGACCTTTACAAAAAAAGAAAATCTGGTCTTGTTCTCCTGCAGCTTAAAACTCCTCAAGGGCTTGCCATTACTCTTAAGATAAACGTCTGAACTTCTCAGCATCCCTCCCATGTTTCTGAAGAATCTCCCCCATGTGGACATCACCAGTGTCTCTTCTCCTTCGATGTGCTGCCAGAAGAGGACTGGTGACTTTGGATTCTTGGGAAAATATTATGGCTAATGCCAAAACTTTTAAGTAGTGATTCTCCAAGAGGCCTCCCAATGGACCCTGGCCTCCTGGGATCCCTGCCCTTTTTATCAGTTCTTGAACTTGACAGGACCTTAACTAAATGTCCGTCTTCTATTTTCACCACCAAATTGTATTCCACGGTCACAAAAATCATGGTAGCTTCCTACCATGATTATTAGGCATATTCGAGTCGGTCTGTGACCAAGAGAACAGCATGGAAGTCATGGTCTGCCCTTTGGGGGTAGTTCACAAGTTACAAGGTTACTTCCTTCTTGTGGTCTTGAGTAACTCACTATAGGGAAAGCCAGCTCTCAGGCCACGAGGACATTAGAGCAGCCCTCTGGGGAGCCCCCATGAGAAGTACTGCAACCCCTGCTAACAGCCAGCACTAACTGACCCATTAGCCCCAGTCAAGTGTTCAGATAATGGTAGCACCAGTTGGCATCTTGGCTGCAAAATTCAAGAGAGACAATGAACCCAAGTCACTCACCTCTCTTGAGCTCTTGACCTTCACCATCTGTGGCATATGTGTGTGTGTTGTTCTTATATTTTTAAAGTTATGATTTTGAAACAATGCATATAGCTTCATAATAATAACAAAGTACTGTTTCATAAGAATAGCAAATAAAAGTAAAAATATATCGTTTTTTAACCTCCACACTAAATTGGAGGTAATTTTATATACAGCCATATATAATGACTGATATATATTACACTTGCATATGATGTGTTCTTTTAAATGTTGTGTGTGAAATCACTTAATCTTCGGAATGTTGTTCTGTAATAGGTATTATTGCTCTGCATGTTTTAGAGATAAACCGATGGAGACACTAGAAAACTTAAGTGATTTTTCCCAATGTAACAAAATTATGAACTACTAGATGTAGAATTCTGAAGCAGAACAATCCAAGGTTATACTACGTATATCTTTCTCTGTTATGTATGTGTGAAAATAATTATGCAGATCCCTGGCAATGTAGTGAGTTAAGCATTGGGCTGGTAACCACAGGTCAGCAGCTCAAACCCACCATTGATCCTCAGAAAGAAACATGAGACTCTCTGTTCCTACAAAGAACTGCACTCTCACAAACCCAAGGCAATAGTTCTCCTCCGCCCTACAGGGTTGCAGTGAGCTGAAATGACACAATGGCAGTGGATATCTTCTGGGATCCCTAATGTAGTGGTTTATGCATTGGGCTGCTTACCTGTATGGTTGGGAGTTCAAACCCTCTACTTACCATATGTACACTCTTCCCACTCAAGAAGAATCTTCTTGGGAGGAGCTGTGCACACCCACAAGGCACCAGTCGATGATTGACAAATGTTCCTCCTCCCTTGTGAAGCTTATTGGGAAGAAAATCCCCCAAACTGAAACCCAAGACATCAACCAGACAATCTGTGGTTAAGGTCAAAGGCAAAGGGGGAAAGAGGAAAGAGGTGCTCCCCTTGTCATCTGGCAGACTCAGTAACGGCTTCTACTATTAACAGTTCTTCCAGATAATTCCCAATTAACCAAATCACCTGGTATAATGACCCCATCTCATCTCAGCACGTTGGAAAACGAGCTACAAAGTCATTAAGAGACTGTTACCAACCTTGGCACAAGGTCATCTTTCCCGAAGGAGATTCTACCTCCCATAAACAGTCTGAGGAAATCAACTAGTCTGGATAACCCAACGAACCACAGAAGAAATTTGAAGACTAATGGGCAGCTTCATCCTGGAGCCAATATCTGAATAGTTTTCATCGATGACTTATTTCTCTTGAAAGATACAATAAAATCTTAAAAGAAAAAGAATTATCTGCTCCCCCCCCACCACTTCAAAAGTATGTAGACTTTTATAGGCACTGTTTCCATCTTTCGGTTATTGAATGTACTTTCCTTATAATTCACTGTCAAGAAAAATAGAAATTTATATCTATGTAAATATCTTCATGTTTAGACACTCAAAACTCAAATTCATTTCCAACTTTATTGTGGCTCATATTGACCCTATAGAGCAGAACAGAGTGGCTCCTTTGGGGTCTCAAGGCTGTAGATCTTTATGGGAGTAGAACACTTCATCTTCCTCCCTCAGAAAGGCTGGTGGTTCTGAACTGTTGACCTTGTGGTTAGCAGCCCTTATGTAACCCAATTACTACACCAGGATTTTGAGTCAGCAAAATCCATCGTCCAGTCTGCCCTCCTGGAGGGTTTGTTGTTACTGGTTGGGGCGTCTAGCCCTGACTATGGGGCAGCATCCTCAACAGAAGACTTCCAGCCCTGGACCACCATAATCATGATAAGCTCTGCCCCCAACCATTGTCATCCATAGGGTTTGTATTGTCAGCCACTTTGTCAAAGAGCAACACACAAGCCTCCTCTGGCAAAGGGGTGTTGGATGCATTTGTGGCGTCATGATTGGGAATCGAACCCAGGTTTCCTGCAGGAAAGGTGAGAATTCTACCACTCAACAGACCATGGCCTCCTCGTAGGCCACTGTGTAAGAAGTGTGCTCAGGGAAGGCAGTCAGTGTGGTTTACCTCTTCCTTTAGCTCCTGTCATGGCTTAAAAAGCTTCACTCGCTCACTGAAATTGTTCTTCCTGTAACAGAGTTAATTAGACGCTTACTTTCTATTCGGCCTCTTTTCTAGGGAGTAGGAAAAATAGTGAAAATCAAGTTCTTTCCTTCACCTCATGGGACATGATATTTTGTCCCAGAGGAACCAAAGAGCTGTGGGGACATAGTGACCTACATGCTGGACTGCTAAACCCCCATCACCTGCTTGAAGCAACCTGGCACCCTGAGGGACAAAAGTGAGGTTTGCTGCTTCCATGAAGAGTTGCAATCTCAGAAACCCACAGAGGCAGTTCTACCCTGCTTATAGGGTTGCTATGAGATGAAATGGAATTGATGACAAAGTTTGGTTTTAGGTTTTGAGAGGAATCAACTAATCCATAGCCCAAACAGAAATGAGGAGACAAATCAATATATAAATTTGGATAGGCATAAGCATCATAATGGAGATGAAGCAGGGTACATTGCTGAAGGTAACAGGGCAAGAGAGCTGTTCCCTGTGCGATGGGCAGGGAAGAGTTCCCAGGAGAGGTCATATTTAAGCAAAGATCCAACTGAAGTTCAGTAGACTATGCAGATTTTACGAGAAAAGGACTCTGGGCAGAAAATAAGAGGAGATGAAATTGTGGACATGATGTTGGCCTGATTAACACATAACACACAGGGAAATGTTACAGTAGAGAAATGAATAGGATGGGGGAAAGGGGTGTAGCAATGGTGCCAAAAGTTAGCGACAACCTCTCTATATTTTGTACGCTAAACACATTACCATTGAGTCCACCCGAACCTATAGCAACCCTATAGGACAGAGCCAAACCATCCCTTTGGGTTTCCAAAGCTGCATGTCCTCAGAGGGACAAACAGTTCTGCCTTTATCTCTTAGGCCAACTTGTCGGCTTCCATTGGTGGCCTTGCTGTTAGCAGCTCAACGAGTAAGCAGCCACAACGCCAACCATGAGTTCGTCCAGATAAATCACCCTAGGTGTTGGAGCCCTGGCAGCACAGCAAGCAAGAGCTCAGCTACAAACCCTGAAGTCAGCAGTTTGAAGCCACTAGCCACTCCTTAGAGAAAAACATGGCAACCTGCTCCTGGGCACCCTACAGAGCAGCTCTACTCCATTGGAGAGAGTTGTTGGCATGGTCTTGGGGCTGATGGGTATGGATTTTGGATGGATCGACAGATCGGAAGGCAGAGCTAGAGCCAATTGGAGGTAAAAGTAGAATTATCATACTGCAGATAAATGGTGAATGCATGCTATCAGTCTTCAACTCAACTCGGTGCTATGACTCTTCCTAGACTCTCCTCCTCCCATCAAACCAGAAAACAGAGAAAGCACAGCCCGGGGTAGACAGAGCACAGCTTCCCATGGTGAGACCACAGGCACTATCATAACAAGAGAGCACCTGGCAAACCCCAGCCATTTTCACAAGTGCATGTAAAGATCAACATCACTCGCTGTGACAAGGGAGAGACAGCTTTAAATTGGAGCCCACTGGCCATATGGTATATGTAAGGAGAACAGGGCCTTCACCGGAAGAGAAGCCAGACTCAGCCAGTCCAAAAACCTTTCCACACGGCCCATGGGTTAAAGCCATGGATCTCAAAAGCAACTTAATTCTGCAAATCACCAAGAGGGGGGCCAGGGTGCATCCTCAAAGCTCCAGGGGTGGCATGGTGCTTCTCTCCAGGGCTTTCATTTTACTGAGTTTCACAAACCCTTCGTGGTTTAGAGTAGAAAACCATTTCTTTTTCTGTCTTAGAAGGCAGTTGTGCAGTGTTTTTGTATCAAATCCAGCAAAATAAAACAATTAACCCATGAGTTTTTCAAACACACGGCGTCTTTCCAAGAACCCCTTTGGGCATTCCTGGTTCATTTCGGCCATTCATGCAATTCTTCATTCATAGACACATTTCGGAGGGCAGCTGATGTTTAAGAGGGCAGCAGCATCATGGGTGGCAACAAGCTCGGTGACCCCTAGCCACAGCATTCGGCACTGTTTTAGGCATCACAGAGGCAGTTTCCAGAGCACTGGGGGAATAGCGGTTTCTATGTGGTGCTGCTCACTGCAAGATCAGTGGTGATAACCCAGCAGCTGCTTCACAGACAAATGACGAGGTTTTCTGCTCCTGAAAAGACTTGTCATGAGTTAGAATTGACTCAAATGCAGTGAGTTCTACGGCAGTGAGTTTGAGGATTTTGTTTTGTTTTGATTTCAATTTTCAAACCTCCCCTCTGCAATCTCTTAGACGTTTATGTACAGACACAGGTAACTGGACGCCATCCACAGAATTTCTGATTCATCAGCTACCTCTGGGTGGAGCGTCAGAAATAGAATTTCTGGCAAACTACCATCCAATGTTGCTGCTGTGGGTCCAGGGATCATTTGATAAGGGACAGAGGAACAATTGAGACGTACTAGAATCATACGTAAGTGCCCCATTTCCTAGCATTGAATGAAATCACAGGAAGATAAATAACCTGCCAATTTCACAGTTAGTTAATGACCAAACATGATCACGGAATTCTATGCATGCTGCCTTGCTTTACGTTTCTCAAAAAGCCAAACTCAGACCAGATTATTTATAGTAACAGTAGTACCATCTATAATTTTCTTCTCTCTTTGTGGTAGCAATCTCACTGCCGAAATTTCCTCTGACTGTAAGATTTTTAAAGCAAACTTTGGTTCAATAAAACCAAAGTGCTCTTACATTGCAGGGCAAGCATTTTGCGACCCTTTATTCTAGTACCTCTATGTAATACCCGGCAAGCCCAGAAGCAGGATTCAAAGATGCACTTGTCAGAAAGGAGCCACTCAGGGCTCAAATGAACAGAGAGAGTGTAACCGTAGAGAGAGAGATGCCGAACCAGATGCCATGGTTGGTCAAGAGCAGCTGGCATGTGAGACTGAGTTCCCCAAAATACAGGGACTTCACATGGAGCCAAAACATTTCTCTCCATTCTTATCACTGGAAACCATGACACTTACAGTGGCCCCTGCTTGGCAAATAATTCACACCACTGCCAACACTGCTTCAAACAATGGACAGATGACAGAAATGTAAAGTCTGCATTTACACCTGATAATGAGTGTGGGAAATGGAACTTTAAAAAAAATTTTGAGACAACATAGCATCCATTCCACTAACAAACAATAAACCTGATGGATATATAGTAGTAGTGAAAGATATGTGTGTGTATATATACATACATGTGTATATATTTTTCATCTAGGTAAGATAGTGATTAAAAAGTCACCATAGCTACATCGTTGGGATAGTGATTAGCTGTCATCTGCTTCTTCTCCCACCTTCAGTCCAAAGGAATCCCTTCAATCTGCTACAGGTGCATGTGAGGTAAAGCCCAATTCACTTAGTGGGGTGCCACCTCCGATCCTTCTGATGTGGCCTAGGAAGCATGTTGTGTGCTTTGCAAGGACTGAGTCTGATGTGTTGTCTACAGCACAGGTCTGGGTCATCAAGGCCTAGATAGAAACTAGGTCAACAGTCATCAATTAGGAACAAAGTACCAGGCACAGTCTCCCCTTGGGTTTTATATAAGTATTAAGCGTCCCCCACGCCCATCCACATCATGAAGGGTTTCATGGTTCCGTTGCTGTTTTTTTAGAGATGCATAATATTTTAGGGATGCACAGTATTAAACTTCAACGTAAAGAAGACCAACTTCCTCACAACTGAAGCAATAGATCACATCATGATCAATGGAGAAGAGCTTGAAGCTGTCAAAGATTTTGCCTTTATTGCATCACAATCAATTTTCATGGAAGCAACAGTCACGAGATCAAACAACACATTGCATTGGGTAAATCTGCTGCACAAGATCCCTTTACAGTGTTGAAAAGGAAGGATGTGACTTTGAGGACTCACGTACTCCTGACCACACCGTGGTATTTTCCAGGGCTTTACATGCCTGTGAAAGTTGGACATTGAATCAGAAAGACTGAAGAATAATTGATGCGTTTGAATTGTGGCGCTGGCAAAGAATGTTGAAAGTACCATGGACGCTAAATGGACAAACCGATCTGTCTTGAAAGAAGAGGCAAGGATGACAAGAGTTCATCTCACATAGTTTGCACATTGCCAGGAAAGACCAGTCCCTGGAGAAAGACATCACACTTGGCAGAGTGTATGTGTGTTGGCGGGAGTGGGGTGGAGGGTGGGGGTGGGGGCAGAGGCAGTTAATAGAGAAAGAGAAAGGCCTTGAACAAGGTGGATTGACCCAGTGGCTGCAACAATGGGAACAATTGTGAGGATGGCGCAGGGCCCATCTGTGCTTGGTTTGGCTGTGGGTGTGTGTTGGAACTGACTCCCAGGCACCTACTATGCATCCGTTTCTTTATCCATTCTTCTACTGATGAACATTTGGGCTTTTTCCAACTTCTTGCTATTATGAACTGTGCGTTGTCACTATGGGAGAGCATAAATCGGTTCATGTTCTGACTCATTACTTTGGGATATATGCCCAACAAAGGTCTTGCTGGATCATATAGTATTTCTGTTACCAGTTGTTTTAGGTAGCAGCACATCACTTTCCACAATATTTGCACACATTTACAAGCCCACTAGCAGTGGATAAGAGTTGCGGTCTCTCCCCACTCTCACCCACATGCATTGTTCTCTCTTTTTCAATCGGGCTATCTTTATGGGTGTAAGGTGATATCTCATCACTGTTATTTTTATTTACATCTCTTGAATGGCTAGTGATTGTAAGCGTTTTTAATGTATTTGTCAGCCACTCAAATGTCATCTCTTGTGAATTGCCTAATAATGTCCATTGCCCACATTTTAATTGGAATATTTATGTTTTTTCTTATTGAAATATTACAGAATTCTATAGATTTTGGCACTTAGTCCCTTGTCCATTGTGTCATTGCTAAAGATTTATCCCCCAATCTATCACTCTCATCTCAGTCTTTTGATGTGCAAAAGTGTTTTATTTTTAATAGTTCTATGTCACCTATTTTATCTTCCATGATGCGTGCTGCCTTTATTATATCTGTTAGTCTGTGTATGCCCTGCAATGAGGTCCTTAAATTTGTCCCAATTTCCCCCTGATGATCCTGATAGGTCCAGGGTTTGCATTTAGGTCTCTATTCCATCTTGAGCTTACTTTTGTACATGGGGCGAGGTATGGGTCCCATCTCATTCTCTGAAGATGAAGATCCAATTTTTCCAGCACCACTTGTTGAAGACAGCGTCCTTTACCCATTTCATGTGTTTTGGTCCTCTGTCAAAAATCAGTGACCTGTGGGTGGATGGTTTTCTTTCTGGATTTTATAACCTATTCAATAGACCTAAGTATTTATCATTGCACCGGTACCAGCCTGTTTTGACTACTGTGGCTCTAAAACAGGTTTTGAGCTTGGTTAGTTTGAGGCTTGGTGGTGGAAGGGTTGGTGTGTTGGCTGCTTACTGCAACATCAGCAGTTGGAAATCACTATCCCTAGTGGGAGAAAGATAGGACTTTCTTTCTTCTTTCTTTTTTAATTAATCATTTTATTGTGGGGCTCTTGCAAGTCTTGTAACAATCCATCATTTGGTAGTATTAAGCACACTCATACATATGTTTCCATAAACATTTCCACAACATTTTCTTTTTGTTGAGCCTTTGGTATAAGCTCCCATAAAGAGTTAGTCTTGGAAACTCACAGGGCAGCTCTACCCCATCCTTTAAAGTTTCTTTGGGCTACAATTGCCTGGATGGCAGTGAGTTTTGAGCTTGCCAATAGAATTACCTTATGCTCCAGGGGCATAATTTATAATGTTCCCTATTATAAAATGATAATGATGGTTCTAAACAGAACCAGAGGTATAAACCACAGATATATGAATGTTGGGGCTCTAGCCCCAATCTAAGAACAATTTGTTCTCATGACATGACCCTATTTGATTCTCACCTTCAGTGAAGATATGATGCTATAGAAAAATATGGGGAAGAAACCAGATCGTGCCTGGCTATCAGAAAGAATCGAGCCTGGGGTCTTAAAGGGCGGTCTTCAAACATGCAGCCATCTAAATGAGGCATCAACAATGTTCACATGCAAGAAGCAGACCAATTCATATAATCTAAGTATTGTAAATAATAAATGAAACCAGGAGGAGGGAACAGTATGAGAGCTTAAAATTTGAATATTTTTTTCAGAAGGCTATAGATGACAGTGGAAGCCTAAAATCCATTTGCAGGGCTCCACATCGATTAAGCCTCTGGTGAATCTCTGACCATAGTCCTGGGCTGTGAATATTCCTGCTATCAGACAGAGAGCATTGTAATGTCTATTGGGGCAGATGTATTTAGTTTAAAATATAACACCTTATCATGTGATCTCCCTTTTGAAAAGTTATTT
>NW_022109491.1:2436487-2470026 GCF_000313985.2 Echinops telfairi
GCTACCCTCATTCACGAGGATCTGATTCAGGATGGCCGAGTGGGCTAAGGCGCCAGATCAAGCACAGCTTCCATTGAGCTTTTTGTTTCATTTTGTCCTTGTTGTTGGTTTTTTGGTTGTTTGTTTATTTCATGTTTGTGTTCTGTATGATTTTCTGTATATGAAATCCAGAATAGGTAAATCTCTAGAGACAGTAACTGGATGAATAATTACCTAGAAGCATGGACAGAGAGACTGGGGGGAAACAGGGAGCTTTCAACAATGATTATGAGAAGGCAATGTTCTGAAATTGATTGTGGTGATGATCGAACAACTGTTTTTAATATGATTGAATGATTAAGTAGGATGATATGTAAGCTATATGCCAATAAATGTATTTGTAAAAATCAATCTATCTACATGTGCCCTGTTGCTGTTTAAATGTAAAGCGCTGTCCATTCACTCGTTCACAATTCTCTCACACGTCCCAAAGGCTTCATGAGGCCACTGCTTAGGATCTCATAGGAGGAAACCAGGGTAGCAGGGTTTTCTTCTCTGCTCAGGGGTCTGGGGAAGGTGGGTGTCCCAGTGCATTCTGATTGTAGACAGAGTTCTGTTCTCTTAGTTGTAGGACTCAAACCCAACCTAATTCATTGCCATCGAGTCAATTCTGACACGTAGTGACCTTATAGGACAGGATAGAACTGCCCCATTGGGTTTCTGAGATTGAAACTCGTTATGGGAGCATAAAGCCTTGTTTTTCTCCCTCATGCTGTCTGGTGCTTTCAAACTGCTGACCTTGCAGCTAGCATCCCACATGTAACCTTTGTACCATCAAGGTTCCTTGTTTAGGATAAAGGCCCTAAGGGCCTCATTTTCCATCAGTCAGGAACCAAGTCAGCTCTCAGAGACCACCCTCGGGTCCTGACCTTCTGGCTCCTCCATGTCCACAATGAGGAGCTTCTCTCTTGTCTAATCCCTGTTACTCAGAATCACATCCTCCTGAGAGCTGCAGAAACCACTCTGCTTCCATTGACAGAAGTCTTGTGTTTACCTCGGGTTCCCAAATATAATCTTCCGATCTGAAACCCAACTGAACAACTAAATCTGAATATCCATTTCTGTTACGTAATATAAGATAATCACAGGTTTAACAGTAGGATCATAGCCATAGGTACCAGCTAGAATTCTTCCAACCAGAGTATCTAGCATCTGCAAGAGTAAATGTGAATGCACTTATATTCATAGACATGTGCATCAATGATTCCAGATTTACATTGCAATGCACAGCAAATGTAAACATAGAGGACAACCTGTATTATCAGTCTACACTTAAGAGAGGGTCAGTCCACACACAAGAAATGTGACCAACAATTCTATAGGACCTGAGGTCATGCATGGATTTAAAAAACCTCACAGCATGACAAAGAGAACAAATCAAGAGAAATAAGGACTTATTAAGTTATTAACAATGATAGGGTCACTATGACTTGGAACTAACTCATACACATCTAACAACAAAAGCAATAACTAATAGGTGCAACCAGGAGTTTGAGGGGCCATGGTCATGAGTGCCCACATGGCACCCCTATAAGTCTAGAGATGGATAGTAAACTGAGTAAAGTCAGGGACACTGAGTAGAAATTTTGTAAAGAATGCTTTCCTTTAGTGCATTGCCACCAGGTTGATTCTAACTCATAGTGGCCCTCCACAATATCTTCCTATAGGGTGACTATGAGTCAATATTGACTCAATGCCAGTGGGTTTGGCTTAAAAGGTTGTAAACAAGGAAATAGAGTGTCCTCAGGAGACTATAGTCTGATAGGGAAGGACTACAAGTATTTATGGGAACACATAGCCTCTACTTTCTCTCACAGAGCAATTGGTAGGTTGAAAACACAGCCCGATGCCTACCCAAGTTAGCCAGGTTAACTAGAGAAACAATTCATAGAGACTCATATATGGATAAGAAAGAGCTTTATATCAAAGAGTAATTGTATATCAAGAAAACATCCAAAACAAGCCAAGTCTAGAGTCTAATATTAGGCAATAAGTCCAACACTAATCCATAAAGCTCTCGTCAATCTCATGCAGCCCCACGCCATGGTGCAGAACGCAGAAATATCACAGGCTGGTAGGTGAAATGTCTTGTGGATCCAATGGCAGTGGAAGGAAGCATCACAGGGCTAGACTCAGATCTCCCTTTGGCTCTATGTGCCTTGTCCACAGGAAGGTGAAGCAGAGAGAGAGAGTGGAAGTTCCAAGAATCCTCATGAGAAAACCATGCTCACAAGGAGGCATCTTCAGGCTGTGACCTGATTGAAAGGGTAGACTCTACCCTTACACTTATTTATTAACTACCACACTGCCTAAGAGTGCCGCCAGCGCCTTGATAATGCCTAGCATGAGTCATGCTCAGTAAAGTAAGAAGTGTAAGGATGAGGAATAAAATAAATGAGTTTACAGATGGATTCAACTGATGACAAGAGACTGGGACTAAACATTACCTCTTGGAGAAGAATGGATTTCCCAAGCAAGTATCTGATACTGACCAGGGATATCTCAAACCCCCGATCTCTTCCTCAAAGAGACACCAAACTGTTAATTTTCACTGAAATATGTCCTACTTTACTCAAGGACAACAGGGCATCAAAAAGTTCATGGAAATAGAGTTAAATTATAATTGAATTTCCCACAACCTTTGGCCCCCTCTTTTGAGAAAAAGATGTCTTGTACTTATAACTTCGCTGGCGCCCTGGTGGCATACTGGTTATCCATTGGGCTGCACAGGTCGGCAATTCAAAATCACCAACTGCTCTGAGGAGGAAAGAGAAGGCTTTCTATTCCCATGAAGATTAAAGCCTCAACAATTCACAGGAGCATTTCTGTCCTGTCCTACAGAGGCAGTATGCATGAGAATTGATTGATTAGCAGTGAATTTTTTTGAGCAAAAAATAGAAAATACATAAAAATTTTTGGGCAAAATCTTACCAACGCCAAACCCTCACTGTTAATATTTGGTGCACGTGTTTCCTTTGCATTAACAGTAACATACTAGTCATCGCTGAATAACTCGTAACACCAAAGATGTTCACGAATTTATTTATTTCTATTCAGCAGCTATTCTGCACATGTTATATCTATCAGGCATTACTTATTTCCTAAAAGCCCTGTGATGTAGTGGGTTATGAGTTAGGCTTCTAACTGAAAGGTCAGCAGTTCAAGCCACCAGCCTTTCCAAGGGAGAACGAGAAGGCTTTCTACTCCATTAAAGAGTTACCGTCTCAGAAATTCACAAGGGCCATTCTCCACTGTCATACAGAGTCGTTCTGAGTCATAATCGGCTGATAACAGTGAGTCTGGTTTAAAAGGTAATAGACAGAAACGTATCTCCCTCTAGATATTATTATATATGATAAGGGAAGAGAAAACCACAGTGATATCAAGAAAGAAAGTAAAGTCATTTTGTAATAAATGGCATTATGGGATAGAAAATTACTTGGGGGAGATGGGGATTATGACATGACAGTCAGAGGAGGTGACAATTGAATTAAGACCAGCCTGTAAAAAGGAGCCATTCACTGAAAGAGAAGAAGAACCAGCATGTCGCCAAGCATGATGGCAGTGCATGGCTCACCTTCCAATTCGTTGTCAGCCACTGCTCATCCATCAACATGATTAGGAACTACATCCGCTCGCATTAGGTTACTGTTTCGTGCTGCTGTTTCAATTGCGACTCACTGCGACTGCCTGGGCCAGAGCAGAGCTACCCCATCAGCTTCCCTGGGCTCTGATCTTTGCAGACCAAGTGATCTGCTCCTGTGGAGCTGCCAGTGGGCCTGAACTCCTGACCTTTATTTATCAATCGAGTCTATAACCACGGCACCACCTGGGTTCTTCATTTCATCATCAGAATGTCATCACACCTATTTTATACATATAACCTCTTCCATTTTACTTATTTACTCACATAGGTAAACAACGTTCATGATGACCAGATGAAAAACATTTGGATTCATATGCAAATATAAAAATGATACGGGGGAAAAAAGGAAAATGAGCTGATTCCGGGAACCCAAGAGGAAAGCGAATTTTGGGAATAATGAGGGCAACAAATGTATAGATGTGCTTTACACAATTGATCTATGTATTGTGATGAATTGTATGAGCCCCAATAAATTGATTTTTTTTAAATGATACAAAACAACATGGACATCCAGATCTGCCTGAAATGAAATGATATTTTTAAGTTAGGAAGTGGCATGAAAACTTGAGTACATATTTGTGAAAATAGATATGGATGAGTTTGTGTTAGCAGGAAAAAGAGCAGACGGATGGGATAAGCAACAAAATATACTGAACTATGAACATTACTTATGTTTGGCTGGTGGCCACACATTGTGTCTTCTTTTGAGATATCACATTTTTTCAAAACAGCAATGTATGACTTGTATGAAGAACACATACAGTGTTTTTATTTTAGTAAAAGAAAACAGATTCTAAAGCAGGATGTGCAGTATTAAATTTTGTAAAGAAAATATAGATCTGTATTTGCTTGTACCTTTCCAGGTTTTTCCCTCTGTCACCTTCCCCGTGTGTGTGTGTGTGTGTGTGTGTGTGTGTGTGTGTGTGTGCTATCTAAATTGTGAGACTCTAAATGACTTCTATTTGATCACCTAAATTTTCCTAGATTTAGCAATATCATATCGCTTTTATATAATACAGCATTTTAAGTAACTCTTCTTGCAGTATAAATAGAAAATGGCTTATGTATAAGATGTTTTCAAATGCTGAGACTGTAAGGAG
Organism: Echinops telfairi; assembly: GCF_000313985.2. NCBI lineage: Eukaryota > Metazoa > Chordata > Mammalia > Afrosoricida > Tenrecidae > Echinops > Echinops telfairi. The sequence goes on from NW_022109491.1 coordinate 2,441,273, forward strand.
GAATGAAACAGGATCACTTATTGTAGATGGTGACGATAATTAATATTAAGATATCTATAGCCATCTACATGGCTACTCACATATAAAACTGTTCTTCATTGCAATATGCAAAAAGAAAAGTTAATTTGAGATAAGATGTGCCTGGCCAAACCATGGTACTTTCCACTGCCTCATATGCATGCCAAAGCTGGATATTGAATAAGGAAAACTAAAGAAGAATTTATGTATTTGAATTATGATACTGACAAAGAAAATTTAAAGTACCATGAACTGACAAAGGGGAAAACATGTCTTGGAAGAAGTACAGCCAGAATGCTTCTTTGAAGTGAAGATGGTTAGACTTCGCCTCACATATTTTGCATATGTGTTTAGGAGAGCCCAATCCCTGGAGAAAGACATCATGCTTGGTAAAACGGAGGGGCAGTGAACCAGAGGATGGCTCTCAAGGAGAGGGACTGACACAGTGGTTGCACTAATGGGCTCAAACATAAGAACAATTGTGAGGAGTTCGCAAGACAGGGATGTGTTGCACATAAGTGGGCTTTGAGTTGGAACTGACTCCAGGGCACCTAAAAACAGCCACAGTTGCAACATACTTCACAGTGTTTTATCAAAGGAGCTGTTTCTTTGATGAAAACATCAAGAATCTCTGATTTTTAGTACAAATCAAAAGTGGGAGAACATTTTCTGATACAAAGAAGTCAATAAATATTTCACAGTAATGTTGATGACAAGAAAGAGTATATTACCAATATTATATATATATAACCACTGCCATCAAGTTGATTCCAATGCATAGCAACCCTATATAGAATTCCCAAGACTTTAAATCATGACCGGAACAGACAACTTTGCCGTGCTCCCTCAGAGGAGCTGATGGGTTCAAACCACAGACCTTGCAGAGAGAAGCCCAACTTCTAACCCACGGCGTCCCCAAAGCAAACGAAAGTCACTGCCTTCGAGTTGATGTTGACTCGTAGTGACCTGATCGGACAGGGTAGAACTGCCCCTGTAGGTTTCTGAGATTGTAACTGTTTATGGACTAGAACGCCTCATCTTTCTCCTGAGAAGCAGCTGGTGGTTTTGAACTCCTGGACTAGTCCTTAACAGCCTAATGTGTAGCCACTATGCCCCCAGGGGTCCTACAGTGCCACCAGGGGTTCCCAGTATGATATTACATAATAAATGTTTGATGCTTTGCTATATGGTTAATCCTGTAACGATTGAACTTTGCCATCTGAGCACAAAAGCATCCTTAGAATTTACTGAAACCAATGGCCTTGACAGTGTTACAAGAGAACTTTATTTCTGGGCACTAGAATCCGAATTTCATTGAAAAAAACACATGTGTTGATCATTAAAAAACAGAAATCATGGCTAGCATTCCCACTGTACACACTCAAGCTCCGTGTTAAATTGGGTTCCCACGGCTGTCCGCCAGGCTTTCTCTGACTTCGTTTCGGCAGAGAGTGACTCAAGTGGATTCTCTCATTGGTCTCTGTTTGCCGGGGCAGCAACACCACACTGAGACGCAGCTGGTGGGAAATAAAGTGCCAACGCAGAACCAACTTTCCCATTGCATTTTCCACAAGCATTACACGGAACATGCCCGCCTCGGGATCAAACTAGATTTCTATTTTATCTAGAAGATGGACAGCCCGGACAGAGAGCAAAGTCGCTAAATTTTCCAAGCGTTCCTCAAGAGGCAGCTTTTAAAGCACCATTAATGTCAATGGTAACTGCCCAGAAGAATCATAGGATCTGCAGTGAAAACCCACTGCTGTCCTGCGTTGATGGAAACAACCGGTGGTATTGAAGAGAGACAAACTAAGGAAGGATTTTCGCCAGATCTGAAGGTCACGCTGAGAACTCTGGTGAGTTTTCAAAGCCTCCCATTTGGCAAACTGTATATGACAAGGTCAAAGAGCACGGTGCATGTTGGTGCCACCAAAAGATCACGCCCCCCACCCCCGCCCCCTACACCTGCCTTTCATATGGTGCCAGCGATGTTCAGTGGCTGCAGTTTAGCAAATGACATAGAAACACTTGTATCTCTGTCTTACAAAAAATGTGTATCCCTTGGTATTCAATAAACTATGGCAGACAGGAAGCCACAATTCTCAGAGAAAACATCTTTATTGTCCAGGTATAATTCAGGCCTTTTAATAAAGTCCCAAGGCCCCAAACAAACCGTTATTCATTGAAATGGAAACGGTTCATACACCGGGAATATTTTACAGCTCAATACCCATTTGTCCTAAAGAAGTTTTCTTCAAAGAAAGTTGGCCATTGATAAGATGGCTTTAGCGTACCTTCTTCACAGTACATGAAGGATCATGCACAGCTTGGTGTACAAGAGCCATGGGGAATAAATAATTACAATAATAAATCGCAATCTTGCTTTCAGATTTTTTCTGAAGTAATTTAGTAAAACAAATACTGAGTTCTAAAGTTATTATTTTTTTCCTAATTATACTCAGCATGCCTTAGGTAACTGAGATTACTTTTTTTTTAACTTAAATTATTTATAAATGACCTGTAGTTATATGGCCCCCAAGCCCAAACCCATTCCCATCAAGCCAGTTCTGACTCAAGCAACACTATATATATAGGGTAGTAGGTAGGTTTTTCAACATGCAAATTGGAGTCTTCATAGAAATTAACCTGGTGGGAGGAATCCTATTATTTGAATAGAGGTGCACAAATAATGCCACTATCCGATTTTAGCTTTGTTGTTCTTTTTATACATCAGCACTATCATGTGTAAAATTATTTTTAAAAATCCTAGAAAAATAAAAAAATAGAAGAGAAATTCCCTCAAGTTGAAAAAGAGGACTAAATAAATAACTACAACAACAACAACAAAAATCTACTGCTGCTTTTATACTTTGAAGTAAAAGGCTTAATGCCTTCTGCTAAAGTCAGGAACCAGGCAATTATGTCAGCTCTCACCAATCTTATTCAAGATAGAACTGTAGATTCTAGCCCATGCAATATGACAAGAAAATAAAATAAAAGGCATACAAATCAGAAAGAAATACAGCTTTCTATTTTCAGATGGCGTTTGTCTATAAAGAAAACCCATGGTATTAAAAACAATAACAACAACTAATTTAGATTTAGTAAGTGACTTCAATGAAGTCACGGGATACAAAGAAGCATAACCATCTATTTTATCACTTTATACTGGAGATAAACACATGGACACCAAAATTTTTAAAATACAATATGATTTGCAATCCACCTTAGAGGAATGAATATTTAGGTGAACATAACAATCATGCACAAAGCTTCTCCAATAAAACTTTTAAAACTGATGAGAGAAATCAAAGGTCCAAATCAATGATTGGGTTCATAGATCAGAAGATGAAACAGAGAAAGATGCCGATCACCACCAAATTAATGTTCAAGGTGACTGATTCCTATCAGAATCCCAGCAATATCATTGTAGGTATAAGAAGATAACTCTAAATTTACATGGAAAGGCAAAGGATCTAGGATAAGATAGAACAGAGTGGGAAGAACCTATCCGTTTCAGGATTTATTAGGGAGCTGCAGGAATCAAGTCAGGAAGGTATTGGTGTAGGGAAATCTCATGGATCAATGGAACAGAATAAAGAACTGAGAAAAGAGACCCACATAATTATGCCCAATTTTGGAAAAAATTTTGAAAGCAATTAAATGGAAAAAAGACAGCCTTTTCAACCAATGATTGTGAATCAATCCCCCCACACACACACACACACAAAAAAAGAAAAGGAACCTCAATCTAAGCCTCACACCTTATATGAACATTACATTGCTGAGGGGAATGATAAAAGGCAACACTATTCAGGAAAAATGGCCGAGCAATTGTTTTTAAACATGCAACTTTCTTTGGGTTCAGCAATTGTACTGCTGGGAATGCATTCGAAGGAAATGAAAATTGATGTTTAAAACAAATCTGTACACTCAGGTTTAGTTGAGATTTACAATGTCCCTAAACTGGAAACAATCCAGATGTCTTCCAAAGGTGAATAATTAGACAAGCACTGGCAGATCCACGCAATCCAAACGTGATGCTCTTGAGCGGCATGTGACTCATAGCCACCCTATTGGACAGGATCAAACCGACTCCCCTGGTTTCCTTATGAGAGCCAGCTGTCAAGTCATTCTACTGCGGAGCGGCTGGGGGGTAGAATGGCTGACCTTCCCAGAGCTCCTTTCATCAAACACTAGAGAGCAGTAAAAAGAAAGGAATAATCCTTAGACTTTAAAGCAACTGCAATAATTACCCAGAAAGTGTTCCAGATTGAACCAAGGCAATCCTAAAAGGATAGGTTATGTGAGAAATAACAAAATCATAGAAATGGAAGAGAGGTTCAGGGATGAAGTGTGGATGGGTCGAGGCTGGTGTGTTATCAGAAGGAGCAGACCCGGTGGTGATGAGATCTCTTTGTTCTAACTGTGATGAGATCTCTTCGTTGTAACTGTGTGATGAGATCTCTTCGTTGTAACTGTGTGATGAGATCTCTTCGCTGTAACTGTGTGATGAGTTCTCTTCGTTGTTACTGTGTGATGAGATCTCTTCATTGTGACTGTGAAGCCTCTTCTTATTTGGATCCTGGCTGTGATCTTATGATACAGTTATGCAAGATGTTACTCTTGGCACAAACTGGATGGAAAGTCCAAGGAATCTATTTTCTTGCAACTAAGGAAAAGTCTACAGTTAGCTTAATGAAAAGGTAAGAGTATTTCTTTGTTAAAATGTGCCTATTCTTTAATCATCTGCAAGGCATTTTCATAACTAGAACTTTCTAGATCCCATCTGTGTCTCTCCAAGGTAGAATTTCGTGCAATCACCCTCGTTTATGGGTTTGGGGATGGATATTAAGGGAATTTAAGAGGCCCACTCAAAGTCAATGGAAGACAAACCTAAACCCCAATTTACGATTTGCAGCTTCTGCCAGCGGACACTTTCCATTTCCCTCTCCTCAAATTGCCAACACAGATGATGCTCCTGCAAATGACGTTCTTGGCCGACTTGCAAAATATTCTGTCCACTTTCCTTTTGCTATCCATAGACTCTTTTTCCCGTGTACTGAATGGGGAGAAACACTTAAACAAAAAGGTATACGATGAAAGACACCCAATTGAGAAATTAACATAGCCTAGACAAATAATGAATTTCTTCATTCTTTTATAGTTTACCATTTATTTGTCAGTGGCTTTTCTGGGAAGCTAGGAATTTTCACTCAAAAGAGTTAAGTTTATGCTTTAATATTTCTTTTCATATTTAAGATTAGATAAACTTTTGTGTTAAGATAATATTAACTAAAAAATGCCCTGTATTATATTCATTGAAGGGTTTTTATGTCAGTAAAACATCAGGATCAATAAATGGTCTTAATTAGATAAATATCAGTACATCTATTAATCAGAATACTACTCTTACTAAAGGGAACTTATAAAAATGTTCATGAAAAACAGCTTATACAAGTATGTGTGTAACATAATCTGTTTTATGCAAATTTCAGAACAAAATGTTTATAGATATTCATAAAAATGCATACACAAAAAAGAAAAAAGTGTCACAGAGTCTACATAAAAATGTTACAATGGTCTTCTGAGGCAACTTTTATGAACTACTTTGTACTTTTTAACTCTTTCCATTGTATTTTCCAAGCAAATAAGTATATATTACTGCTATAGGAAGGCAACGATAGTTTAAAATATCAGTAAGGTACTGAATAAATGAAAATCTATACAAGCAAGTGTAACATGGAGTTCAATCTGCTATTCATCAAGTGTTGGCTGATATTTTACTATGAACTGTAGTTGGTCATTTTAGCCTGAGAAACTACAAGGGGGGGTTGGGTTCCTCTTGAACTTTGCACAATGTGGTTGAAAGGCTGGGACTACAATGGATTGGGGATGACATGTTGGGGTGGGGTCCCAAGGAGCGCTCCTCTCTTCTCCCTGCTTGAACTTTCTCAGTAGGGGATGCAACTTCTGTTTCACAGAAAGATAATCCTTCTTGACAAGCAAGTCCATTTCCTCAATATCATTAGCACAACAATGCGTTTGATGAGCAATGTTCAGCTGATGAATGTTCTAGCATTGTTTTTGCTTTGGGTTTGCTTTCATCCTCATCCCCAATCCCCCGAAAACTGCTAAACAGGAGAGTGGCAAAGTATACCAATCAACCCCAACTACTGATAATCAGAGTATTTTTCAGCGTGATTGAAGAATCTTGGAAATGTGGTCCATAAATTTGTTTCCTGTGGGAAGTCTCCTGAATGAACTATGTGCCCCAGATGGTTTAAACTCACTTTATTTTCTGATTACAGTGCATCAACGTCTTTTCTTGTCCTTTGATTTCATCCTTCCTCTGCTCCATTAGTAAATTTGAATATAATGTTCTCTCCAATTCAATATTTCCGAGAACAATGTGATCCCTCCCACGTGAAACGATCACATGGATAGCATCATATCAAAGTACAACTAAGACAGAAATCAAATGAGACCTTTAAATATCAAATAGGAGACAATCTTGCATTTTCTTAGCATTTCACTTCAGTGGAATCTTAAGAAAGTGACCTGCATGGTTTCATTTCTTTTCTTTTTTCTTTCTTTCTTTTTTTGTCATTATGTCAATACATTGAAAACATTCACATTCAAAATATATTCTCTGTTCTTATTGCTATGAAAACAATTCTCTACTTTTTCTATCCAATCCGAAGGCATCTCAGACTCCAAGGGGCAATGAGTAGATCAAACACAAGAAAGATATGTGTGTGAGGTGGGTGGGTGGGTTAGGAGAGGAATAACAGGGAATACCTTTTGTCAACGCTAAACATGTGTTAGTCTGGGTATTTTAGAGAAACAAATCCACAGAAACTCATATGCATAAGAGAGAGTTTTATATAAAGGGTAATTGTACATTAAGAAAGCATCTCAACCTAGTGCTGCCCAAGCCCATAAGTCCAACATTAACTCATATGTCCGACACCAATCCACAAAGTCCTCCTCAATCTCATAAAACACACGCTATGACACCGACTGCAGGAGGAAAGCGGAATCAGTAAGCGTGGAAGCATCTCAGCACTGGCAGGGGTCTCCACACGGCTGCTCCAGCACCCAGGGCTGCATCGGGGTAGGTCCATATGGCTTCTCCTCAGGGATGCCGTGTAGGAGGTAAGCCTTGCCAGCTGAAGCAGGGAACTGGCTAAAAGCAGCTTCACCCTAAGAAAGCAAGAAACCCAAGAACTAGACCTGCTAGTTACAGCAACCTATTCGTCAAAAACAAAAAAAAAAACCAAAAGACTGAAGAACTATAATTAAAGACATGCTCTTCTAAGACAAAAATCCAGATCCACAGAGACATGAAGTTGGCCTGCACAGTCATGATTTTCCTCCCAGCCTTTAGGTTTTCTATTTATCTTCCAGCATCATCTTTTCTCTCTATCATCCCCCTCCCCATTTCTCTCTCTCCCCCTCTTCTACTCTTTTCTCTCCCCTCCTCTCTCTTTCATCTGTGTGCCTTGGATTGGCAAATGCTGGTTTATAAGTCCAATTCGACTCTTGTTTTTGTAAGTCAAGCTTGATTGAAACCACGAAATCTTCAGTTGTTTACATGGGTCTGCTTTCCTCCGACAATATCACAGTGTGGACTGGTTGTGTCAGAGACCATCCAGACTGCAGGGCTGTAAATGTTTACTCTCTGTTCCATTACAAATATGCCATCCCTTTCTCTAAGCCCTAGTCAAATGCCTAAGTACAAGTTCCAACCCTGCAACCCCACCAGGCCGAATGTGTACAACAGGCCTTTGATAAGTTTGTGGAATGATCCCATGACTTTGAATTTATTTTGTCCAACAACTTTTTGAAACCCTCTCATAATTGCCTCATAAGACATATCACAAGTTAAAATTAATTTCGCTACCCCCTGTAGACTACTTTATCTATAATTGTATTTCCAATGCCTAGTAGCATACTTGGTATATAAGTTGCTCACTAAATATTTACTGATACAAGTCTAATTACAGAGCAAAAGCTTAGTAGAGTGTCAGGGATAGAAGGCTTAGGTGATTGTAGATCTAAATTGAATATATATGACAGGAAGAAAGGATGGAAATGGAAGGGGCAAGGAATGATTTGCTTCCAGATAAAATAAAATGCCTGCTCCTCTATCCACAAATGTGTATGTGTCTCTAGACCATACGGGAAGGTAATTCAGATTGTGGATTCCTCTCCTGATTCAGATTCTCCCGGCTAACTCTTAACAAGCCTGGCAGTCCTTTCTCTTTCCATTTTCACATCTTTGAAAAGTGAAATTTGAAAATGATGATCTCCAAAGTCACAGTGATTCTCAATATTTGATGATTTAATAAAAATGTAAGATGGTTTTACAAGCTAATTTTAAGTCATTTTCTCTTAAGTTAAACACTGGCTTATACAATAACTAATTGAAGAGGAGCAGCATCACATTCATTATTAAAAAGAGCATTTCAAGATCTATCCTGCCTGAACTGTAATGCTGTCAGTGATAAGATAATAGCCATCCAAAGAAGATGACTTAATTTGACTGTTATTCAAATTTACCCACCATTCACTAATGCCATAGTAAAGAAAGAGATGGGTTTTCTTTCAAAAACTTCTGCAATCTGAACCTGATAAAAAATGTAATCAAGATATATTGATAATTCCTGGTAACTGAAAAGAGAATGTTAGAGACAATGAAGGGCCCGTCACAGGAACATATGGCATTGAGGGTTAGAAAGAATCACAATACAGAATTTTGCAAGATCAACTAATTGATTGGAAATACCTTTTTACAACAACATAAGTGCCAGCTATACACTTGGATCACACTGAACAGAATACATCTGGATCAAATCGACAGAAAGATGTTCAATATGATCAGTTAGAACAAATCCAAAGGTCAACTGTGGAACTAACCATTAATCGTTCATATATAAAATAATGTTAAGCTGAAGAAATTAAAGCAAGTCCATGTGAGTCAAAGTATGGCCTTGAGTATATCACACTAACTTGAGAGACCATTTCAAGAATTGGTTTTGACACATTGAATACTAATGTCTAAAGATCAGGTGGGTTATGAGATGACATCATACATGAAGAAGGCAAATGATCGTTATAAAGACATAAAACAAGAATAAAACTGCATGTCCGAACAGACTCTGAAACATGCTCTTACACTTAGCGTAGGTAAACCAAATGCAAGGAACAATGAATGAAGGGAGCTGATCAGAGACTTCAAAGAGTATTGCAAGAAGACAACGTGCAGGATTATAATGAAACTTGCAAAGACCTGGAGCTAAGAATCCCAAAGGAAGAACATGCTCAGCATTTCTCAAGATGAAATAACTGAAGGAAAACAGTCAAGCCTTGAGTTGAAATATTGAAGGCCTCTGTAGGCAAAATATTGGACAACACAACACAAACTAAACTCACTGCGGAGTTGACCCCATCTGATAGTGGCCCTATAGGGCAGAGCAGAACTGCTCCTGTGAGTTTCTGAGACTGTCACTCTTTCTCCTCAACTTAGGTAACTGGGTCAATCCCAACTCATAGCGCCCCTATAGAACAGGCTAGAACTGCCCCTGTGGGTTTCCAGGGCTGTAACTTCACAGAGATAGAAAGCCTCGTCTCCTGGCATTGCAGTTACAGATGCAATACTTCGCCAGGGCTTCTCTGGGCATCCCAGGAGACATCAAAAGACTAGAAGGAATACACAGTTGCTGTACCAAAGAAAAATTGGTCCGTCGGTGTCCAACCACCTCTGGAATTAGCATGTGATTAAAACTGATGGGATGGAAGTGAATGATCCAGATCACATTGAAGGTATTGACAAAGCACACAAATCCATCAAGTGACAGAACACCAATTGAGCTCTTGTGAAAAACAAATACAATGCTGGAAGCATTCACTATGCCAAGAACTTACAAGACACCTACTGGTCAGCTGACTAGAAGAAAAGCGTATTTGTGCCCATTCCTAGGAAAAGTGAGCCAATGGAAAGTAGATATACTTGAATAATATCATCAGTATCATAACTGAATACCATGCAGTGGCAGCATTCAGCCAGTTCACGCTGCATTCAGCAGAAGGAATGGAACGAAGGACATCATTCAGCCAGATGGATCTTGGCTGAAGTACCTTTAATATGCTATCAGGAGTGACCAGTAAGGACATCTACCTTGATGTCAACAAATTTAAATACACTGCAGTTGGCTGTCATGTTTTTGTGGGAGAAAACCTTTGACTTTCTGGTGGGGTACCATGGAATTCCTGTGAGCTAACCCTACCCTAAAGAATGCAATGGTTAAATGCTAAATTGTTAGCAGGTAGGTTGGTAAGTAACGTTTTGTAGGAGAAAGAATTGGCAATCTGCTTACATACACATTATAACCAAGAAAACTCTATGAGGTGTTCTACTTTGTTACATAGGGTCCATACGAGTAAAACAAACAAAAAAAGACTCATTAGCATATAGAGAAAACAATGACCTTAACCCTACCATTGGTTGTAGATATTTGACTCACATCTGGTTAAACAGAATGTGTTATCATCCAGGTATATCAATTGGCTTTTTAATGAGTTCAATGCCCAACACAGTCCAAACACACTGCCTCAAATCTATTCTGACTCCTAGCAACCCTGTAAACCAGAGGGAACTGCCCCTGTGGGTATCTGAGAGTGTCATTCTTTACAGGAGTAGAAGGCCTTATCTATACCCCCTTTAATACAGTTCCTCATGTTGTGGTGACCCCCAAGTATAAAATTATTTTTGTTGCTCTTTCATAACTAATTGTGCTACTATCATGAATTAGGCGACCCCTGTGAAAGGGTTGTTTGGCGCCCAAAGGGGTCACGACCCACAGGTTGAGAACCGCTGATCTAGAAAGCCTTAATGCCAGGGCTTTGACAAAACCTATCACAAAGAGAGCTCTCTTTTCATTGGGATCATGAGTTCCCAGACGATTGAAATGTTTAGCTCCCAGGGATCCACGTCAAGGAGAAACCAGGCCTGTGAAGGGAAGGAAGAGACAGTCTCTCAAAATCTCTGATATTGGTGGTTGCTGTTACATAGCTCGGACTCATGGTGCCTTCAGGTATCATGGAAATAAATGTTGGCCGGTATTATGCCATCTGCTTCGTTCGTCTTTGGTATGATGAGTCCATGGCTGTGGCCACTGCATTGTTCAGTCTCACTGCGTGTGTTCCGCGATGTTACGGATCTTCTATTCTACTAAACACGGTGTCCTTTTCTAGGAAGTGGTCTTTGCTGATGTGTCAAAAGTAAGGAAGTTGAAGTCTCATGACCTTTACTTCTAAAGATCATGTGTTAGTCTGGGTGACTAGAAAGACAAATTCAGAGGCGCTCATATATCTGTGAGAAAGAGCTTTATATCAAAGAGTAATTGTGTATTAAGAAAACATCCCACCCTACTCCTGATCAAGTCCATAAATCTGGTGTGAGCCCATCAGTCCAACAGTAGTCCACAAATCCTTCTTCAGACTCTTGCTGTGACATGCAATGATGGGAAATGCAGGGAGATCACAGACTGATGGGGGGGGTAAGTCTTGTGCCTCCATAGGCGGCTGAAGAATCTCAGTGCTGGCACAGGTCTCGCTTGACGTGGCTCCTCTAGCTTTCTAAATGTGGCTCTTCAACAGGAAGCTGAAGCAGAGGGAGAGGTGAAGTTTCCAGAATCCTCACAAGAAGGCCATGCCCACAAGGAGGCATCATCAGGCCTGGTTGAAGAGCTACACTCAACCCTTCACTCTTAGACCCTCAAGTTGACACGAGATTATATAACTACCACAGTGTATTTATTCTAAGATTGATTTGTTTGTTCTTATAGTCCATGGCAAACTCAATACTTTTCACCAACATCACAATTCAAATGACTCAATTCTTCTTTCATCGTCCATTTCCACAGGCATAGGAGACAATGGAATGGACATGGCTTTGATCAGATGCACCTTGATTGTTGCTTGTTATGTGCCATCAAGTAAATTCCGACTCATAGTGACTCTACGAACAACAAAACTAGATGCTGCCCAGTCCTGTGCCTTCCTCACAACTATTCCTATATTTGAGCCCATTGTTATGACCACTGTGTCAATCCACCTCATGGATGGACTGACTCTTTTCACTGGCCCTCCACTGGACCAGCTACATGTACTTAGCCAGGGACTGCTCTCGCCTGATAACATATCAAAGTACATGAGATGAAGCCTCACCATCACTGCCCCTAAGAAGCATTCTGCCTGCACGCCTGTAAAAGCAGATCTGTTTGTTCTCCTGGCAGTCCATGGTCCTTTCCATATTTTTCACCAACACCATAGTCCATATACATCCATTTTTCTTCGGTCTTCCGTATCAAAGGTCCAACTTCCACGTGCATGTGAAGCGATTGAAAAGACCATGGCTTGGATCAGACGCACCTTAGTACTCAAACGGACATCTTTGCTTTTTTGAAGGATTTTCCCATCATTCGATTTTTTTGAATGTTGTTTTCGTGGATATTGATGGTGGATCCAAGTAGAATAAAATACTCAACAAGTTCAAACCTTCTCCTTTTATCAGGGTGTTATTTTTAAGGATTTTAGTTTCTGTTATGTTGACATGTAATTCAAACCTTAGTCCTAGTAACAGTCTAGCATTTTGACACTTTAAAGAGGTCTCTTGAACCAGATAAATCTAATGCAATGTGCCATTTGATCTCTTGACTGCTGCTTCAATGATTATTGCTTGTGGATCCAATCAAGATTAAATTCTTGACAGCATTCAAACTTTTCTCTATTTATCATGACATTACTATTGGTCCAGTTGTAAGAATCTTTGTTTTCTTTACATTGAGTTGTAATCCATAGTGAAGGCTGCAATCCTTGATCCATTAGCTTCAAGTCCACCTCATTTTTAGCAAGCAAGTTTGGGTCACTTGCATATTGAAGGTTGTTAATAAGTTTTTCTTCAATCCTGATGACACATTCTTCTACATATAATCCAGCTTCTTGGATTATTTTCTCAGCATACAGATTGAATAAGTATGGTAAAAAGGTGAACCCTGAAACATACCTTGTCTAATTTTAAACCATGCAGTACTCCCTTGTGAGTTAGTTAGTTTATTGTGGCAACCTGGCCAATAAATACATTTGGGGTTAATTGAAGGGCGGAGAGATAATGGCTTGGGGAGCCTCACCTTTCTTGTCTCCTGCTCTTTGTCATCGGGCCAGTGTGCGGCCTCCTTGCTTGTTCTGTGCCTCAATTTGCAAGCTACACTACCTGTGGGACACCTAACCCGTGGACTGTGCCACTGTAATTTGAGGTTCCTTCAAGACCTGCTTCGCCACACTATTGGAATTTATATCTCTTGAGCTGGGGACTGTCGGACCCTGTCATCTGGCTGACTGTTAGTGACTTACCTGCCTTGCTATTTGCTCCCTTTGTCCGGAAGGCCTGAAGGGACTATCAAGACTTGAAGGACTGCCAGTGTCTCACAACTGTCTCATGGGAGTGAGTTGCACTAAGCCATTTGTACTGCTTTATAATTAAATTAACTGTTTATTTCTTGATATATATATATATATATAAATGAAAATATTAGTGTTCTGGTTTTGTTTCTCTAGAACAACACACCTTGTCTAACACACCTTGTTTTGCTCACACAACTACCTCTTGATTCAGGTACAGATTCAATATGAGCCCAATGAAGTGTTCTGGGATTCGCATTCTTCTCAAAGCCATCCATAGTTCATTATGATCCACATAAATATTTTGCATAGTTAATGAAACACAAGTAAACCTCTTCTGGTATTCTCCATTTGAGCCAAGATCCATCGATATCAACAAAGATACCCCTTGTTTCATTTCCTCCTCTGAGCTGGCAGGTCCCTGGGGCAGTTCCTTATCAAGGTACTGCTGCAGCTGTTGTTGTATGGTCATCAGTAAAAATTTACTTGCATGTGATCTCAATGAGATTGCACTATACTTGGCACATTCTGTTGGGTTACCTTGTTGGAATGGATACAACATGGCTCTCTTCCATCAGTAAGCCAAGGAGCTGAGTGCTTCTCATGCTTCATCAGCTTGTTGAACACTTCCATTGTATCCCTTCAATTTCTGGAACTCTGTCTTTTAGACTCCAGGTTGTATTTTGACTCTTGCGGACTCACTGGTACTTGTTTTAAGTTTCTTCAACTTCAACCTGAACTTATATGGGAGCAATTAAGTGTCTGTCTTATAGTTGGCCCCTGGCCTGGCTTCAGCTCCTGATATCGAGCTTCTCTGTCATCTCTCCCCACAGAAATAAATCTGATTTCTATATAGTCCATCTCGAATGTTTCAGTGTATAGTCAGTCGCTTTTTATATTGTTAAAAAAAGGTATTGGCGATGAAGAAATCATTGGTCTTGCAAAATTCTACCGGGCAGTCTCCAGCTTCATTTCTATCACCAAGAAGACCATTTTTCCAACTACTGGTCTTTCTTTTTTCCCCCAGCTTCTGAATTCTAATCACACATAATTATCAACACATCTTGTATGTTTTATCAATTTCAGTCTAATGATGTGAATTCTTCCGTTTCTTCATCACTAGCTTTCATGGTTAGGGTGTAAGTTTAACTAATAGTTGTATTTATTAAATTTCCTTGTATTCGGATAGACATTATCCTATCACCGACAGTCCTGCACTTCAAGGAGCTCTTGAAATGTCCTTTTTGAAGACAGATGCAGTGCTGTTCCTCTTGATTTTGTCATTCCCAGCACAATAAACCATATGATATTCTGAGTCAAAATCACCAATACCAGTCCATTACAACTCACCAGGGCCTAGAATACTGATCTTTATGCATTCCGTTTCATTTTTTATGACTTTCAATTTTCCTAGATTCATATTTCACACATTCCAAATTCCAATTATTAATGGATATTTTCAGCTGTAACTTCTTATTTGAGTCTTACCCCATCAGCGAATGAAGGTCTCAAGGGCTTTACTCCTGCAGGCTTTATGCCATCCATGTCCTTATGGTTGACTCTACTTGGAGACGGCAGCTCCTCCTCAGTCGTATTTTGAGTGCCTTCTGGCCTGAGGGGCTCATCTTCAGGCACTATCTCTGACAATGCTCTGCCTCTGTTCATTAGGTTTTCAGTAACTGGCAATGTTCCCATGCTATCCATAGGGTTTTCGGTGGCTAATTGCTCTGAAGTCAACAGCCTGTTCTTTCTTCATAGTCTCATCGCTTATCTCTGTTTTTCCTAGTGTGGTGGCTTGTGTGTTGCTGTGATGGGGAAGGCTATGTCACTGGTATTTCAAATGACATCAGGGTCACCCAACATGAACAGGGTTCAGCAGGGCTCCCAGACTAAGCACAGACGATGGAAAAGATGCATCTCAGACATCAAAATCTTTAACCATCCCTTGAACCAGCCCTACTTAAAACCTAGGATGTATTTTACTTTAAAATATGTGGATGATAAATCCTTTTTAAAGAATCGGGTGTTGAGTTTTTTGGGCCATCACCCAGGCACCTTGGATAACATACCAACATACCAACATCCAATTACCTGAGCTTTCATGCACAAGTGTCTTTTTTTGAAGGCTGCTTTTGTGCTTGCAGTTTAAAGCTTCAATCCTTGTTTGTCTGTCCCCTCTCCCCCTTTGACATTTTTCAGTCTCTTACATCAGATCATTGGCAAATGCCTTCATCAATGGACAACACAACACTGGGCATGTAAACAGATAGATCTCTATTCTCGACATTTGGACAGCCATCAACAGTAATTATCTTGTGTAAATCATTAAATATAATTGCATTTCCAAAATATAATGCCAAACATCTCTGTGCTGCCAATTTCATTAGAAAATGAGACATCTCTGGCCCCATTAGGCTTAAGCCAAGATAAAAAGTATCCCGGGATGCTTACCTTTCTAACTTTAAAGAGACCCAGTGGGGAGAAATCAAATCATACTGTGATTATTGAACATTTCAGGCTCTCCAAACCACAGTCTTGCTGGGCTCTGAATGCTGAGCGTTGGAAATGTATAAACCCTTAGATAGCAGAAGTAGAGATTGAGATGTAATTAAAGTTATACTGACTGACCATAATCAGTAAGAAAACAGAGATCTCATGAGACTTCTCTTTGTGTAGCTTAACATTCCCCAATTCTTATCTCATTAACTCCTCATTAATTTCATCAATCCTGAGTTCTTAAACATTATCTCATGACATAAATATGAACATGGAGGTATGTAATAGTCAAGAGACCTCACAGCGACTTATAGGCAATGGCAACAACAGTGGTTCTTGGTGTCTTAATAAAAAAACACATTCAGAATTACTTAAAACCTAAAATTTCTATTAAGCTCACCAAAATCTTACAAATTCTATAGCCCCTCTTCCCAGGGAACACATGTACGAATACCTAAAATTAGAACACCAAATCAGAAGGCCTGGACCTTTGAAATCTATTTATTAATTTATTGGATTGCAAGAGCCCAGTCAAGTGACACAAAACATGCAGATAATCCCAGAACAAGAGTGATTCTATTCCAGATCAGCCAAACCATGTATTTATGATCTAAATGCTTGTTGGCCATTGAGTTTTGGAGTGAATCATTATCCAGTTAGAGCTGACTGATACATTTTTCTCCTAATAGTTTTCCTCTTAGGAGGTGTCAGTTGCTGATGCAAACAGGTTTTCAGAAAGCCCGATCCATTAGTTTGGAAAGCAAGCCTAAAGAGCTCTGCATTTTATCAGTTGGTTCTAGTTGGGACAGTCCTTGAGCCTTAGAACTAGATTTGAATTCCAAGTTGGCTTTGTTGTTCTCGTTGCTGTTGATTAAATTGATATGTTTCCAAGTATGTAGCGACTCATCTGCCCATATAGTGCTATAAACCAATTGCCATCCAGTTTATTCTTATGATATCCCACTTGTGTCAGTGTAAAATTATCCTCCATTGACTTTTGAAGGCCAGGTATTACTCTTGAAGCCTTTTTGGGGGGACTGAAATATCCAACATTTCAATTGGAGGTTCAAGGTCCAACCAAGTCAAAATGCTGTCATTCAGTAGATTGTGAATGATAGCCACCCTTTACAAGGTGTCCAAATCTGTAAATATTTATAGAAACAGACAGCCTCAATTTCCTCTCTTGGAGAGACTGATGGGTTTGAACAGCTGACTTTGCAGTTAACAGTCAAATGCTTACTTGATAGTGGCAACAGGGTTAGTGAGTCAAATGCTTGTACCACCCCAAAGCCAAAAAACCATTGCCATTGAGTTACTTCTCTCAGAATGACCCTAAGATAACAAAGTTGAATGCCTCCACTGGATTTCCCAGGCTGTCATCTTTATGGATGCGTACTGCCACATGATTCACCAGTAGAGTGGCTGGTGGGCTCAAAGCACTGCTCTTTCACGTTGCAGCTGGATGTTTCAACCACTGTATAAGTAGGGGTCCTAATGTACCACCCAGAACTCCCAAAATACTACACATTTCTTTAAAGAGTAATATCTGTTCAATGATTTTGTTAATTATTCATATTTTATTTTTCCATTTTAAAGCATTCCCTGTGGATGAATGGTTATTAGTAGTTAAAAATATTTCCATGTCTATATTGGAATGCCTCACCATATTTTGAATTTACAATGTCTTTTATTTTTCACGTCCTTTTATTAAAAACAAAATAAAGCATCTCTGATGCCTTTAACAGATTGAATAAATAAATAAGGGAATAAAAAATACAACCATTCGTTGCTCATCAAGGGCTAGTTTTTAATGCTGTTGTGGTGCTAAATGGATCGAGTTGCTTCCAGATTCGTGGTAACCCTGCGTACAACAGAAGGAAATGCTGACTGGTCCAGCCCATTCTCACAAGGGCTGGTAGGCGTGAGCCCTTTGCTGCAGCCACGTTATCAGTCCAACTTGTCGGGGTCTTCCTTTTTCACTGACTTCACCAAACACTATCCTTTTTTAATAGCTAAGATTTATTTTTTTAATAACTAACACCAAGATTGTGTAATGCATTAGGTACTGCTGTGTACTTTGCACATACCTTCTCTTTTTATATGAATCTTCAGATAAAATCCTCATCACAATAAAATGAGGCAGGTGCTAATATTTTCCATGTTGATGTTATTTCTTGTTGTCAGGTGCCGTTGGGTTGGTTCTGACCCATAGCGACCAGAAACACAACAGCACAAAACATCACCCAGTACCAAGCCAGTTGTTTCATGCTTGAGCCCATTTTTGCAACCACAATGTTGATCTATCTCATTGTTGAGAACCTCCCTCTCCACTTACCAGGCATCATATCCTTCTCCAGCGACTGATCACTACTGACAATATGTCCAAAGTATGTAAGACCAAGTCTTTGCATCTTTGATCCCAAGGAGCAGTCTAGTCTTACTTCTTCCAGCATAAATTGACTTATCCTTTTAGTTGCCCCTGGTAATTTCAATATTCATCACCAGCACCACAATTCCGATGCATCAATTCTTCTTCGGTCTTCCTTATTCAGTGTCCAACTTTCACATGCATCTGAGGTCACTGAGAACACCATCGCTTGTGTCAGGGGCACCTTAGCTCTCAAAGTAATCTCCTTGTTTTCAATACTCTGAGGAAGTCGTGTGTAGCAGATTCACTCAATGCTATGTGTCTTTTGCTCTCTTGAGTACTGTTTCCATGAGCATTGATTATGGATCCAAGCAAGGCAAAATCCTTGGCAACTTCAACCTTCTCTCTTTTTCATGATGTCAATTACTGGTCCAGTTGTGAGGACTTTGGCCCTGTTTGCATTGAGTTGTAATCCATACTGAAAGCTGCAATCCTTGATCTTCATCAGCAAGTGCTTCAAAGCATCCTTACTGTCAGCAAGCAAGATTGTGTCATCTAAATATTGCAGCTTGTTAATAAGCCTTCTTCCAATCCTGATGCTTCAGTCTTCTTCATAAAATCCGGCTTCTCTGATGATTCCCTCAGCATATGGATTGAATACGTATGGTGACAGGATACAACTCTGATGTGCATCTTTTCATGTTAGAGGGTTTATCTAAGTGGCCATGATTACAAGATGAATTACAGAGTCTGATTTAAACGTATGTCTTAGTAGAGGTTTCTAGAATTTGTTTTCCTGACCTGTATCTCATATTACTGCCTAGGGTGGAGCAAATAATACCACCTCAGCTCAAAAAGAAGTCAATTAAAGGTCAGAGGGTTACTAAACAGAGGGCATGAAACAAAAAAATAAAACAATGAAGTCAATTAAGATTAGTAATCAATGACCAGGAGCTCTGCTGGTGTAATGAATTTGACATTAAGCTGCTAACCTCAAGATTAGTAGTTCAAACCCACTAGCTGTTCCATATGGAGCCTGATGGTGTTGTGGTTAAGCATTAGCCTGTGATCCGCAAGGTCAGTAGTTCAAAGCCAACACCAGCTCCATGGGAGAAAGACTGGACTTTCTACGTCTCAAAACCCCACATAAGGTTGTGGTGAGTCCACATTGACTTGACGGGCCTGAGAGTGCGAGAGCTGTCCAGGGTAGAAAGGCAAAGCTTTCTGCTCCGCTGTCGAATGACAATCTCAGGAACACGAAGGGGCAGTTCTACTTCCCTGTCAGGTTGTTATGAGTCGGAATCAATGTCTAAACTTCATGGCAGTTGTTTTGGCAATCAGTGCCTGAAAAGAGGGAGGAGTCCAGCTTATCCAGGTGAGCACAATCATGACTCAGTAGCTGAGAACGTTCTGCAACTAGAGGGACAAATTCTCATTGCAAGAAGGGGCTCAACTGACCCGCGGGGTCTGAGATGTTAAGTGTCCCCTGTGGACCTGGAGAGAGGCTTCTAGGAGTGAAGGGAAGCATCCAGAAGTCAGCCAGCAAGAAAGCAGGGCATCAGTCCTCCAACTACAGAGAAGTGGATTCTCCCAATAAGCTGAGTTAGCCCGGGGTGGGCTTCTCCCAAGTGCCTCTAGTCCAGGAAGCAGCTCTGCAGTCACATTGGTGGTAGTCTGGAAAGTCCGGTGTTATACTTCAGACTTCCAGGACCGTAACGCAGTACAGCGACTGTGCTTTCAAGCCACAACACTTGTAGTAATGTGCAATGACAGCAACAGGAGCGGCACACACTATCTTGTGGCATCATCGTGAGAACGCAGTATCAGAGCACGTGCAGAACTCCGGGTATTCAATCCCAGTCAACTGCTTTATTTATGTATGTAATTTTTGGTGATCCCTACTGTTTAAAAGCATCCAAACTGAAGTGTAATTGCTCAAACTCTCCTGGCATAAAAATATCATTAGCAGAAGTTTTTGGAGGATTCTAGCTAATTAGAGATGATGCCTAACAAGCTGCATGCTTCCTATGTTTGTGATCAGAAGGCCACCTGCAGGCAGGCGACCAAAGAAAACAAGTTGTTCCACATCCAGCCACTGTAACTGCTCATTAAATTCCCCCGGTGACTGGCCCTCCTCTACCTGGAAATGCAAATGTTACAATCCTCACCAGCCAACTGTCAACTCAAAACAAACCCACTGCCATTGGGTCGATTCTGACTCAGCGTGACCCCTCTGCACAATGAAAAGATGGAACATGAGTGCCCATTTAGAACAGGAGAAATGCACGGCGGGCACCTTCATCCCTTCCAAAATATTCCCCTTTCTCACATGATCATTTCCTTTTGCCCCCTCCCCCCCAAAAGATACCTTGTATGATGGAAACTTTAGAAGGTGCTGTGAGAAGGGAAGAGCTGCATTTGGGGCATCTCAAGTTAGAGTCCTTTGATTTGGGGGCAAAGGAAAGAAGCATTAAGGCAGGAGAGGCGAGTTTAAGAGCTAAGGAGCCTGGCCAGCAAGGTGATTTCTGTCTGTCAGCAAACAGACAGGTGCGTTTCTTTGAGATGATGCAGGGAGCATCACTCCCCTCTCAAACAGACAGGTCCTGATGGGGGAGAAATGGCAGGCGGCAGCCAGGTGCAGAGAGGAGGAGAGAGATGCTGTGGGGCAGTCTCTTCCGGTCCAGCATTTTGCAACCCTGATCACAGACGTCCCACTTCCGGGTGCGGGTCTCAGAAAAGAAAGCCTCTTGGTGTTGTGGAGAGTGGAGAATGAGCATGGCTGTGCTACCACACAGGGCCACCTGGAGAGGGTGGGTGCTTCACAAACCCGGCCTGTTGCTTTCGGTGGGACTTAAGCAAACAGGAGATGATCATATTGCCAGGACTTCCATAGGATCTAAAAAGCGAGCTTTACCTCCAGTCACCAAGCTAGCAGCTGCAACAGAATCAAAGAGGGGAAGGTCTACAAAGAACTTTTATTTTCAATTACTCTTCCCTGAGTTACCACAGTTTGGGGTCTAGATAAACAATTGCCATAGCAACCATCATCTGCAGCCATCGGTATGCTTTGCTCATTTTTGTTCCACTTTTGTCAATTGTCCCTGCTCCCCTGTTCCATTTCATTTTCACCAATCCGTCAGATGCACAGGCGTAAGTTTTGATAATGGCCCGGTGTTTGACCATGCGCTGTGAAAAGGTGTCTTTTGTTCCCTGTGAATTAAAATGCGCCTGCTTTTATCACAGAAGCTTCCTTCCAAATGATGGGAGAAGATGGCTTGTCTTAAGGCACCATCTCCCATCTCTTTGTCGTTGGGAAGTGGCGAACAAGGCTGACCCCATCCAGACAACCTGTAAGGATGACGCTGATAGAGACACCGATGGTCAGATTGCAGTAGCTCATCCTCTAATCAAAGCCGGGCCCTGTGGATCACCGCCTTCCTCAGCCTGTCTCCTTCCCCCTTTCATGGATAAAAGTGCAGCGTGCTGAGATTTGTCCCTTTAAAGGCCTTTAATATCAACATGACTGTACTTTCATGAGAAATAATTACATGTTCCTCTAATCCTTTACCTGACTCAAACAGTACTTTGGTGTCTGGCACTATGATTAGAATATAAAGGAATGAACGCAGAGCTTTTTGCCTGCTCGGTGAAATACATTTCCCCGATTCTCTCTCATTCTGACCAATCACAAGTGGAACAGAGGTGCAGGTGTATGTAGACGTTCTTTTGTCTTTGTTATGCACCATTGAGTTGATTGCTGACTCATAATGACACTATGGGATGGAGTAGAACTGCCACATAGCTATGTTTTCTAGGCTTGCCAGCACCAGGTCACCAGGTCTCTATCCCTTGGGGCCACTTGTGAGTTTGAACTGCCAACCCTTTTACTTAGCAACCAAGTACTTAACTACTGTGCCACCGAGCTACCTGGTGCTCTTTCATGCTAAAAATGACCAAGTCCTATTATTGTGTACCAGTCACATGGCTACAGGCTTCCTCTCATGTAATTTAAGCCTTGAAATATGGGACGAGAAAAAAGATACAACTTCACTGGGGTTTTCAAACGAGCAAACAGAAACCAAACACAGTGCCATTGAGTCGACGCCAGCTCACAGTGACCCTATAGGACAAGGTAAAACTGCCCCTGTGGGTTTCTAAGACTATTAGACTTTTCTGGAACAGAAAAACCTCCTCTTTCTCCATTGGAACAGCTTGTGATTTCGAACTGCTTACCTTGTTTAAACACTATGTCACCAGGGTGCCAGAGGGTTTCAGAGGACATTAAATGCAGATCATTGTATAAATGTGTGGAGCCACAATAGCAATGGATTTCCATCTGTGCATGCTTCAGACTCACCTGGAGGGCTCACAGAAATTTGGACTGCTGGGTGGCACGGCTGGCATTTCTGATGCCCTAGGTCTGGGGGGAGGGGAGGGAGAATGTTCATTTCCAGCCTTGACACTTAGTCTATATCCCCATCCTTGACGGCTCACAGTGGCTTCAAGTCTACCCATATGAATACCCAAGGGGAATCACCTTCTCAGCAACTGGTCTTTGTAGCATTCTATTTGCAATTCTTTATGAAAAGTGTAAAAAACTATATGGCACTACCTCAAACAACTGGGAATAGAAATCCCATATGATCCAGCAATACCTCTGCTGGATATATACCCTAAAGAAGTTAAAATGGTAGCATGAATAGCTATAGACCTGTACCCAGGGTAATTTTCACATACTCCAGAGAAACTGGAGTATATGAAGAAGAATTCAGAATCTGGATTGAAGAAATGCTTATTAACAACCTGTGATAAGCAGATGACACTACTATGTTTGTTGAAAGTGAAGAGGACTTGAAGCATTTGCTGTTGAAGATCAAGGATTGAAGCTTTCAGGATGGATTATAACTCTGTGTGATTGGTAGGTTTATTATGCCATCCTGGCCAATAAGAACATGTGGGATTAATAAGGTCCCAGTTTGATTGGAGGACAAAACGATAAATGACTTGGCAAGCCCCACATGTCTCTCTTGATCTCTCGTGATCAGACCAGTGTGCAGCTGCCTTAGCTAGTTCTCTGCCTCAACTTGCAAGCTACACTACCTGTGGGACATCCAACCCATGGGCTATGTCACTAGAGCTTGAGGTTCCTTCGAGACCTGCTTTGCCACACTGCTGGTGTATACATTGCTTGAGCTTAGGACTGTCGGATCCTGTCATCTGTCTAAATATTGGTGACCCGCCCTGCTGTTTGCTTGTGACTGGACTGTTTGCATTGCTCTATAGAAGACTCAGCTGTCTGCTTCCTTGACCTTGGACCCAGCAGCCCTCATGAGTTGAAGGACTTCTAATATGTTAACCATTTCATGGAAGTGAGTTGAACTGAGCCCTCTGTACCCCTGTGTGGACTAATTAACTGCTATATTCCTTCATGCTGTATATATCTATCTATAGAAGTTGTCAAGGATTTTGCCTTGTTTGGATCCACAATCAATGTCCATGGAAGCAGCAGTCAGGAGATCAAAGGAGATGTTGCACTGGGTAAATCTACTACACAAGACACTTTTGGAGTATTGGAAATCAAGGATGTTAAGTACTAAGGTGTCCCTTTCCAAAAACATGCTATTTTCCATTACTCCATGTGCATAGGAAAGTTAGGCACTGATAAGGAAGACCAAAGAAGAATCGGTGTATTGGAATTGCAGTCCTGGTGAAGAATTTTGAAAGTACCGTGGACTGACAAAAGAATAAACAAATCTGTCGTGAGAAAAGTAGAGCCTGGATGTTCCCTAGAAGCAAGGATGGTGAGACTTATACTTTGGACATGTAAGGAGAGACTCTTCCCTGGAGAAGGAACCATGCTTGGTAAAGTAGAGGGGAAGGGAAAAGAGGAAGGTCCTTGATGAGGCAGATAGACACAGACTGAATAGGCTCGAACGTTAGAACAATTGGGAAGAAGGCACAGGACCCAGTAGTGTTTTGTGGTGTTGTACATAGGGTCACTATGGGTCAGAACTGACTCCATGGTACCGAACAGCTGCATGTCAACTACAGCATTGTTCATAATAGTAAGAAGATAAAAGATACCTAAGTACCCATCAGTAGAAGGATGGATAAAACACCCTGGCACATACACACAACGGAATGATAGTATGCATTGTTGAAAAACAATGGTGAGCTCAGGAAGCACCTACCGGCATGAATTGACCTGGAGAACATCATATTAATTTATTTTAACATGAATTAAATTAGTCAATTGCAAAAGCATAACTATTGCATGAGACCACTGTTATAAGGAACAAACCAACACAAAGACTTTCATAGCAATGGGAACAGACTTTGAGATAACCAAGAATGGGGAGGGCAGAGGAGAGAATATGAAGCCATGGGGTAGAGAGTTGACTGATGTGGGTGAAGGGAAAGATAGCAATCCACACGAGGGAGAAGACAAATCCAAGTGGGGGCAGGGTTAAGGTATTTCAGAGTTTGATAAGAAGTGGACATTGCTGAAAACAAAATAGATGATCTGAAATATAAAGCCCTCCAATTAACTTACAATTTTAAAAATAAAATTGTGGCTTGGGTGAAAGTTTATAAAGAAAATTAGTTTTCTACTCAACAATTTATAAGCATTTTAATTTGTAACATTAGATGCAACCCTCCCACCCCACCCTCACATCCAAATATGATGACATCATCCTTCCCGGGTCTTCGGTGACCATTGGCCCATTTTCCTGCCCACTTCCTGACCTTTATTACATGACATTACATACATACAAAAGCCTTACATGGCATTGCAAAAACTGCCCTCTAACACGTAGCACAGAGTTCTTGGTTCTTACTCAGTAGTCCTACAAGCAGCAGAACAAAACAGCTC
Source organism: Echinops telfairi (assembly GCF_000313985.2). Taxonomy (NCBI): domain Eukaryota; kingdom Metazoa; phylum Chordata; class Mammalia; order Afrosoricida; family Tenrecidae; genus Echinops; species Echinops telfairi. Next base: position 2,466,496 of record NW_022109491.1, read on the forward strand.
CCGGTCCTGTGTCAGCCTCATGATTGTTGTTTTGTCTGAGCCCATTGTTGTGTCCCTGTCAGTTCACCTCCTTCAAGGGCTTCCTCGTTTTTCGCCGACTCTCATTTTACCAAGCATGTTCAGGAATCGGTGCCTCCTGATAACATGACTGAACCGGCAGGAGGGCTTTATTGCTCTTCCCCACAGGGCCTCCATTGACACCACTGGGGGGCCTTGCTCTTCCTGGCTGGTGGTGGAAGTTCTAGCTTACCCCTAGACTTCTTCTGGCACCTAGTGGGGTGAGAGAAATGAATCCTCACTATTGGGTAGGTATGAGAACCCTAGACTGCTCTCCGATGGTGCAGTGGGACAAGAAGGGTTGCTGCTGTTGATGTCAGGTGCCCTTGAGTCAGGTCTGACTCCTAGCGACCCTACATGTAACATACAACAGAAGGACATAATGTCCAGTCCCTCGCCATCCTCACATTTGTTCTGATGTTTCAGGTCATCAGTGCAGCCACAGTGCCCATCCATTTGCTCTTTCTCTCTGGGTAGGACCTCGTCCCTTACCCACTTTCTCTGTATAACCTTGATGCAGTGCCTGAGACAGGGCAAAATCTGGGCAGGTTGAAAATCTCGGCTCCCCATGTGGGCGTTGCGTTTGTAGGTGGAGGTGGGGCGACATTTTCTGTGATGTTGGCTTCAGTAGAGTGGGTTTTGTCTGAAGTTTCTCTGTCTCCAGGACACCCACACTCCAGCCCTTTGTCCAGCCAAAGCAAGGTTCTTGTTGTCTGAACCGGTTGGGATTCTAGGTTGCCCGTTTCTTCTTCTTCAACTCTACGTCTAGAAGCTAGCACCTTCTTCTCTCTACTTTTCAGATTTGTCTAACTGCTTGTGATATATATCCTGTCTGGAGTCTTCGGTGGTGCTTACCTGGAGGAATACAGAAATGATCTTTCCTCCATTGTACTGAAAGCAAAAGTCGTCCTGAGAGAACAACTTCCAGTGTTAATGAAATGCCATTGTTTTTAAGGACAAAGCAGAGGTGGGCGTGGATGTACAAGGGGAAATGGAAGATATCAGACCAGCCGTGGGAGAGAAGATGCCACTTCAGACATCTTTTCCTTTTACTTAATTTTTCTAAAGAAAACCCAAACGCTATACCATGATGTCATCTTCTTTTTCCCTTTAAATAAATTAGTTGTAGTAATAATTAACTGCACATTTGCAAAGGCTAAGCTTAGCATTTTATTTTATGATATAATTTTTATGACATTCTTTTGGTACTTTCTGTATAATTTGGAAACGTTTATAAAGTTTTTCAAATTAGAAAAAAACAAAAACAAATGATGGACGAAAAAAAAAACTTCAAATGCTACAAAGGTATAATGTTTATACCTTTGTAAAAACACTTTTATTTTTCCTCCTAAACAGAAATCCTGGTGGTGCAGTGGTTAAGCAGTCAGCTGCTAACCCAAAGGACAAGGTTTGGGCCCCCAGCTGTTCTATGGCTGAATGATGTAGCGCTCACTTCCATGAAAAGCACAGCTTTGGAATCCCTATGGGGCAGTGCTTGTCTGTCCTCCATTGTTGTCATATTTGGGAATGGATTTTCTGGCAGTGAGTTGGGTTTAGATATGTCCACAGTCTGTCCAGTGTAGTTTCATGCAGACAATTGATCCCAGCAAGCGAGAGCCAAGATGAGATGAAGCAGATGAACTGTTGTAGTAGCCTACTCAGAAATTTATTTGCTCGTTGATTTTTTTCCCCTGGAAGCTTCACTTCTTATTAAAATATCTATTTTTTACTTTGCTCCTTAAGTATATATTTCTGGAACTGGAACTCAAAGTAAGGGAGAATTGGTGGTTGAATCCCATCACACAATCGGCATGCTTCAATGACCCTCTTGAAGGAGAGAGGAACCTTTTAGATTGGGTTCTTGACAATACCCTTGGACAGAAAACAGCAGGAGCATGAATCCCTGAGCCTAATTTATGGCACATTTCCTCACTTTGTATACACATGTACACTCCAGCATAGTGTTTCTAGTCTACATTGCTAACAAACGCAAAAAAAAAAAAAAGCTTTATATAACAGTTTGTATTCTTATTGAGAATTCAGACTTAATATCATTTTCTAATATAAATTCCACTGGCACCAAAGAGAAGCAGCAGGCTAAGAAAACCAGATGCAATAAATAAGTTTATAGTATGCTCCCTGCCCCTTCTCAGATATTACACTGACATGGCATAGGAAAAAGAATTCAATATTGAGGGAACATGAGAGTTTCTAACTCATTCTAATCATTCTAACATGACCGCTTTAACAAAATGATGGGTTTTATTTTGAATTAGGTACTCTATATTCTAAAACTATCATTATTGGCTGATTTGCGGTAACAAAAACATAAAATAATATAGAATGACCAAAATATGGTATTTAGACATGTTTTTTCAAGCACACAAACTATAGAGCTTACATACTGGTGTGTGTGTGTGTGTGTGTAAAATAGGACATAACACTACACTGAGGCAATGGCAGTTTCCTCCCAATTTAAAAGCAGCTTTATTGGTATAATTGACATATTTTGATAAATCTTACTTGTTTGAAATAAATTATTTCATAATGGTGAACACACATGCATGCAGGTGAGTTCAGGTAAGGAAAGTTTCCATGGTGCTTGAAAGTTGCCTTGCCCCCCCCCCCTCCCACCCCTGGTAATCCTTCTCCCCACGCTGTCCCCAGATAACGTATGACCTACTTTCAGTCATGGGTTAGGCTGCGTTCTCGAGCAAAGAAAAACCAGTGGCACTTAGTTATGTATATAAAGAGAGGATTTTATATGAAGAAAATGGCTCACACCGTTGAGGGGTGGTTCATTTCGGTTTGGTTTAAGCCTGTGTGTCAGACATTAAACTAGAGCTTTTTTCCCCTTGACTCACGTGGCTGCTGAGGCTGGGTAGCAGGGATTCCAGGATGAACCGGGAGGCAGGAGGATGAAGCAGAAAGACTAAATAGGCTGGCACATGTGGAGGCAGATCGACAGATCAGTCCAATGATAGCTCCTAGGATGGGCAGGCAATATAGCAGGTTGATGGCTGAAGTCAAGAGAAGTGAAGCTTGATGTAACAAATGCAGGAACCACACCAGCAAGAACAAAGAACATGTTTCCATAGAGTCTGTTGAAAGAGATGTGGACCACACCCTGAAGAGATGCCATGAGGCCGTAACCTGTGTAAGGGGTTGCCTGAGGTTGTTCACATGAGTTAGGTCAGAGTATGGAGGAGGCCATACTTTGAAACTACTGAGGATCCTGGCCTATCCAGTTTAACAGAAACCTAACTAGTCCCTATAGATTAAATTGCATTTTCTAGTATTTTATATAAATGAAATTGTTTACTAAATGTTCTTCTTAGCCTATTTCCCCCCACTGAGAAATGTCATTTGATCTGAATTCCTGTTAATACATGCATCAATAATATATTGTTTTATACTGTTGAATTTTATCCTATTATATAGGTGTGTCAACGTTTGATTAGCTAGTCATCTATT